>NW_028261387.1:58014992-58332492 GCF_051295495.1 Thamnophis sirtalis
AGACAAGTATCCTGAAGGTGGAGCTAGCTTCTGGTTCAGCACCTTTTCAATGGAGAATGCTTTAACAGAGCTCTTAAATCCAGGGCAATCAGTTCACTTCCTGTCCCTAACTTACATTTTGATAAAATTGTATTATTCCTTTTTAAGCCTTAGGCACTGCAAAGTTGGCAACAATGGGAGAAGTCTATTTCTTTCATCACTGCTTGTAATTTACATGTACACATGTTGGTCTGTATAGAAAATCACAGAAGTAAAAGTGTGAGCCATCAACTATTTTACATTAACAAAGAGGATATTTTATGAGGTCATTGCACTACACAGAGTTCAGCAAATTGTGGGATCCTTCATACAAGCTCATGGCTTCATAAAATTGTTAGAAAAATAAATACGTTTTTATTTAGTGTACAAAGCAACTAATTTTTGTTTTGTCTGTTACTTTTTATTGAATGACTCTTTGCAATCCTAATTACTTTAATTTTTTAGTCTAACTAAAAAAATAAGTTCGTTTTTCCATTCTAATTCTCTTTTCATTCGTCCCTTTGCTGCTGAAGTAGACGTCCAAGCAAGCCATGCAGCATATGCAAATAGAATCCATATAAGTCTAAGTGCTGTTGCTATTTAACTTGTATGTAATAGGCTCGCTTGAATGTGCTTGATATACAAAACAGGGTAATTATTTCCATAGGCATAGATGACACAGCTCTGTGATGCAGTACAAGGTTTTGGACACAGGGTGGAGATACATATTCACATAAACAATTCTAAATTTTATTTTTTTAGAAAGTTTGTAGCTTGTAACAATCTTAAAACATGATTGGAACTAGTATAACAATCAAATAGTTCACATAAATATTTGTATGCCTTTCTTTGGCAGTAATTAATTGTTATGTTTAAAGGTGGGAAATCTTGACTTATTCTTGAGAGAAAAACCTTCTATTTTGCCATATCTAATTATTTGTTAGAAAAGCATCAGTACAAAGCTTTGAAACACTCAATATTCATGAGAATTACTATTTCTTTCATCATTTGGTCCAAGAAATGATGCTTTCTGGAGATAAAGTATATTAAGAAAAGACCCCATTCATATCCCTTCCCATAAATGTTTGGTTTCATATTCCAGTAAAACGTGCTGGTTAGAATCCTTTCTAAGTATCAAAAAGATATCAAATGCAAGAGCAATAAAGGATATTTTATTCCAGCCACTATAACTATTACTGAATCAAATAAACATTTCACATCTCCAATATCAAAGTTGAAGCATTAAATTGGCAGTACTGCTTCCATTCCTCAATAAAGTTTAGCATTTATCAGGTAAACTTGGATAAGTCAGTAGATTTGTATTCCCCCACATTGTGGTATATTAAGTGATCCATATATGTTGGCTTGCCATTCATGGAATAAATCATTTATATACAACATCTTAAAAACCACCTCATATCAACTGGCATTCAGTTTTAACAAAATAAGTTGAAGTAAGAACAAATTGCCAATATCTAGAATAAGTCAGTACAGCTAAAAGACTTTGTAATGAAGAGGTAAAATAGCATATTCATAAGAGTCTTTCTGGTGTGGTTCTTACTTGACAATGAGGAGGTGCGGCCATGGAAACACCCAAATACATTAGTCACTGATTATTATCAATGGTCAGCTTGAGCAACATTAGACAAATATGTCTAGCAACAGGCAAACAGTCAATAAATATAGAGTAAAGGAAGTTCAAAAACTTCCCCAAAACTCTTCAATCAGTCTTTGTTGGATACTGATTGAGTCTTACCTCATGAGCTTCTGTTACTGAAATCCCATTGGTACAACCAGTGATAAGTTAGATTTTAAACACTAGGTTTTGGGATCTATTTTTAGATGGTACATTTCACAGCCTTCCTGCCTACTTTGCTGATTAGTGCCCTGGATTTCTGTTATCTTCTCCAGGAACATTTTGAGAAGAAGGGGGAAATAGCTCTATTTGTAGTAAATAGCTATTTTAGCAAAAACAACTTGTCAGCGAGTTAAAGGAGGAAATGGTGATGGGAGTAAAGGATTAAACTCCTCCCTACATGCCTCTACTTCAATTTATGACTTCCTTATTTAAGAAAAAAGCCTCAATGTGTTTAAAATATGCAATGCTGCCAGAAGAGTTCTCACAGCACAGAGTTTGAATGCTTTGCATTGTTCATTACAGTTGCCAAAAAATGTACCAAGTCCATGTCATGCTTAAACTGGTCATGATCATTTAGGAATCCACTTGTACAAAAAAACACGCATCATTAAAAAAGACATTAAAAGACAAAAAAATTGCTTATGTTATAAAATTAAAACATGGAAGTAACAAGTGTAATTTAAATAGGAATCTCCATTACCTCTGATGGGAAAGAATTGTTTGTTTGCCTCTTGATCACTCTATTAACAGATCCAAAAAATTATAGGCAGCTTCAAATCTCGTGTTTTTGTTTCTTAAATTTATTGAACAATAAATTGGACTTGGCCTGTATAATCCTTCATACAGAGAACTGTCTTTCATAACAAAGGATCCAAGCGACCCAACTCCTATTTCTTCATTCTTCCTTCTTTCATTCGCTTCAAAGATTATTGTTCTGCTCTGAGCTAAATATGCCTGCAGAATTGAGTTACTAGTAGTTTATTTCAAGCTGCAAATATTTAAGGATAGCCAAATTAGTAACATGTGCAAACCCACACACAGCAATACTTACAACAGAAAATCAAAGTTTCACCTGAATAACCTTAAAGGTAAAGGGCTCCCCTCACACATATGTGCTAGACATTCCCAACTCTAGAGGGCAATGCTCATCTCTGCTTCAAAGCCGAAGAGCCAACACTGTCCAAAGACATCTCCGTGGTCATGTGGCCAGCATGACTAAATGCTGAAGGCGCACAGAATGCTGTTACTTTCCCACCAAAGGTGGTTCTTATTTTTTTACTTGCATTTTTACATGCTTTCGAACTGCTAGGTTGGCAGAAGCTGGGACAAGTAACTGGAGGTCACTCCGTTACATGGCAGTAGGGATTCGAACCACCAAACTGCCAACCTTTCTGATCGACAAGCTCAGCATCTTAGCCACTGAACCACCGCGTCTCTGAATAACCTTATAGTGTGCCTTCTGTTAGCCTATTGTCATGATAGCAAACCTATGGCACATGTGCCAGAGGTGGCACAAAGAGTCCTCTCTGCTGGCACATGCACCGTCGTCCCAGGTCAGATCTCTATGGTGTTTCTTTCGTGAGCTTCTATTTCACTGCAAACGACGAAACAGAAGCTCATGAAACAAAAAGATCTTACCTCTTGCTGTGTTGACAGTATTGGGATGCCCCGCCTCCCACCAGCCAGCTGGTCTTTGGGTCTCTGCTGCGCATGCACGCATGTCCGTGCATGCAAGTCCACGCATACTTACCTTTCAGTTTGTATACACGCGCATTTTGGACAGCTTCGCCATCACTGACCTATTGCAAGTAATAGATTATTTAGATGGTTGCAATAATACTATCACTCGAAGCACAAATGACCAAGCACAAATGATCATACTTCAGATATATTATGTGAAGACCAAATTCTCTGGAGAAGACTCTGATGCTGGGAAAGGTGAAAGAAAAGAGAAGACAACCAGAAGCAATCTAGATGGACTCAGTTGAAATGGCAATGGATACACTCTTGGAAGTCCTTAGGGACCATATTAGGGACATATTAGGGTCATCCATGTGAAAATCTATCTATGTAGTTGCTAAGAGTCAATTTGATGAAACATAATAATACATTATTCATTGACCCCAATTGGATCAATCCGATTGGGGTCAATCATCTAAAAGCTGTCTGCGTGGCAAATAACTACAAGGTTGTATTTTCCTGACATTTGAGAAGAAAGGTAGATTTGTTCAAACCACAATCAGTTTGTCAGCCTGACGGCATATTACCACAAATGCTTTTGAAACTGATAGGCTTGAGAATTTCATTTAATAAAAAGAAACTGTGCATGTACCCCACTTCAGGAAGGAAGGAATAAGCTAAGGAATCAGCAACACTAATTGCAATGTAATTTACTCCTATGCATATACCGATACTTATACCATGAAAGGAAGGCCAGTCCAGAAATTAGATTTATTTCCAGTAAACATACTGAGAATTATGCTACGTATATGACCACCTGTGATTTAAGTGTTTACTGGATCTGAAGTTGAGCCCTTCAAATCTTAAAACATGCATCTTAAAGATTGTAGCATAAGGACAATCATTGTATTTTCAAATTATAAAACTCATGCCAAATCAAAATGCATGCCTTTTAAATATGATTTCAGGTAAGACAAGTTGACTGATTAAATAATTGAACTGAATGATCCCAAGAAATTGAACACCTACAGCTTTCTAATTACATCTACACAACCACCTATCAAGTCTATCATCAGAAAAGTGCAATTGCAAAGGATGAAACATTGAAAAGAGAGAGTTTGGAATATGCCCTATTAAATTATTCGCAAAATTATTTAAATGGTGAACAATATACTCAATATGTTGTAACAACTGGCACATATGGGTTTAATAGTGGCTGATCAGTGAGTTAGTAACGTGCTTTGAAAGTACTATTTATATCTGGTGTAAAACTAGTTACACTTTAAACTTAACTTTTATGTTATGTGACTATATCATATGGATTGCTTCACAAAGTAAATGTCCCCTTCAAAACTTTGCACAGTCCAGTTGTTCATTACAATTCCACTTCAAAAATTAAGAAAAGATTGAGGGAGAATGGCTTAAAATTTGAAGTAGCCCTTCAACCATTAGTAGTTGGATACCAAAGGGAATAGAGATCACCCGTTGATAGTCCTCATATAATGAAATGTATTTCAGTATAAATTGCACTAAATATGTATATTCATTCATTCATTCATTCATTCAATCAATCAATCAATCAATCAATTTCTATAGCCACCCACCTCAGTCAATGACTCAGTTAAAAAAATACATTATAATCAAAAATACTAAAATCATTTTAAAATAAAAAAAATCCAAAATAAATATACATAGCAGCCAAGATACTTGCCAGTTAGCAATACAATCATGAAATGGGACCATTAACCCATTCAGTGCCCAAGCATCAGGAACATAGCCAAGTTTTTAGATCCTTACAAAAGGTTAATAAGGATGGGAGATTCTAATAGGCAAAGGAAGGGGAAAAAAGCCATGCTTCTATTCCCCACCAGTCAATTTAAGTTTCCATTTAGATATTTCCCAAATATATAAATACAAGGCAAACTTCTATCATTTGGTAAAATGGTAGTTCAGTAGAAATGCACACATTTATCCAACTTTGACATTTCCAGGTCAGATTGCAGGGAAAATGATGCTATGAAATCTGAACCATCACTAATGCCCGAAGAACAAAGTGTCCAACACAGAATAAAACAGCTTCGTATGCAAGATGACGATAAATGTTGGGTATACTTCAAAATAGAACTTTTTTAAAAAAAATGATGCACTATCCAGAGAATGTTATTTCTTCTAGATACATTTATAATCCATGATTAAGGTGCCTTGGAATTGTTTTTACCTTGAACCCAAGGAGTATGTTTATAGAAATTAAGGCTCTTTAAACTTGATTAAAAATGTAATTAAAGCTTATATTCAAGCCAATGACATAGTTGCTTTTGAACTTGTTTCCATTGCTTGAAAGAAATTAAGTCAATGGGCCTTTGAAGGAATACATTGCTAGCAGTCATGAAACCACATATTCATATGAAAGAATTTTAAGAAACATTGTTTCATTTTTATAATTTGGACAACAGCAGTGTCTTCGGAATATGAAGTGATACTTCTACATATTCTGGAAAAATTCTAATTTCAACATGCATTTTGTGTGTGTGGGTGAAGGATTAAATGTTATGTAAATCTCCAACCTTTCTATCTCAGCTACACAGGCAGTAATATTCTTAACTGCATTCTGCAAACAAGTTTGTTTTCTCAGAAGCCATAACAACAATTAAGTCAGGTTGTACACTTTTCTACAGCCCATAGCCAGACATTAATATTTTGAATACTTCTAGCTAATCAAATAAATGGCAACAACAAACCATTTCTGAAAAACCTTTCCAAGAAAATTGCAGGGACTTTTCCAAGTAGTCCTCAGAAATTGGACAGGGATGAACAGAAGAAAAAAACAAACATAAATATTGGTCTTGAAGAATGTTAACTCCACCCATAATTTAATATTCAAGAGGACAGAAGAAAAACATACAAATGTCTGAAATATGAACAGTATATGTTGTCCAACAAGATATACCAGTCATACTGTTGTGCAAGGGCTTGTGTATCACAAGGTAGAAAGCTCCTGACAGCTACAGGTATGCCTGAAAAAGACCTCACTTCAACTATCCTCCTATACTCTTAACAAAAGGGTTTCTATTGTTATAGGTAAATCAGGTATCACATGGGTGTCAAATTCAGAGCATCATGTTGCCATCATGTGAGATTTCACGTTTTTCCCTTTGCAGAGCTGGGATGGACATGGCCTGCATGTGACACCATGCAGTCCACGTGTCACCAGTTTGACACCTCTGAAGTATCAGGACACAAATACTTAAGGGTGGAGTTTGTGTCATGATATCACTGGTTTCATTCTGATTCAATTATCATTGGTTGCAAATGTGCATGCTTTTGGATCACAAAAATATTTGACATCTGTGACCCCATTACCATATATATGAGTAGATACATATTTCATACTAAGTTATGGTTTATTTTGACAATGACTTCTTAAATAAATACTATTGTTTCTTTCTTTCTTTCTTTCTTTCTTTCTTTTCAAATTTTCATAGCCACCCATCTCATTTATGACTCTGGGTGGCTTACAATTAAAACAAATCTAAAAACAGCACACAAAAACCAAAGAAACCAGTATGTAAGCATATAAAAGGGATTGAAAAAACATAAAACTGGTTCTACCACAAAACCGCGGACGACAAAATCGCGGTCGACGAAAGCGCGTATGTGACGTCATCACAGCGCGACGAAAAAGATCGAAAAAGATCGAAAAATGTAAAAATAAAGCTAAAACCTTCCCCTAACCCTAACCCAAACCTAACCCTAAACCTAACCCTTAACCTAACCCTAAACCTAACCCTAAACCTAACCCTTAATGTAACGAAAAACCTAACGCTAACCCTTAACCTAACGCTAAACGTAACGCTAACGCTCTAACCCTAACCCTAACCCTTAACCTAACCCTAACCCTAACCCTTAACCTAACCCTTACCTTTATGTGAATCGGCTTGCTGTAATTTAATTTTTATTTCAATTTTTCGATCTTTTTCGTCGCGTTGTGATGACGTCACATACGCGATTTCGTCGACCGCGCTTTTGTGGAACGCGCTTTTGACGGTTCACGCATAAAACTCACAACCAAGATAATCCCATTCATTAAAACAATGTTAGCAGAGTAACTGCGCTAGTTCTATCACATTCCTGGGTCCCAACGTCCAGGCCTTGCAAAAAGTCAAGAGTTAAGGCCAATCTAATCTCCAGGGGATGAGGCGGTGTAGGTACCATAGCAGAAAAAGGCCCCTTTCTGGGTCTCACCAGATGACACTTCCTGACTGATGGTACTGCAATATAGCACTTAGCTTGGACCTTGAATGGGTAGATATAACTGGAGAAAGATGGTCCCTCAAGTAACTAACTCTCATGCCTTAATAAGGATTTTAGTAATAATTTTATAAATTATTTTAATGTATTTATAGTAATAATAAATTTTTGTTTACAAATTGCAGCAGCTAGCGTTAGATGAAAGTCCTGAGTTCAGAACAAGACTGGGTCAGCCAAAGAATATACAGGCAAGTTGCTTGGAGCAGAGGCAATGTTTATTCAAGAGGGTAAGTAGATCAAAGATTGCAAACAGAGTTACAGTTATCAAGTGATTACCTTTATACCTTTTCCTTTGTTCCTCCCAGAAACAGTGCCTGCCCACTAGGAATTATTGAAAGCTACTGTATAATTAACTAGATGGCCAAAAGAAGATGGTGGTGAGGCACCTTGCTGAGCCTGTGAGATTTTACCCTATCAACTGGTTTCCTGATTAATTTGCATTGCAGCTGGAGGAGGCAGCCACACAGAGGTGTTAATATATGATATCTTTAGCTTATCTGGATGGGCTACTACCTTTGCCCAGTCTCCACCTCTTTGTCAAGCTTGTTATCTTTTGTTTTGTGCAATACCTCACCTTTTCCCCTGGAAATACAGTAGCTGGGAAGTTGGAATGTGAGGGAAGATTGAATGGCAAATTCTTTCCCTCACTAATGTTACAGAATATGCTAAGCAAAAGCAAAAAAGTGACATTATGATTTAATGGCAATGTATAAACATAGCACAATCTAGGTTGCCCATAATATAGTAGTGTTAATAATGTGATCTGCAACCCCCCAAATGCTACAATTTTTCTAGCATTTGTTCAATTATAAAAAGCAATGTTGTTTAATCCAACATCATAGATCTTATTTTTAACATGTATGAAACCCTTTAAAAATGATCTCAACTACAATTCCATCTACACGGGATTAAGGTGATTTACCATTCAAACCACCTTGAAAAGGAATTCCATCTGTGCAACAGAGATGCATAGATTCTATATAGGTCAAAAGGAAGCCCATAGGCGAAGATTCCCGTTTATCCTTTTGAATTAAGACAGAATACACTGAAAATGCTGCTGCCCATGCACCATTGGTCCTTTGGAGGTAACTGGAAAGACACCCGTTGTGTGGGATTTTTCATGCTTGCTTTCTGACAACGAACCATCAAAACAAGCGCACATTGAAGAGGGAGTAAACCCTGCTCTAGTCTATATCAGTACCTCTGCTAAAGTATTTTAGGTCTGTAGTTTGAAAGTTACTTCCAAATATTTTTCCCTTAGTTATCAGCATCATAAATGAGACCGTTAAAGGACATGAACTAGGTATATTGATACAAACATACATACGCGCGCACACCCAGAGACTTTTTTTTTAAATCCACGTTTAAAACAACTTGCTCAAAAATAAACTGGAACCACTTTTATTAGGAGTCTACAATCAGGCATCCACCAAGAAGCTCAGAAGTCTCAACAAAAGGAATAAAAGTTGCAATACTCTAAAGCGCGACATCATCTCGCTTCACCGGCATTTATTTCGACGGCAAAATTTCAAAACCAACTCAAGAAAACGTCCGATCGAACGTCTGAAAAAGCCTAAACCCGCTACAGTTAATTCGGCTGCGCGAAAACCTTTCTCCGGAAATGACGTCTCAATCAGAACTCCGCTCTATCTACTACTACTTCAACCACAGCGAACAAAAGGGTTTTTTTTTTCAAGCCCGTTCGGAAACCGACGTACACACCCTCCTCAACAAACCACCGGTCCCGGCTTCTGATTGGCTAGAAAAAACGTTGAAGGGCCTGACTATTTTATCGTGTCCGCCCCTTCCTTTGCCGATTGGCCGGGTGCCTGGGCTTCGCTGGACATCGGTTGGTGATGGGAGACGTCAATCTTGGACCGCTCGAGAAGGCTGGATGGAGAGTGGGGCCGAGTGGGGACGTTGGCTTTGGCTGCGACGAAGGCGGTGGCGGGGAGGACGACGGCTGCGGGCGTTTGGCCGAGCTCCTGGTAGGTCGGCATCGGATCGGAGCTGATCTGGCGGCTTCGGGGCCTTCGGCGGGCAGTGGCGCGTCGGAGCATCCCCGCGCGCGCGCCTGTGCCGTTGAGAACCGGCAAGGGGGAGGGAGGAGAGACGGGAGCCCCCTGGAGGCCCATTGGCGGAAGGGCCCCTCTGCCCGAGAGCCGTGGGACGCGAGGGAGGGACAGCCGACGTGCTTCAGACCCGGGAGGACCGCGGGCTATTGTCGCGGTAGCCGCCGTCGCAGCGCTGGGAGCTGGAGTTTTGTCAGGCCGGAGGCTGATGCGTTAGGGGTGAAGGCGATGGGGGCTCAAGGAGGGCCTGGGCGGGTAGAGAGAAGGTGAGGGGCTTGACTGAGGCGGGCTCCAAGGAAGCGTGTTCAGGCTCGCGGACGGCAGTAAGTGAAATCGCTTCGTTTTGGGTTTGTTTTGTTTTTTTAAAATATGGGGTGGGGAAGGCTTGCCTGCCCCCCTGCTGTTGTATAGAAACGGGGCTACGAAATCTGAAGCTTAGAAATAAAACCAACCCAGCCGAGCGTTTTAAGTCACCGGGCGGGCAGATCGATATCTAGCCGTATATAAGATGTGAAGTGGCCGTGACAATCTAATAGTTGGGCGATAAGGGCGGGGATCGCGTAGATTAATTTCTTAGGCTTGGCTCGACTGCTTTCACAATTCCTTCTGGGAATTAAATTAGGCAAATGCTGCTGAACCTGTTACTCGCATTATAAGACCTAGGGATGCTGCGATGCGAAATGTTTCTCTCTGGATCAGGAGGCATTGTTGTGCCGGGCAAGTTTTTAAGTTGCCTTCGGAAATGGAGACGTATATGTCGTTATTAAGAGTAAGTTATTAAGGGCGAAAATTAAACAGCGAAGTGTGGATGGATGCGACTGAATAACGTCAGGAAATAGATTGGAGGTACCTATTCATAGGAAGGAAAAAGGTAGTATTTATACAAGGTCAATCTTGTTCGGGAAAACAATCTGGACCTAGGAAATAATGTCTTTGTATTTATTTCATTTTTATCTAGTTTATGAGGTGACTGCTTTGGATTTCTTTTTGGACCATATAACCAATGTCTGTTCAAGATTTGAGAAATGCCATGGTTATTTTTTTTTAATAGCCTCATGCTGTTATGCTGTTTTTATAATAAAATCATATTTGATCGTTTACTGTGTAGATAGCCATATACCATTATAGGGTATGTGTTTTCTTTAAAAGAAAGAAAAAGAAACTAGCTTGCTTAAAACTATTACATCAAACTTGAAAATTACCTTCCTGTGGTTACAGAAAAGCAAATTTGAGTCATATTAAAAATATTTGCACTCATTAAACAATTCTGATTGCTTTTGTCAGTTTGTCATCACCAAGTCCAGTATCTTTGCACATAATGATACATTATCTTAATAGTTGTTGAAAGTGTGCTGAGTAGCTAGAGGGGCACGGAAAATAAAAACCAGAAACTTTTTTCTGAATGTCTATAAATCAAGATGCTGCAATAAAATATAGGATATTGAAGGTTTTAAATTTGAATTAATAAAATTAACTGCTGGTAGGAATGTATTCCATATTCTGAATTTGAATTTAAATTTAATAACATTTATATGCCGCCCAATCCCGTAGGACTCCGGGCGGCTTACAATACAAAATAGAATCAAAACAAAAAATATAAGGAAAAGAAAAGATAGATTTAAAAACAACACACCATGCACTCAGTTCTAGATGGGGCTGGACTGTATTTTGTGGTCAACAGCCCCAGGCCTGCCGGAACAGCCAGGTTTTAGTGGCTTTTCGGAAGGCCGAGAGAGTGGGAAGGGTCCAGATCTCTGCGGGGAGATCATTCCACAGGGCCAGAGCAGCTACAGAGAAAGCCCTCCCCCGAGTGGTCGCCAACCGGCATTGACCGGTCGACGGGACCCAGAGGAGGCCCAGCCTGTGAGATCTTATGGGTCATTGGGAGGTATGTGGCAGGAGGCGGTCCCGCAGGTATCCAGGTCCCAAGCCATGTAGGGCTTTAAAGGTCATGACCAGCACCTTGAAGCGTGTCCGGAGACCGATGGGAAGCCAGTGCAGCTCACCGACGATAGGTGTAACATGGGTATATCTAGGTACACCCGATATCGCTCACGCGGCCGCATTCTGGACCAACTGTAGTCTCCGAACATTCTTCAAGGGCAGCCCCATGTAAAGCGCTGATGAACTGATGAATTGTTTGATATTAATGTTGATACAGCTTGTACAGTATGTCTAAAAGCAATTTTCCCCGATACTTTATTTAATCATGCATTTTATAACCCATGGGTCAGTGGCGTGGATGCTATCTAGTGTCTGATTTTTAGCACTGGCAAATAACTGCTGAAATGATTATTTGCCTGTATCTATAAACTTAATGTACAGGGACTTCAAATAGACACAGTGATTTGTTTTATGCAAGACATAATCTTTAATTCAAGGATTTATTTAGTGATACCTTAATAGAATAGTGTTATTTTTAGTATTGCGATCATCACTAAATAGTCCTGAATGTATTTCTTCATGTTTCTTTCAGCTTTCAATGTTATTGTATCCATGTGCCCTGCCTCACACTGACTATGAAGGGGATTTCCAAAAGGAGCAATTTAGTTTGTCAAATGGAGATTTAGTTACAGGTTTCAGATGTAATGTTAAAGGGTGTGTGCATATAAAATAACTATAAATTCTATTTCTATAGATTTTTCCCAGCCTGTTAGGAATAGATTATATTTCCACAATAAAGATACTTTTTTCTATTGCCAAAGGTATATTTCTAAAGGAGAATAAAAATGTTCTTCTGTCAGTATAGATAAAACAGATTCATATACAGTCCTAGAAAATAGGTACAGTATGGGATACTAAAAGCCATTGAAAAGCAAGCTTGATTATCAAAAGGTTTCAAATCTAGAAATAATGATATAATGTAAAACTAATGTTATCAAGATTTGAATTGATGGGAAAGCATGTAACAGGTGAAATTAATGTTTAAATTGAAAGGAATCCTTACACTAGCCTTAATTATTATACCAACAATACATTATACAGGTTTATATACAGTTGGTGTATATATACAACGGCTTCCAATTTATATTAATTAATAAATTAGGCTGATAAGATTTCCCATAAAGATACTGTATCAGCCATTAGATGGGAAGAAACTTGGCAAATCTTTTTTATTTATTAATGCTTGAAAAAATCTTGTTGCCATGAAACACAAGGAAGAAAGGTAAATCAGCAAAAAATAGGACAGATTTCTAAGGAATGTGAATAACTAGGTATTTGGAAAGAATAAAACATAAGTGCAGTATGTCATTCCACAAAATCACTGCAGTTTCATTCTCTCAATTTGTGTTATCTTTTTAGCAATAGAAAAAAACATTTCTTAAAAAATTCTCTCTTTCTCTCTCTCTTCCCCCCTAACATACTACTTCATGCTGTGTTATTGTTTAAATCATAACAATCTATTCTGTCCAACTTCCATACTTAGTATAAACATACAAAAAATCTGATACTATGAATCAGGGCGGATATGTCAGAAAATTCAAGCAGTTCTTCATTTCAGCATCAGCTTATTATTTGTGGAAAGTTTAGGTATTTCTAAATTGTATCATTTAGCCTGTATTCAGAGTATTCATGAAGTAGTGTTTGGTTTCATTGAGAACAATCACTAATTCAAATTCAAAGGCTGCATAGATGTGCAGTCTCTGTCTCCAATGGCTTAGATTTATGGTTTGGTATCACTGCTGGCTATTTCCCAAAATAGAACTGAAAAATCACAGGGAAGAAAAAAGGACAAATGGCAGAGAATGAATGATAGAAGAAAAGAAAAAAGTTTACCTATTTGCAGCTAGAATGTTTATCAAATATCTTACCAAGTTTTTCAATTCTTAGCTTTAAACATAATCCATGAGGAATAGTGCATGTGAAACTTTCGGGAAAAATTCAAATAGTAGATAAGCTATTAAAAATGTGTATAAAAGAATGCAAAAATGTGTCTATAAAACTATGTGCACACACACACACACACACACACACGCATTTATTGGGAGCCCTAGCCTTGGCTGAACTGTTGACAACTTTAGGCCAACTTCATTGTTTTTGAGACCATTAAGAAACCTCAAAACTCAATTCCCAGAGGAAGGTAGTATCAACCCACTTCCATATTGTATCATCATATCCATGAAGCCACCCGAAGTTGAGCTCAGTTCAATGAAGACTTTATCTGTGGCTTTATTTGAACTTAATAATTGTCAAATGCTACTGCTTCCTTTATGTTTAAAAAGTATCTTCATAGGTCTAAGGAAATATAAATGCCTATGCAAATATATATATATGTTTTTAATTCTTCATGTGAAAAATATGAATTCTGTCAGAGATTGCCAGAAATGTGAAAAAATTAAAACCTCAAAGGAGTTATAATTTGTTTAGCATAAGAATATTGTATGTGCTTGTGGTTAAGCTGAAAATTTTAGTGACCAGAATACATCTCCAAAATCAAATCATTCATACATATATATATATGATAATTCATTTTTTAAAATAACCATATGTCGCATATATATTCTTCAATAAGCCCACACACTGATAAGCAGGCTGTTACATTTTTAACCAAAAAACTCCATGAAAAATGCAGCTTAGTTTATCCACAATTTGAGGATTAGTTTATCAAAAAATTGATTTATCCACAAATATATATGATATATATTTTGGTTATATTTTTGTATTGTGTGGGATTTATGCAGCAATTATATTATTTTCTTATTAAAATAAGAGGGGAAAAATCAGAGGTTGGAAATAAATTGCAGTATGAATTTAGTGGGGCTATATCTTAGGTAAATTGATATTGGATTGCATCCTAAATTAACAACAGTTTAAAATGCAATTTGATACCAATAATCCATGAAACGCAATAAAACTGTATTTGAGATTATTGTGTTAATTACAGTGTTATTGCAAATAAACATTAATTCAGTTTGAGTAAACTACTGGCATCAGCATAAATGAACAGACTATTTTAAATCTTCAGATTGCAAACCTTATTTCTAACTATTTCATTATTTTAGGTGACTTTTCATCAGGATGAAGGAAGCTACATTTGTAAACTTACAAAGACGTTATCTATACTGTATATTCAGTATCATATGAATGTCATACCATATGAGCAAGTTTTACCACAAAATAAAAGCAGATCATTTCACTGTAATTTAGATACAATGAATTTTAATAAAGTTTATGTACAAAGCAGCCTTGTTTCAATAACAGGACAGGTAGATAAATTCCAGTTGGGTATTTTATAGCAAAGATACCCCAATTACTTATACATAGAAAAAAATGTAGTTAGTATAGTTTTATATTAGCTATTTGTTACTTCTATGGCTTGTTAACACTTATATATGAATATTGTAATTTTGAATTTTTGTCCTGTAATGTTAATGTAATGCCTAACAAACAAATCTTTAATATTATTTACGTTAATTTTCGGAAGCATCATTTCATCAGGAGTTTTCAAATATGTACTGTGGTTTATATTTTCATTTTTCTAATATCAGTTAAGAGCTGGCGAGGTTTTCTGTTTTTGATACACAATTTTATTTTTGTACTTCTTAAATAGAAAAGATTGTTTTAATATGTGTGTAGAATAAAACACACATTATTGATACTGCGTGTTTGTATACCACAAGTTTCAAATGCTATCATTTTGAAAAGAAATTAACCAGTATTTTGAAATACTTAAATATTTACTGTTTTAAGAATTTTTCCAAAAGTGAAACTATCTAAAATACATTAATTTGTTGATTTAATTTACTTGGTAAGTTACCGCTTAGTGAAAAATAAAGTAGTTTCTTATTTTTAATTGTCTTCTAGTAATTTTAAAAACTTTCTGTAACAGTACTCTTTTTTAAAAGTTCATATCATTTTTTTAACAATTATAAATTTCTTGGAACATAGTTTCTAAAACCAAAAAAACCTTTTTCCTGCTGAAACGTTTTTTTAAAAGTACAGCTTGTATTGCTATTTATTTTATACAGAAATGATTTCATTGTAGAATGTGTTTGAACTATTGTAACAACTTAAAATATGTATATAAAAGGTTTCATAAAAAAAGTTTTTCAACTATGCCTAGACAATCAATTTGTTTATTTGGCATGATGACAGTTTAAAATGTGCTGTTACAGTGGATTTTACATAGGCACAATAGTAAAAAGAATAATAATGTGCTTCATTTGAAGAATATCTGCTGAGACCATTGATAATTATTCTTTTACTCTCCCTGCCTTTCAGAATTTGAAATTTGAGTTAATATTTTACTCTACCTTCTGTATGGTAATGTATTTAATGCATTGGAAAATCAATAAAACCATACTTTTAATAGTCTTATATGTTTGGTTCTTACGTTTAAAAGCACTGCAACTAGAAAAGTATTACACCTCAAGCAAAAACATCTGCACTTTCATTTTTCAGGGTCTGTATGGAACAATATAAATATTTGCAAAAAGTTAATGGTGACTGTGGAACAGTTTGAATGCGATAAATTCTGGGATAAAATGTGCAAAGACTATTTTTCTAAAAGACAAAATAGATTTTAGAAACCTTGAAGTGGTATAAGAATTGGTTTGTCTTGTCTGCCAATTTCTTTATAGCCCTTTATATATTTTAAATTATTCATTTAAATGTAGATTGAGTCCACTGTGGCAGAGGTCTTAAATATTTATGTTGACTTCCAAAAGAATTCATGTGTTCTATCCAAAGCAAGTAAAGCATACATACATCATTTTGTGTGCACATGAGAAAAGGTAAATTATTAGGGTGTTTTTTTCCCCAAGTAGTTACATTGGTCATGAAAAGGAGTAGTATTTAGAAAACATTAAAATGCCATTGTTGCAATTATATGGTATTGTATTGCATTTTTAAAATAGATTTAATACAAACTGTTTGACTAAACTTCCAATATTTTTTCCAGGTATTCAAGATGAATCTCGAAAAACTCAACAAAGTTGAATTACTGACACTTTTCAGTATCCTTGAAGGTGAATTAGAAGCCAGAGATGTTGTCATAGAAGCTTTAAAGGTAACCTATAGATATTTGGAGAGGTGAAATATAGCAGTTCTACTATATAAATATTATGTAACAAATCCTGTAATAATAGTCTGTACTTTGGCATTCGATTAACAGCAAAAATAAATGATGTAATGGATGAGGAGCTTGATTATGAAAAATAAGGACATCATATTTTAATAGAAAATAGTATGACTTGGAAATTCTCGTTCTCAGTGCCATCAATGTGTTTCTGTTAAAGAGAAGATTTGGTAACCAAATCTTGGTAAACTAACAATGTTATCTCAACAGACAGGAATAGTAATATAGATCCATGTCCTACATCCATTTAAAAATGGTTTCTCTTTATTTTCTTCTGACAGTGTTTTTGTAATTCAGTTGATAAATTTAGTGCCAAATATTGAAATATATCGCTAATTTTTGGATATCCACATATATGTATCTCCCTCTCCTCCCCCCTTTCTCATATTACTGTGATAAAGACTACAAATTGCTGATGATTGCATTTTGTCACTGCTATTTACTATCTCTTTCAAGTTGACTAGATCTGGGTTGAGCAAACTCACTTGGCAACTGAAACATACAGAACATACCTCTTAGCTGCCATTTACAGTAGCAATCAAAAATTTGGGGGCTCAGATCTGAAGCTGTGTTCTATTAATTCATACATATCAGTTTCCTCATTTTTTTTACAAGTTTCCTGTTTTTTCAAAATAGGTGTCCAGGCACTGGATTTCCTTTGCTTTGCATGATTAGAAACAGTGACCGTGAAATCAGTAGAAGAGCTTTTTTCTCTTTTTAGTTCCATAATGTTCTTTTTGTTGGCATAATTGTTTATGGTATATACTGGCCCCCTTTTTTCTGTACTCTTATTTATCCAGTCAAAATGTTAATTTGAAGTCTTTTATAACTTTTATGCTTCTTCTTTGGATGTTTTCCTAATAAAATTTTTCATGTTAAGAAAAGGGTTTTACTGTCTTTAACACACTTCTAGTACCTTTATTGTGTTTGAGGACTGGTATTTATCACTACAGTGTCTGTCAAAAACTGCTTCTTTTAAGATTTCAAATTTGGTGGGTTTTTTAAAAACCTATGCACATTTTGACTTTCAGAGGAACAACATCCTAGCCATTTCCCCCCTAAAGTTTCTATCATACTTTTTGAGATTATATGTTGTCACTTCTAATGCTTCTGGCCTGGCATTTTCAGCTATAATCCTCTTGTCTTTTCAACTGGCTATTTTCCTCGGGTTTTTTTTTAATTGTTCTTGTCCTGTTCCTTTTTGGGTGAGTAACATTTTCCGTCTCATTCCCTTTGAATGATTCATCCTAAAGTTAATATTCCCCAGTGCATGTTGGCTTTTCCTAGGGTCATTTTAACATGAATTAGACATATTAAGATATGTTGATCCTCTCAAAATGTTTCTGTATGTTATTCCTGGAACTGTGGATAACCATTAGAAGTCTAAACAAAAAAGAATTCTGAATCTTGTCCCTAGCTACAGAATTAAAGATAATTTTCACAATGCTTAAAGATATAATGTTTTCTTGTTGACTTTTTACAATGAATATGCCTATATATGGACAATTTTATTTGACAGTACTTGTAGAAATACATTTTTGTCTGCCTATTAAATCCTTCCTAAAGATCTGATATAGGCAGATGTTGTTTAAAAGTATTGTTCCAAATAAAGCTGATTTTATTGATTAGGATTTTGTCAATGCTGATGGTGTTCAAGTGGTGAACCAAATGTTTTGGGATGACACCCTATTACTATTGATACTTCTTTGCTTTCTTTTGTTCCAGCTGCAGGTCTTTTTAGTTTGTGATTTTATCTATATTCTTAAAAGTATTTTGAATCCTGAGTGTCACCAGTGGGGGATGAGGGATGACAGCTTGAAACTGCTGAAAGTTAAATGGACTGTAAACAGCAACTGATGACAGAAGAATATAGCCTTATCCACCAATATGCTATTTGATTTTAATTTGCTAGTCTTTTAAAGCAAAAGAAAAATATAGTGGAGAAAATTAAAAAAATGCTGATGATTTGACTGTAGCACTGTAGGTTTGGTCTTATCATATCCAGCAATATTTGGTTTACCAGAACTTTTTTTTAATTGCTGAATCTTAGGCTGTGCACAAAATGTGGTCTTCTTAACTTCAAAGAAAAAGAAAAGATACTGCATGAAAAGATATTCTTTTCTTTGTTTTTGCATTGCTTCTGTTTAGTACTATGAAGATCAACTGGATATGTGTTTATAGCAGCCTGGAGACTATTTTTTCCCCTGTATTATCTACCAAATCTCTCTGAAGATTCTGTTTAAAGGGAAAGAAGCTTTTATTGTTAATATTTTGTCAAATAATATAAAGCTACAGACTAGGCTTAATCACTGCTTTAATATAAGTTCATATTGTTCATAATATAAGTTCATTAACAATATTGATATTGTTTCAGTTATTAATAAGACTGAACTTCATAAGCAGTTTAAATACTTAAATATTCAGTGTTCTTGCATTATAGTCTGCTTCAACAAGAGAAAATTGAAATTTTAAGTAACCCCCTTTATAAAAACTGCTTCAATGTTTAAGATATAATAATAAAATAAGTCTAAATAAGTTTATTTATTTAGCCACACATCATAAAATAGAATCATAAAGTGCTATAGAAATTTTTTAGAAAAGGAAGAAAAATCTCAGGATTTAGACAAGCATTGATGTGGAGATTTGCATTGTTACTGCTTTAAAGGGCTTCTGTTTTTATCTCCGAAATATGCTTCAGAACCTGAGGAGCACAAATATAATACCTGTCTCCAGCTTCTCAAAGCAATTTTGTTTTTTGCCTGCCCTCCCATGAGCAATGGAATTTTTGGAGATCAAATCCAAAGGACTTTATTGTTTTCCTGCTTTGCTAAGAATGTAACCAAATTCAGCTTTATTATTATTTTAATAAAACGAGGGAGCATTCCCAGTATTGTATATGATAAGCTTGACTAGAGGAGGAAACTAACCAGTGCTGTTCATGTAAGTTTGAAACTATTTTTAACTATTAATTTTTTATATATTGTAGAGTTTAATTATGCAGAGGTGTAAGATGCTCTGTTACCTGTATTTTTACTAGATCAGGTTTTATTCAGTTGATTAAGATTGATACATGGTTAGTCAGATACATTTTTAGATATCTTTATTTCCTTTTAAAATATTAGTAATTTCCCCCCCTTTACAATAAAGATCATTTCTTTGGACTGGATTTATAAGTGGTTCAGCCTCTTGTTTTGTTTTGTTTTTCCTAATTTAATCTAGCCAGTCAGTAAACAAAGTTTTGTTTTCTCACTTCCCCTCATGTTATGACCGCAGATTGTATTTATTTTCAAACATCTGTCTCTAGAGAAAACTAGGAACTGAGGAAATTCGAGATTATGCAGCAAGCTATTTAAAGGAGATTCCGTTTTAGAAGAGGAACTTTTCTACAAAACTATTTGGGAAACATATAGTATAATACAATTTTGAAACACACAATAGCTTCTTTATATAAAGTGATATTGAAAAAAATTCACACAACAGCTGTAGAATTCTGCTTCATACTCAAGTTTTTATTTTTCAACTGATGTAGATGTATTACATATTAAAAATATTCACTTGTCTGTTTTTTACCCGTGTGGTAGGCAGTGGAAAGGAGAAACTCTATTGCTTCCTTAAGACATAGAATAATTTGTTTCATCAGCTAAACATTTCTTAATTTTGTATTTGCAGTAGCTTCAGTCTTTAGCCTCCATGTTCTGTTTTGATGCTGATTACCACTCTTCAAGCTGATCACAAATTTTATCCAACTAATTTGATGAAAACTACCTAGGAAATCAACTTACAGTTCACCTATAGCTGTAGTTTTGTTAAACAAACACAAAAACACAAATCTTGATACAATTTGGAGCCACTTTGATGCTGTATTGGTGGAAAGATTTCATAGGACACCATATTTACAGAGACCTTGCCCTTGTGCATCCAGCAAGGTAGAATCTCTTGGTCATCCTTTTTATGATGCCCCAAAGCATGTTCAGATCTCCTCAATTGTTTCCAAACACAAGGGTCACACTGATAAATTTTATGTTTATTACTTTTTAAGGGATGCTAATCCCACACTCACATATCAGAGGTCCAAATATCTTCACCAAATTATACAACAGCTTAAATATAATTAAATATGTTGCTTTATTATCCTATTAAGTTGTTCCTTTCTAAATAATGAATTATTGCATTAAACTGTTTCTCTTTTTTATGTAAAAGGTGCCCAAAAATTATAATAAAGGTATTGAGATATAAATTTGATTATGGAAACTCTAAGGTTTCTAGTCTCTCTTTCCTAGACCACAAAGTTTCTTTTTACTATTTCCCTTTTTTTGAAATTTTGTCTTTCACAGTTAAAAAAAACAAACAGTATTGGATTTGGGGGGAGGAGGAGGCAATTGGGCAGTTATATATTGAATCTATTCTACAACATTTTTATTCAAATACTTGATGTAATGTTAACTGCATTTATTTATTTATTTAAATTTATGTCACTCACAAATAAAATTAAAAACAGATAAAAACAGTTAACCAGAAGCACAAAACTCATGGGAGAGTGTCAACGTATAGCTCTTTAACATTATGGCCCTATTGCAATCTTTCCATCTCCAGGCCTGATGACATAGTAGAGGCTTCATAAAGACCAGTAATTTTAAAGCCAATGTAACCTCAGGAGGAATGATGTTCTAAAGGTGCCGCAGCATAAAAAACTCACGTCCTGGGTTCTGTCAGATGGAACTGCTTTATAGATGGGAGCCACAATATGTCATTTTTGCCAGACAAAAGGATGAGACAAAAACAGATGTGCTCCAGAGCTAGTAATAGATTAATTTCGATACACAAAGTGTTTATGATTTGGACCTTACTTAAACAGTGATAATTGATTCACGTTATTCCTCTTTTCAAAACAACATGGAGATATTAGAAATAAGGAGAAAAGCCTTTTTTGGAAGGAAGGAAGAGAAGAAAGAAAGAAAGAAGAAACTAACTAGAATATCCCATAAAGTTTTACTAAGTATTTATGATAGCATTTTTACTATTCTGATTCATAAAATGAAACCATTCAAAAATAGAAACAATAAAGTGAAGTTGTATGTTCCTATTAAATTAATAGTAAGAACAGAATTTAATCAATGTAAAGGAGTGCAATTATAGAAAATAAGAAATACCAGTAGTTTTCCCTTAATAAGGATTAAAATCAGGCTGGTAAACAGAATAAAATTAACCTAAAAGTCTATATATCCTAAATATAATGTTACTAGAATTAGTTGTTCTTGACTTTTGACTTCTACATTTCATTTTCAACTTCTAGTCAAGTCCAATGTGAAATACCAAGAATTTCAGTTCTGTTTTAGGTTAATCACAATATCCTTCCTCACACAAAATGTTAGTTAATTTATCATTGCATATTAAAATATATGCTTTATATTATAAAACCAGATGTATTCTTTTTAAAAAATAACTTCTTAATCAGTTTTCTGACATGAAAATATATCTCAGTACATTACATGTACTTCTGAACTTATGAGATAATGGCAATAGCAAGTCAGCGTGCAGGGCATTCACTAGATTAGAGAGCTTCCTTAGCACAGAGTAAGGTGAGTGTGGTTGGAGAAGAACCTGGTCTGAGTCATGCTTTCGGCATCTTGACTAGAATATGCCCAAACATACATATATGCCTACATAATATGATTTTTGGAATTAATTATAAATAACAGTTTTTGTGGGAAATTGTTTTTACAAGAGGTAACATAAAGAATTCCATGATTTCAAAAATCAGACACAAGAAGGGACTAAAGATTACAGATAGAGGAAAAATATATTGTACAGGGCTGCAAGAAGGTGCAAAACATTCTAGCAATACACATACTAAAGAAAACTTTTGAAGAATGAAATCTGAAAATAGTCACAATATGAACAAAGTGAGTAATTGTGTCTGCCTTTGTGAATAGAGGATCTCCAAAAGATGCTATTGAAGAAATGACAGATGTAGAATAATTTTTATCTGACATGATGGAGATGATATCAGCAATGGATTTAGAACTGATAGCCATAAAATGATTTTGAAAAGAATGTTTCATTGGATCTACAAAAGAAATTGTCTGAGCTTTTAAAATTTAAAAGGAGAAATACAAATAATGAATGAAGAGAGTGTACCTGCATAATTTTTCCCCACTAGATTTACAAATGATGCTTCTTATAGCTTTGAAGTAATCTGTGTGATGCAACAAAGAAGAAATTAAGAAAAATCAAATCCTATGACAATATTTGAATGAACTAAAGGTTAGGACTATTACAAATGAAAGGAAAGAATACAAACTTGGTTTATTTTATCAAATAAAATAAGTGATATTGTTACTTTTACTTACCTTTTTGGATTTTATGCTGGTACCAGGACTGAAAAGTTTAGCAATCAGCATCCTGAATTTCATCCAGAAGCAAAACAGTGCAGCTTGCAAAAGAGAAGTGTTACACGGCTGTATTAAATCAAACCCATTGTTGCCTGTGTCCACTGCATTCCGGACCTGCTGAAGCTTCCAGGTAGTCTTCAACAGCAGTCCCATTGCAGTAGTCAAGCTGGGAGACCACTCAGATATGAATGGTGTCTGAAGAATCCCACATTATAGGGAAGGGTTCAACTGGCATACCAGATAACATTAGACAAAAGCATTCCTGACCACATTGATGTGTATACATTGACATTGGTTTGTGTTGATTGGTAAATCAATGCATAATGTGAATTGATATCTAGACCATCAGAAAAGCAGTAGATTACAAGTACAGTTAATTTTGCTCTATTTTCTGATTTCTATTCTCATCAGATTTTAAATACTCATAACGTACTAATTCTCTTCTGGATAAATCACTAGTTTTATGCAGCATTAAATGCATCTAATCTTTACTCCGATTTACTGGTAAGAATTTTATATGTGTAAAAACAATATGGCTCTTCACAAAATCTAGTTTTGTGGCTAAATCATAGATTGCTTCAAAGACATAAGTGAAAGCCTCTACTTTAGAAAAATATACTCTTTGTTTTATTATGAGAATATTGCTACCTTTGAACCATTTTCACAAAGAATGATTCTGTAGAACCTCCCAACTCCTGCTTTTTTTAGCAAGTGATATAAATCCTAGAACAATGCATTACAGATTGTACCGAGGATGTTATTTCCTTCTCTAATACAAATTGTTAGCTTGCTTTTCCTGTAGTTTTGACAGCTGTATGTTGTTTAAAAGGATCAGTCAAACTAATGCTTTATAGAGCCACTGTTTAAAATTAAAGTTTTTATAGATGCTGAAAGGCCTACTGTATTTAATTTAGTATGACTTAAAGATGTGTTTATATTCATAAATCTTCCCAGATGTGAACTACAGATGCATGTAGCAAATAGTTAATACAATTACTAGTCTTGCAGGAGACAAGATTACTCTACCAGAAGAACTCATTTTCCTCTTTTACATAGATCCTCTAACCAATAAACCCCCAAACATTGGAATCATGAATAGGTTTTTGTTGTTATTTAAAGTAGCTGCCCTTGGTATTAAATAGGATGAAAGAACTTATCTTTTGTCTTGTATCTCCTTCTCTAAAGATAATGTGACAAAATTATTGTAGAAACCTTTTTTGGGTTTTGTGAATGTCTGCCTTGAAAAGATAAAGGACAAATATACATTCTTAGGAAAGGCAGTTATTACTCATGGAATGCTGATCACACGAGTGCTGTGGAAAACCCCATCAACGTTGCTTTGTAATGTCAGTTTCCTAATACAAGTGTCTTCACAATCAGTGTGAATATTTGCAGGAGAGAAGCTGTAATAGCTAGTGCAAGCTAACGTGCCATGGCTCTCTTCTGGCAGAAATTTTGAATATGCAAATGTTGCATGGAAGACAGTGTCATTTAAGTAATGTCCATGTAAAGTACTAAATAGAATTTGACGAAGTATGAATACTTCACTTTAAATAACACTTGAATAATGTCCATAATTATCAGAATTCTAGTTATTTGCCCTTTAAACTTCCTTTATAGAAACAAAGTAATGATAAAATCTCTGATGCTTTTCAATCTCAGCTCTTCTTTCTAAGCTATTTTAAGTATTCTCTGGTCATCTTACTACGGACAAGTTTAAGTTTCTTTTTATATATTGGTGCATTGCTTGTAAGTTTTTCCCAGTTCCTTTTAATTGATTGTAATTGTATTAAGCAAAAGGAAAAATATAATCATTTCCAAATATATAGATCCTGTATATTACTTGTATCAAATAGTGTGTGTGTATGTGTATGTGTATGAAAGAGTGATATTTAATACAGGATGCATTGTGTGAGTGTAAATATAACAACATAATGTTGGTTATAATAACTGTATTTGTGTTTATCAGTTATAAAGATATAACTGAGCATTATGTTTGATAGCATACAGAGGACTTCAGCAATGAAAAAGATTTTCTATGACCATAATTTTGAATTGTTTCTATTTAACTTTTTTATGCTGCCCACTCATAGTTTCTTGAGAAATTTATCAATATGCCATGCAATCAGTATTCTTTCTACACTTAGATATGAATGTTTATGAAGATTCTCAGCATCCATGTCATGGTTGTCCCAAAGGTGCTTGTTTCAAATGGCAACTGGACTTTTTAAGCTTTTGAGAAATGAAATATCTTCAAGAAAAATCAAGAAAGTCCAGTTGCCATTTGGGGAAAAAAACATCCTTGAGATGTACATCATGGATTTATATTAGCCCTGAAGAACTTGATAATTGCAGTCTTAAAGCACTTGACCATCCTTTGAAAACCAGTGAGGTGTTTTTCTTCCATTTTGAAAGGGAAATATACAAAAATGGGCTAAAATAAACAGGCTCAACCCTCCTAATTTCCAAATCCTTCTCTTCAACTTGGAGGAGGGGGGGTGGGCAGAGGAAAGTTCTTCACCTTTATCATGAATGTCAATATTGACAATTCCAATATCTTTCCATCCACACCCTGTCTAATACATTCCTTGTCCTCTCAGAAAATCTAAAGGAAATGAAAAAAATTGTCAGTACTGATGTAACTCAAATTGAAATAGATGGAGCTACGTCACATATGGGCAAAGCAGGATTTCAAGAGAGGGGTTTGAAATATTTTGTGCCATTTTTTAATGTGATTTGTTTTTGTTTTTTTAAGCCTTATAATTCATTTCATGCTTTGTCCATTTCAGCCGAAAGTAGACTTAGGCTCCACAATGCATTAGAATGGCAGGTTATCTTCATCTGATTTAATTGGCAACTTCATTGGGAAATGGGAGGGAGACCTCAGTAGGGTATCTATTTCATTTTAAGTATTTCTGTAGAATGAGGAAGAGAGAATGAAACCATTCCCAATAGGATTTTTCTTGCTAACATCTTCATATTCATGATTTCAGTGTTATCTCTTTGAAGTTATTAGAATACGGGCAACACATATTTGGGCAGAAACATTAGTATTTCCCCCACTTTTCATGGGAAAAGTTCACCACAACCACTACACAATACTGAAATTCAATCACAATTTGTACTTTGAAAGGAGAACTTTAATTAAGGATACCCAATACAGAGGAGCTTTCATATATCTAGTTTTATTAAACTTTGGGTAGCCTTAAAAGTTTAAAATATAAACAGAATAATTTAGAACTCTCTAGAATACTGATTTATTCTTTTGAGCACTTGTGGTTTTCTTTTCTATATTTGTGCAGAAATTAAGGGTAGAAATGGGTTTTCCATCAATAGAGATGCTGTCTTATGTGTTGTTTGGCTACATTTTCCATCATTCCTGAAATTTGGTCGCACTTTACAGCCCTCTTTTAGGAGTTTACAAAGTCAGTATATTGCTCCCAGAAATCCTCAATAATATTGATAAAATTGTAGATCATAACTTTTGAAATTACATTACATAGATAAGACTTGGTAAGTTTGTCACATGTATACCTCAAAAGTATAAATTACAGTTGTTCTTTTAATATCTTTTTTGTGACTGTGAACAAAAACCTTGTTACCCGTTTCAGAAATTCACCATGAATTTACTTACATGGCTGTTCTTTATGAATTAGTAGCTTTTATTTTATGTCATTTAGAATGAAGAGCATCTCAAACCAAGCTTCATTCCTGGTCAGAAATGTCTATATTTTCTTGACAATAACTTGATAACAGTATCCAAGTGGTACTATTTTTTTGAACTTTCAGTTAAGCCTGCAGCCCTGAAATTTCCCAGTGTTCGCCCAACCAAGTCCTAAATTGCTTTGATTTGATTTAACTTTTGGGATGTTGCCAGCTATTGTGATACAATATTGTAAGCAAGCCTGATCAAGTCAAGTGTACTGAAACATTATAACCTCAACTGAAACTACTACTATTGGATCAACATTGTTCTTCAGCTACTAATGTTAATAAATATTAACATTAATAATGTTAATAAACATTAACATTATTCTGCTTTTATGATAATAATCATAAAAGAATTAATGTTCCTGCATGGTTCACAAAAATGAAGACATAGTAGTACATCAGGAATATCAGTATCCGGATTGGATTAAATTACTGGACAATCATTCATAACTGCTTTTTCATTTTCATATTTGTATGGATTAAGATTGAACAAGCACCATTTCACTTTTTTTCAATTTCCTGGGGTATTTTTCCTCTACAAGTACAGAGGTTTGTTTTTCCAGTGGCCATTCATAAATTGCCTTATTCAGCACTGAATAATTCTGAATGAGAATCAGTGTTCTCATCCTAGAATGGGTAAGAGTTGTCTGTAATTCAAAACATGTGATTCCACTGATAAATTGACTCTTGTTTAGCTTGTATGTAGAGCCTTTGTAGGACTGCTATGGTGAAAGTTTCCAAAATAGATTCACAAAGCAAAAAATTTCTAGGCGCTTGCAGTTTCAGTAGCACTTCACAGTTACTGTTTGGCAAAAACACTGTAGAATGAATATCACTCTAATGCCAAAAGGAAAAGTATTCGCAACATGTACTATGTATGAATGCCTGATCTTAGACAATGTTAGTGGCTTAGACTAAATAAATTAATTATTAATATCATCTGATACCTATGTTGAATTTGGAATGAAGGGAAAGGGGGGATTTTAATCTGTCAGATATGTCTTGAAGTTCAGACAATTTTGTTTTAAAGACAATTTCTGTAATTTCACTGAGCTATTAATGGATGTTACTAGCCAAATTGAGTTTATCATACTTTCATATTATTATGTTCTCACCACCATTTAAGGTAGTATTATTGCATTGTATTAATATGTTATAGTCACCAGCTTCAGGGGCAAAGAGGTGTCAGAACAATCTTCTCAACAGTATGGATAAGAAACACTCAAGGTGCCAAAATCATCTCTAATGTTGCATCATTTACTGATTGGGGTATATTATTTAGTACAGTTGTCTAATCAAATAATCAGAGGGGTTTGTGTTTTTTGATACTAATTCCTTGTGGATTAACAGACATGCATACTTTAAATATCCAAAAGTATTTGATCACTTATGGGAAGGATTTTGCAACCACAATATCTTCTCTAACAGTCCCTGTATTCCTTTAAATTTGCTCCAATTTAGGGAACTAAGAAAGGATATTACTAAGCTATTTTTACAAAAAGGTAAAATCCTTTATCTCAGAAACTGTTTGTATTAATTCTTCTAAAGCTGATTCATTTTCATCCTCATATATTGGTCAGGATTTAGATAGTTCAGTTGTTATTCATGTACTATTTCAGTCAACTAGAAATGTATGTCCATTTCCGTACAGAGGTGCTTGCTTCTTGTTTTTCCTTATTTATAGTATATCACCCATCCAGATAATTTAACTGCTTCCTGGCATTCCTAAGAATGAATAAGCCCCAAATAATAACTCATGAATTATTCACGAATCACAGGGTGCAGAAGAGATCCTGCAGAGAAATTCCTGTGACAATTCATCAAATTGTCAGATGCTTTGCTTGTCAGATACATGCATTTTTTCCTCTTAAAAATACCATCTAGAACAGAAGTAACGAACTTAAGCCTGTACTTTCAGGTTCAAACAGCTAGTAAATTACTGTGTCAAAAATGCTTTGCTTTAATTTTATATTCAGAATAACTGATTCATTTCCTGAGTTAAATGATCCATTTCCTAGAAGTGTTCTTCAGTACTACAATCAAAAAAATACTTGTCTAAATTTCTATATTAGATTAAAGCAAATTCTAGGGTCATTTGATATAATCCATCTCTCTCTTACTATATTGCATTTTTATTTGGACATGTGTATGTGCATATGTATGTGTTCTCATGATGCACAGGTACATAAAGGGTTGGGATTCAGTCGGTTCAGATCGGTTTTGGCAAACTGGTTGTTATGATTTTGCGCAGTTTGGAAAACCGGTAAAATTGACCACTGACTAGCCTCGCCCTATATACTTTCCTTCACCATGTGGTCCAGACCGTCCAGCTAATCTTCATGCCTCACCCTCACCATAACTGCTGCTTCTCTGTACTGCATGCTTTTTGAATGAGATTAGATGAAAGCAACAGCTCACAGGTGCTAAATTGCACAAGAGACGCTCTGTCTCCCAGCAAGAGTAGCAGCAGAGAGAAGCAGCTGCTGCCCCAGAGAGCAAAAATGGAGTGGAGCAGGCCCCAGAAGGCTGCTCAGTTGACCCTCGCTGTGTGGTGGAAGCCGTGCATGCACGGAAGCCATGCACATGCGTGTGCACTCACATTTTGGGTGAACCAGTTGTTAGGTGGGTTGAATCCCACCACTGGGTACATGCCCTTGTATTTGTGTATTAAACCAATATGGGAAACAATAAAAAATGGGAGCAGATGAAAAGAGAGCAGATTTTCTAACAATGGTATTCCTCAATAAACAGGATTAGGAAGGTAGAGATGCTCCATTAGTTTTTCTGCGAATTTTCTTCTGTGTTGATCTTGGAGTTGCTTGTTTAATGGCTCTTAAAATATCACAGAACTGTGCATTTTGAACTTGAACTTCCCTTTCCTGCATATGGTTTCCTGTTGGGAAAAGTGAGGACACAAAGTGAAAGCTGCAGTGATGATTCTGGAGATCATAGTGAAAGAAAAATATTTTTCAGACTATGGGTATGCTCTGCAATTGGAAGCAAGAATTAATTTTACTGTATACTATTTGTTGCCATATGTCCCTAACTATATTGTGGTCTGAAAATACACTATCAGTCCCATGAATTTCATAGCAGGTGAAATATATGGTGTTAAATCCTGGCTTCAGATCCCTTTCCGGTTATATCTGATAGTTTGTAGTTGCATTCAGAAAACTAGAAAAGCATGCATTATTTTATTTAATCGACAAGTAGTAGAAATGCATACAAGATCATGGTTATAAAGTGATTGTAGGGCTAGGTTTTGCTTCCTTTCCTATACCTGTCCATATTTCTATTCTTTCTTACTGCACCTTTCGTGAATGCCTTCCATTGAAGTTACATGTTTAGATTCTGCTTTTTTCTTAGTAGTTCTCTGTTTAATATTATTTTTTATCTTGATTTTTTCACTGTTCCCTTTTGCACTGTTTAATCCCTGCCTATATATAAATCAATGTTTTTTAAGCATTTGTTAAGTTGAGGCTCTTCCCAATTTCTCAAATATTTCATAGGGCTGTAAAAATTAACTTTTCTGATACTCATGCATATAGGCAGAAGGTGTGTTGGCATTTGCTTATCTGTTTACTTTTTCATATGTTCTATTTTATTGAAGTGACAAGATTTTAACTTGATTTTCCTAATTAGATGCTAATAAATACTTCATAATTTCAGGCCCAACGAAAAGATGCTTTTATTGAAGAACGTTATGGAAAATACAACATTAGTGATCCATTGATGGCTCTTCAGAGAGATTTTGAAGCACTGAAGGAAGAAAGTTATGGTGAAAAGCAACCTGTTTGTGCCAATCCTTTATCCATTCTGAAGGTAGTAATGAAACATTGCAAGAATATGCAGGAAAAAATGTTGTCTCAATTGGCTGCTGCAGAGAGTAGGCACCGAAAGGTGAGTTTCTATCTCCTTGGAAGCTTAATGAAAAGTAATAATTGTTCTTATTTGGAACATTATAGTATTATAGAGTTACCTACTTTTAATTTTAATTATTAAATATGCACTATTATATAATGTTATATAAGAATCTCTGGCTAATTAATGAGGGAGTTGGATGGTTAAATAGTTCAATACATAAATACTCTGATCATTTTTTTGTAAATAACCTTAAATTTAAACATTTTTTAAACTAAACAAAAACATTAAAATTGAAATGTACCAAAACAGTAAATTAAAAATACTGTAATTTTAAATATGTATAATTACAACCAGCTATATATTTTGCATCTATTTAGTTGCCTGATATTTATATTTGTGAATCTTTGGTATATATTGTTCATAGTTATTTATAGGTCCTAGCCATGCCTTTCTTTTATTTTATCATTGTTGAAGCTTAGTTGCAGAAATAAATTACTGTGGTACAATTTATTGCATTGTATTATATTAGTATTTTTCTAAAAGCAGTATTTAAATTTCAATTTTGTTATGCTGTTATATAAGTTTAAATTTAAGTTTAAAGCTGCAAACACTCCTCTTTATTATAGTCTAATTAAAAGAAATTAAAGCTTCAAGAAATAGAATTCGATTTTTCTTTAATACAGTATAGAATGTAAAACAGCTCTTTAGATGGATCATCATGCAAATAGCTGCTTAATTGTTATTTTGCTTTCAAATTACATCCCAGAGCCAGTTTAATGTAGTGGTTAAAGGATCAGGCTAGAAACTGGGAGACCCATGAGTTCTATTCTCACCTTGAGCACAAAGCCAGCTGGGTGATCTTGGGGCAGTCACTTTCTCTCAGCCCTAAGAAGGTGGCAATGGCAAAGCACTGGGGGCGTGTGGGGAATGTTTGCCAAGAAACTGCAGAGATTTGAAGTTATGATGGCCACAGACACCTATGCAAACACAGCCAACATGGTCACATTCTTGGTACATGATAAGGTACTTACAGATATTTGCAGCATTCTCCAATGTTGCATTATTTTCAGTTGATTTTTTTGCCAGTTTCCAGCATTTACTTCTAATTTCCAGCAAAGAATGTCCATTGGATGAAATGGATTCATTTAGTGATTGTGGTATTGACTGATGCAAAATGACTGAAGCAAAAATGTCATAAAATAAATCCAGTCATAATGACCAGAATAGTTTACAAATGTAATTCTGGGGTCAATTACTGTTGCAAGTCAAATATTACATGTATAATTAAATAACAAGGATAAATTTGAAGAATATTAAAATGTATGCTGGGAGTAGTAGATGTCTGTTTTACCATTGCCCTGGATCCTTTTAAAAAGATCTGTTCATCAGCAAAAGTTAAGGAGTATCTGTGCCTGTTTTAAATTTTGCTTTGGGCAGATAAGAATCTTCTTTCTTTACATTTGGATACAGTAGTAATTACTTCTCTAAATGGGATTGATAATGTTCATTTTCATTTGAAAGGTAATTTTGGATCTTGAAGAAGAAAGGCAGCGACACGCCCAAGATACTGCTGAAGGCGATGATGTCACTTATATGCTGGAAAAAGAACGAGAACGGCTCACACAACAGGTATGTCTTCTTCCCAAGTAGCAATCAGAGGGAAATGATTAATTAATGTTTAACACAAGAGAACATGCCTTCTATGGGTGTGGGAACTTATGTTGGTCTCTAAATTCTGAGTTTTTACTTTCTCCCACAAGCAGAAAATTAGACATTCCATGTTGCATTTACTTTATAATCTAATTATTGTTCTATTTACTCTATAACCTTTTACTTATTTTGATTCAAATACAAATATTGAAAACTTTTTCCCTCTGACAAATCTTTATATGCCTTATTCACTGTTATTTATTTATTTATTTTAGTTTGATTGGATGTTAAAGCTTTTAACATTTTTAAATATATACTTTTGTTTTAGTTGGAATTTGAAAAATCTCAGGTGAAGAAGTTCGAGAGGGAACAGAAAAAGTTGGCTAGCCAACTGGAGGAGGAGCGAGCACACCACAAGCAACTTTCTTCTATGCTTATGTTGGAATGTAAGAAAGCCACAACTAAAGCTACAGAGGAAGGGCAAAAGCTTGGAGAGTTAAATATGAAGTTGGACAAGGAAAGAAGCAAAGTAAACCAGTTGGAGGAGGAGCTAGCAACCAAGAAGAAAAGAGGCTTGCAAATGGAAGCACAAGTTGAAAAACAGTTATCTGAGTTTGACATTGAACGAGAGCAGTTGAAAGCCAAACTTAACCGGGAAGAAAACCGCACCAAAGTCCTAAAAGAAGAAATAGAGGATCTGAAAAAAACATTAAAACAAGTAGAAACGTATTTGAAAACTGGCAGCAACAAAGTTGAGAACACATCCCCATGTGTCTCAGTGGTGTCTACAGCAACTGTTACAGAAATCCCCTTAGGTAGGTCAGTGGCTTCTCAGACTAGTAATCACTTGACAGAAAACATGAACCAGGAATCTTCAATCAAATTGGCACACACGTTACCACTGGCCACAGCCCTCCATCCCTATGCCAAGGCAAACGGACATTGTGATGCTGATACACTAACAGGTGTTGAGGTGTCTCAAACTGCAATGGAGAATCTAGACAAGGGCAAGTCTGTTGGGCCAGCTGCTGAGAGTACTGCAGAAAGTAGCACCTCCCCAGTAAGAACAGAGTCTCTTTCTGCTTCAGTTCCACCACTCCCTTCCAATGGAATTTCCTTGTCTCCCAGCAATACTGCTTCTTCTTCTCTGACATCTTCACCATGTTCCTCCCCAGTTATGACTAAGCGTCTGCTTGGAACATCAACCAGCAACCCTAGCTACCAATCTTCCTACCAAGTGGGAATCAATCAGCGCTTCCATGCTGCTCGTCACAAATTCCAATCTCAGGCTGATCAAGATCATCAATCAAGTGGTCTCCAAAGTCCACCCTCCAGAGATTTGTCACCTACTTTTGCTGATAATTCTGCAGCAAAACAGCTTGCCCGCAATACAGTCACTCAGGTTCTCTCCAGATTCACCAGTCAGCAGGGGCCTATCAAATCTGTCTCCCCTAACAGTTCACCTTTTGGCACAGACTACCGAAATCTCGCTAATGCTATGAGTCCCAAAAGTGAAACTAGCCCAGGTAAGGTCTCTAGTCCTTTAAGTCCCCTTTCACCTGGAATTAAATCACCCACTATACCCAGAGCAGAAAGAGGAACTCCTCCACCAATTCCTCCAAAGAAACCTGGTCTGGCTCCTTCTCCAGCAACTACCACGCCACCAGTGAAAACTTCAAGTCAGGCATCCCTGGGTTCTCCTATGGAAATGGCAACTAGTTGTTCAAGCAACGCTGTTGTAGCCAATGGGAAAGATATTGAGATTTTATTGCCAACCAATAGCTAGTCTTAAAAAGAGTAACATTCCAAGTTTTGCAATTCCTAAAGCTGAAACTCAGTCTTATTCACTCCATGTTATTTATTTAAGTACTAACAGAATCTTCTTGTATAACACGTTTGTTTCTTTGTTTTATACAGTGTAGAAAATAATACAACTTGTACAATTTTTTGAACATTCAGAGCCTCAAGGCATCTCATGGCAGCAGGGAAATCAAACAAAAAGAGAAGCAGTTGCTCTGTTCTGGGAGCTGACCTATGGACTATGACAACAAAATACTCATTTTTAAATTATGCAGAAAAACACTCCATGCAAACTTCTATTACTTTTCTAAGAAGTGCCTGAGCTAAAGCCTGCAGTTATGAATGTGATTCTCTGTAATACCGGTAGGCATTATCCAACTGTAGAAAATAACAGTTTCTGAATCATGAATGTTTGAAATCAATATGGTTCTTAATCCTTTCCAACGTATTTATTAGTAATGTGCTATGAATAGGAAATATCCCAAAGGTGAACATTAGATTGGTTTTCTCTGTTATGAACAAAAAAATAATAATGTAGCTGCTGTCAGGCGCACTTTGGTCCTGTTGCTAAATTGTACTCAACCCATGTTTTTCCTATGATACAAACTTTGAAAAGAGTTGTTAGCTTTAAGCAACCAAGTTATCAATCTTTACAAAATATTGTCCATTCCTTACAAGTTTCTCTCCCTAGAGCAAAATAAGTAAAATTTTAATAAGCATTCTACTGTTGTGTGTAGAACTTCTGAGAGTAGGGCCTTTGCTGTTCCTTGAGAAAAAAGTGAAATACTACTTGAAATCAGAAATGACTAATCAGGATTTTCAGATGTTTATATATAAAAAGGTAGGATCAGTACAAAAAGATCCAAAGCAATAAGTAAAGAATTGCTTCAGATATAATAACGCTGTAACTCAAGCAGACATAAACCTTGCTAGATAAGTTTTATTGTTTCTGAAGAGAATTGCCCGTTTTGGCAGCAATATGGAAACCAAATTCTTAAGCTTTCAAAGATGCAGTTTATATAGAAAGATGTGTACATACCTTATTCCTGCCCTCATAATCTTAACAGTGATCACGTTGACATTATTTATACCTCAGATCACTTGTACAATTACTTTTAAGGCTTTATGTATTTGAGAAAATCCATTTTCCTAAGAAAAATAATAAACTCGGACCAATATAAGGCTCAAGAAGCAGTTTTCTTTGTAATAAATCTTTCAGTAATGCAAACTTTAGGGCAAAAGTTTATGCCTTGATCATGTCAGTGGGGCCAATATACTTATATAGCTGTTCATGTTTGAAATTGTTTCAGGAGTATCTCATTACAGAGATAATCAAGATCAAGGTTAATGATAAACTGGGTGTCTTTAATTTGACCGTAGGAAAAATATGTGAATGCCTCACCAAACTCAGCGTGCACTAATAATAAGAATCACAACATGATCTTTTGAAACTATTGCAACTTGCTGCTTTGACATTCAGTGATCAGGATTGGGGAACCCTTGAGTTGTGGGTGGTATTGTTGTGAAATTTAGGAGCAAATATCTGGGTTTAGATGGTGCAGGTTTTTTCAGTGCTTTTAAAGCAAATAAGGGCTGAAATTGGTGCATACTTCTTTGCCTATCATTGTCACATATATTTTGCCTTTTAAAGATAAAAATAAGCCAAAAAATCTTGCCTCATTCCAGCAATTATAAGTGCCACACATCCAGTTGCCACCACAAAATTGCCCATTCCTGCATCAGACCAAAGTTCTTCATTACAATTTTTTTTTAAAAAAGCATTACTTCAGGATGCCACTATGTAGGATCTAGACATTGTTCTCCCCCCTCCCTTTTTTGTATGGGATTGCTAGATTATTGTATTTTAACAAAGTGTCAAATATTTCTGAGGTTGCATTATATTCCACAATATATTGATACAGGAAATCATACAAACCTAATGCTATTCTTCACATATTATGGTCTATATAAATTTTTTCCTAAGTGTTTGAATATAGATGCATAGGAAACAACCCTGATAAGCACATAGACAATTCAGTTTTATAGTACAACCATTATTGGGAAGGCTATATAACTGAACTCAATTAAGCGTTTTGATGGTATTGTGTCTTACCTTAAAAGAGGTTATTGTAGCAGCCCTTAAAATATTTATATATGTTTACTAACTTGTATCCTTTCTTTATAATATGACACTATATAGAGATTTATACACAGTAATGAATTTCATTAGGAAATGCACTGAGTACTATAGTCTACAAAAATATTGGGGACAGTGTAGAAGGAAAAGTATTTTGTTGCTAATAGCCAATATCCTGAGATTAAGCACAACTATTAAAATTATTCTAGCTAATCCCCTAAGATTTTAAGGGTTAGTATTTCAGTTTTCTGTATAGTTAAAATATGGAATTGAAATGTTTAATATCCTCTTGATTGTGTATTGAAAAGTGTCATGGACTAATTAAATTTTAATGAAGTTCAAACTGTATAACCTAGTATTAATTGTTCATTAACATCTGTATATTTGTAAAGTCAAATGTATGAAACAGAAGTCTTTTTATCATTTTTATAGATGGCAGCATTAAACATGTTAAATGTTCGTACTATCAATAAAGGGTTTTATTTTTCTGTCGAGTGTTATGTGCTATAAAATAATTTAAAAGTCAACTGTTCATTAATAGTATGTAAACATTTCAATGACAGTAGCTGTGCCTAAAATTGATAATTCAGGGAAATACATAAATACATCCATTAATTGGCATTATTAAGACAATGTTCTTAAAAGGAAAATACGGCTACAGATTTAGTAGTGCTGATGATATTCAGTGATATTGAGAATAGTCACCATTTAAAACATTTTTACAGGCTTTATCAATGGTCAACTATGCTAGGGCTGATCATTGGCCTACAGATTTATCAGTCTTTATTACAGAACATAATATTTAACTTTTGATACCTTTCTTAACACTATTGGGTTAAGATCCCATTCTCTTTTGTTCTATTTTCTGATTAATATAAGCTTTTCTCCTACAATATAAGTAGTTTCCTTCTATGCTGGCTATTTTTCTTGGATAAGAAATATATATTCATTAGTAGGGATGTATTTCTTAAACATGTCTTTAGTCAGTACAATTTATCTTCAACATGGATGTATCCAGGAGAGTAACAAATGAAACCAAAGATCACATACAATTTCTTTACATATACCAGATAATAGGTATATTAAATATAACTGAGGGACATTTGGCCATTTTTTTGTGCATAATGGTTCTGTAATTCACCCCGTTTATTTGTTTTTTCTCCTTTGTTGGCATGGCAATAGAGTTCTTTTATGCAAAGTCCTCACCCTGGTCTGGAATGCTGCAAAATGTACTTAACATCAAAAGCCTATTAAAATTCCACCCACTACTTTCCTACATCTTGTGCTCATGTCAGAGAAGATAATCTCAATGGCGCCAATCTGCTCAGTCTCCTCCTTTTTGAGGACTCTGATTCATGATAGCCCAGAAAATAGTTCTGTAATCTGCTTTGCATCTACAGAAATAGAAGCAGAAAGATAGTTGTGTCAAAAAGATCCATCAAATGCATTGTATTTTGTTTTGACTTCTTATCTATCACAACTTCCCTTCCAAGAATGTAGAAAATAACTAGTGCCATCTTCTGTTGGAAGTTACATTCTGTGCCTTTATTGTTAAAAAGAAAGTATAAAAACAGTTGTTGCATCAAAGGTGTGATATTTAAACATACCTTTTTGCAATATCATCTGTAAAGTTATAGTTGGGTTTTACTTTTTAATTAGTATAATTTCTACTTGGAGTAAACTTTTTCTCCAATGAAAAGCCATTAGCGTGGAAAGCACTGCACAATTCCTGCAATTAATGATTTTGCTCAGCATGACATAATCAAGGTGGAAATCAGTTGCATAGGAAATGAAGTCACATATCACCAATAATATGGGATGCATACATACACATGGACTTGTTTCTTCAATATTCAATAGTTGGAGATAGGCAACAATATATCAAACATACTTTAAAATAAAAGCTACCTCCCCTTGGTATTATGAGAATAATACAGAATTTAGACTGATTGAAAATTCCTATCATGGGGTAAGTTATAGATTTAATTATTTTCCTATAAGTCCATTTTCTAGAAGTGAATATTTTCCCTTCCCATCCTTGGCGGCAATGATTCACCCCATGGCTTGTACTGTCTTTTTCCTGTGATTTCTTTTAAAGGAAAAAACGATGCGATGTATTGCAATTAGTGGATAATCTTTTAAGGACAGTGCTGACTGGGGAGTTGCACAGAGGATCATACACACAAAACCTTGTTTGCTTCCTCTAACAATGTCAATGCACCTGAGAAGCATGAAAAGGGAAGACTGAAGCCCATCCCTGCTTCCACCCTGGCCTGTGACCTCATGCCTTAGCCCCGGGGTGGTGAACCTATGGTACATGTGCCACAGGTGGCACATGGAGCCATTTGTCAGAGCACGTGAGGTATTGCCCTGTCAGCTGGACAGCGCACATGTGCATGCTGTCCAGCTGAGTTCAGTCCTTTTAAAAGCCATTTTTCACCCTTCCCAGGCTCCAGAAGCTTTATAGGAGCCTGGGGACGGTGAAAACAGCCTCCCCCCCCCCACCTGGAGGCCCTCCGGAGGCTTCAGGAGCTTCCCTGAAGCCTCCGGAGCACAAAAAAATGGCCCTACAGGCAAACTGGAAGTTCGGGAACAGACTTCTGATTTGCTCGTAGGGGTGATTTAAGCCCTCTGGGGGCTTCCCTGAAGCCTCTGGGGAGCGGGGAGGCTGTTTTCGCCCTCCCCAGGCTCCTATAAAGCCTCAAGCCTGGGGAAAGTGAAAAAAGCATACAAAAAATGGGGGCCAGAGCCTGTCATGCCTGCATGTGCGCTGGGGGGTGCGCATTGCATTATGGGTGCAGCACACCTGTGCTCTCCCGGCTTATGGCACGCGAGCCAAAAAAGGTTCACCATTGCTGCCTTAGCCCATTACATCTGCTACCTGTTTTTCTAAAAATGCCATGGATTCTCCAAATCTGGATATAAATGTAAATGTCATAAAATGCATTTTTTAAAATAAGGGAGTGGTTCAAATATAAGAGCCTAATTATTGCTTTAAAGATCATTGTATCAGGAAGCATGCTACTGATGATTACTTTTTTAATCACAGATAACAGATTCATGGCCAATTGAGGAAGGATGTTACCAACTATACCTTTGTCTATGTAGATCAGGGCTATCAAAACTCCTAGCCCATGGACTGGATGCGTCACGTGCTGGCCACGCCCATGCATGGTTTAGTGAAGGGGAGGGGAAGTCCTGATACGTCACGTGATGCCACCATGATGACATGACTTTGACTCCCCTGATGTAGATTCTCAATCACTCAAGGGTTGGTTTTTGGGTTGTTGTTTTTTGCAAGTTCTATAATTAATTTGGTGTAGAAGATGAGACAGCAGACTGGAAACCATGAGTTTTAATCCCATTTTAGGCATGAAGTCATCTGGGTGATCCTGAAGCAATGACAAACCACTTCCAAAAATGTTGCAAAGAAAACTTTAGGGCCTAATTGCCACCAGGATTCAAGAGTGACTTGAAGCTTAGTCTTCATCAAAAATAAGCAATCTATTAATAAAATGTATTCAGCCTCTGTAAATCGAGTTCTTAATTTTTGAAGCTGGAAAACAGCTGCTTTTCTGCCCTTTTTAGAATGTGCTTTAATAGCTACTACTTTGATATTTTAACACTCTTTTTAGGCTAAACAAACTAGGGAACACAAACCCAAGAAGCCCCTTAGCAAAAAAAACACCAAAATATGCTCTGAGAATTCTGACCCTGCTCACTGATTATACCACCACATCACAATTTTTCCATAAAACCCATTTCCTACATTTCTTGTTATAGAAGTGCAGAAATAGTTGCCTACTTCAGGTACAATAGACCTGTTGCTTCAGAGTGGAGACTCAGTTAAGAAAGTAAAATGAGGGCAAGAATGAACAGAAGATACTGGACAGCAAACATCAGGTGACAAGGGAAAAGGGTAGAGTTATGTACCTTGTGGCTTAGACAGATATCCCACTTGAATTGATTAGGAACCTGACTAATCAAATTTTGTACTCATTCTGTCTACATATTATACTATAAACCAGAATCAGTCACAACTAATGGCAGCAGCTTGTGACCATAGTTGGTCTCAAAAAAGGCTACAATGGGTTGAGTCAGATTAATACTTGACTTGGAGAGTTTTGGGAAATCTTTAGAGCTGTAAACTTGGCTGGGAAGTCAAGCATCCAGAATTAGTCAAAGGAAAACCCCTTCCATCTTTCTGAAGAAAACTTACATAGATTGTTTATGTAACCACCAGGAATCGAGTTTTACTTGAAGGGATTTTAAAACCAAAATAATCAAATGTTATTTCTTGGAAGCCCTTGCCATTTTCATCTTCTTCCTGGATATTTCTTGCGCCATTGTGTCCTAGATTTCCTTGTTATTAACAGATATGTGAAGACTGGAACAGGAATATTACTAATTAGGTCTCCAATACTATTTTTTTCTGGTAACATTTACACAATAGATCCACTAGGGAGCAACCTATCCATAAATTTTATTCACTTGATCTAGCAATACTTCTTGGCTAAATGAGCTTTTAAAATATCTTTCCCAACTGGTGTCTTCCAGATGTGCCATGCTTCAGTGTTTGTAATCCATATCCAGGATGCTCAAAGCCTGCATAGATCAGGATATTACGAATTTCAGCCTCTTACATTTCAAGGATTACATTACCTTTAATCCTGCCTGAATATTAAATGCAAGACTCTCAATTTTCTATAGAGTAGATTTATTATGAACTTTCAAGGGATATTATGATCATTCTCCCAAAATAGCCAATAGAGATTTTTTGCACTTCTTTTTTTTTTCATTCAGTCATGTCTGATTTTTGGAGATTGCCTGGACAAGTCTCTGCTGTTTTCTGGGCAAAGTTTTCCAGGAGAGATTTCCTACTGTCTCCTTCCTAGGACTGTGAGAAAGTGACTAACTCTAGATCACCCATCTGGCTTTGCACCTAATCTCTGGCTTCTAATCTGATGCTTTCAGCGCTACACCAAACTGGCTTTCACACAGATCTGATATAGCCAGACACAAAATTGCCCTTTACTAGAAGGAAATGGTCCAGTAGCTCTCCACCAGCATCTCTGTCCTCCAGGTTGACTTTTATTATCTATCATGATATAATTTCCAGGTTATTGCAATAATATTTTCTCTTGAACATGGGAATCTGCTGAGGGAGGCAAAATTCTACAATGACAAGTCCAGCTATGCCCACCACATTGGACTTTTGCCACACCTCTGAATTCAAGACTTCAAGTTCTACTTTTTTTTACAGATGCAAACATCCTTTAATAATATAGCTTCTTATTAAAACTTTAAGGGTAGCTTCTGTCACACTAAAGTTTTAGTGCTATGTTTATGTATTTTCTAAAGTTTGAAATGTTAAATTCCTGTATCCTGCCCCTTTATAGTGGATTCACTCTCCCACCCACTACCCTTTTCTCTACCTTTCCTGGAGAGGTGGGCACCCTTCCAAAGAAAATACCAGACTCTTATCCCACATTATTTTATTTTCTAAGTATAAGACCAGACATATTCAAGTAAATATCAATAATATTTTAGAAAATACAAAACTAGCATTCTTGTGTTCTGTTTTTCTTTATTTCTTGTTTAATTAAAACATTTCCCTTAAGAATAATTATATGGGTCACAGTATTTCCAGAAATAATTTGGCGTCACACAACTTCCAAGAATAATACAAAAAAAAGTGTTTCAATTTGATCAGTGACTAAGGAGTTGAAAATGATTTGATGACACGTAATCAGTGGCTATCTGGATTTTTTCTTGCTCAGATCTGCAATGGTGAAAGAGTAAGTTTTCCTTCTGCCAAATTCCAAATGTTCCCTCAATCTAAAAAGTTTATTTGGTCCATCTTTTCAGCTATGTTCTCATAGCACATAAACCCAAAGCTGAATTTAGCAAAACCTGAGACTGTTTTAATTGATTATGGGCCATGAAATTTGTTTAATCCTAGCAACCACATATATAGGATCTCTCCATGACAATCTGCCCCTAACATGAACAGATGTTCTGATGTTCCAACAGTACCCTCATTGCCACTGTCAGTGAGGCCACCTACTTTGCTGCTGGTCATGCTCTTCTCATTCCTTCCACCCTTCTGGAGCACTAAAGCACTACATCTTACAATGGCATAACATAATGGTTGAATTCACACACAGGTTGAGCCACAAATTGCCCGGTCCCATGTTAGCCTTAGTCTAGCCTGTTATCAGCCCAGCTCTCTTGTTTCAGATTCAGTTCTAGATGCTCCCATTCTTCTTGATATAAAGAAAAGGCATGGCTGCCTAAACAGAAGACCAGTAGGTGGCAGCTTTGCCTGTTGGATACTATTCATTTTTTTTCTTGGGGCAAGAGGAAGTACAGTATAGTATTCTGTCCCAAATCTAAGCAGAAAAAAAGTGTTGGTTACTATCGCCTTCTTTACCTGTAAATCTCTCATTGATGAAAGCATAAGCTTATAGTTTCCCAAAGTTATTGCCGAAAATCTTATCTTTCACCAAAACAATTGTACAGATATGTATATATCTGTGATTTATTTATTTAAGTACAGGCTGCCCAACTTCAAAATTACTCTGAATGACTTACAGCTAAAAACTGACAGCAGGGGTGGGTTCCTGCCAGTTCTAACCTCTTCTATAGAAGAGGTTCCACAAATCTACAGTGCCCGTTAAAACCGGTTCCAGCTCCCTCACCCCGCCCGTCCGCACATCATCAAGATGAAGAGCGAGAGGAGGAATTCTGGGAGTTGAGGTCCACAAGTCTTAAAGGTGTCAAGTTTGAACACCCCTGGGGGTTTTTTTCTAAAGGGTTAGGGGTGCAAGGGTCTTGTAACTTGACAGCTTTAAGACTTGTGGGCTTCAAATGCCAGAGTTTCTGAACCAACATTTTGGTTGCTAAACAAGAGCGTTGTTAAGTGAGTTTCACCACTTTTTACAAGTTGGCTACGTCCACCCAAGCACATGGCTGACAAGCCTATCCCACCCAGTCACATGGCTGGCAAGCCACTCCCACTTCCTACAGAAGAGGTTCTAAAAAAATTTGAAACCCACCACTGACTAACAAATTTATAAAAGCATATGCAATTGATCCAAAAAAATGGAATATGCAAAACAAGATTAAAACAAATCATGGCAAAATAAAATAAAACAAGGAAAAGGAAAAAGAGGGTCTCCACAGCCAACCTGCCCCCAAGGCCAGGAGGAACAATCAGGTCTTCAACTGCTTCCTGAACAGTATAAGGATGAGACCAAATTTCTGGGAAGAGATCTTTTCAGAGGGCAGGGATTGCAACACTGAAAGTGCACTACCTGAGTTCCACTTTTAGTAATTAATAAGACCTGCAATGCATCCACTTTGATGGACTGTACCAGAGGAGCAGAGACAACTGACTTTAAGATGGTAACTACTCATAATGCTCATTGCATTACAGTATATATAATAAGCAGTGTCCTATGCTCTAGTGGAGCTCTTTGCCCCACTATGTAATATTGTAGAAATGCATATTCTTCAAGTAAGGCCCAGGAACTAATACCCTTCCTGTCCTGGGCAAAGAAATGTGTGTAAGCATATGGGGGGAGGGGATGATTATAGAAGAATGGGCATAAATGGTTTCAAATCAACTTTTTAAAAATGTGAGTCCCACTGTATGATCTGCAAATGCCAATGCTACCTAAATGGATATCAGATCCCTGTATATTTAATGTTAAATTTATTTTGTATTTGGATGTTAAAGTTATTTGCTATTTTTCCTCTTTTTTTTGTACATACTTTTTTTTCTTTTTTTGTTGTTAGAGCTGAATGTATGTTTTTGTTTTTGTTTTCTGTTTTGTAGTTTATCTTTTATGATAAACCAATCAATCAATAAAATATCCCAATATACTTGTCAAATTATTCCCCCCAGACAACTTTAAAAGATTATTTTAATTAAAAAATAAGTTTTATCTGTAGCATGATGCACCTAAAACCAATTATATAATTCCCATAATTTGCACAATGATATCATAACACATTATCATGTCATTGTCACCAAATGTTTAAACCCATGGAAGGCATTTCCCCCCCCACTGCGATCATCATTCCAAAAACACAATCTTCAAATAATTATTGGTATAGGAAAAAGAAGGTACATTTTTATATAACTGCCCAGAAACTGCATCCATTGTAAAGTGCAATACAGATATGTTTTATTGGTTCAGGCCAAAGATAAAAATGTCCAGCTGGCTTTTATACCTCTCATCTTCAATGTTATCATGAACAATGAGTGTTAAAGATGATAGAAAAGCAACATGGGGGTGGGATATTATTTTTCCCAAGTGGAGCTTCCCAATACCCTTTGATGTGCTGGCAGGACAGATTCTTCAAGCTGAAGTTTAGAAACAGAGCAGGAGGTCTGGAATATTGCCAAGAGGAAATTGAAATTCTCATCTAAAAATTGTCTCTCGTCTGTATCCCGAATAAATCTCATTAACGTTTCTGACACTGATTTGTCGTATTCTAAAATATAAACACAAATTGGAGTATCTGGAGGAGGGAGCGTAAGAAAAATCATTGGAAAAGTTGTATAAACCATAGAGTACCATTGTGGCAGAAAGTAACTGATGATGAGAATTAGACTGAACCAAGTTTCCCATACAGATGGGTAGATTTTGTGCATCTTGGTCTGTTTTCTTACCATAGCTGCTTGCAGAGCTGGTCCTCTTCTTTGGTAGGTAGTGTATGGTAGCCATTGCATTTGGATGAAACACCAAGGAGCAAAGTTTTGGAAGAGGATGCTTGTCCACAGTCTACTGCATTAAAATGCTCTCCCTGCCCCCAAGATGTTGTTTTACTGCCCAGGTTGGAAGAAGCAGTCAGTCCAATCACCAGCTTTACTTAGAATTGGGAGAAATGAAACTTGCCCTTTGCTTGGAAAGCTCAATTGGGATGGGGGAGAGGGGAGTGAGCATCATCAAGCCTAGCGGGCAAAGACTGGACTGCACTTAGGGTGAAAAGTTAAAATGAACTAGAAAAATCTATGCAGTTGGGTGTCACTGATTTATAAAGGCAAAGTGAGCATGTTTTGGGGGCTGTTTAGAGTCGGGTCTCAGATGCCTGAGTTTATATATTCCAGCAATTCTTATCATAATTAATTTCTATCCTCTCCCTCCACCAATATTGTATGATCAAGGTCCAATGTTGATAGCAATTCCCCCCCCCCCCATCCTCCACATCAACATTCAGTGGCACCAGTATGCTTCCAATTCAATTGCTCTTAAATAACACATTCGGGGTACATATTCATAATGTTAGCTGCCATCTGCTAACCCAGTTGCATGGTTATTCATAGAAGATGCTCCAGCATTCACAGATAAGACCACAGGGAGTCTGCTGTGGCCCAATAATATCCCACAAATGACACAATAGCGTCAGCAAAATCAAACCACTGGTTGCTGACCTCCTGGGACTTGCCTCGTCTGCTGCATCTTTTTCTTTCCTATCTGCTGTTGGTTTAAATGAAATTTGCTTTGGGAGGCCATAAAGGAACAGAAATACATTCAATTGTCATCTCTCAGATACTGTGTATTTTTTTTCCGTATTCTCCAAGATTCCTTTGACCATGATTACTGAAAATTGGTGAAGAAATTATCTGCTACTTGAAAGCAGGAAGCAAGAGAAGAGTACTTATTGGGCTTAAAAGCAAAGAAAGAGAAAGCTCAAAAGCTTCCTCTAAACTCAAGAAAAATACAACTCAGGAAAAATACAAGCAAACATACAAGCTATGTTTTTGGCCTTAGATCTGGAGACACAAGTAGACAGAACATAACCAAAACAAAAAGTTATTTTAGTAAAATTAATTGAAGTTACTATGATGCATGTAATTACCATTCTCTGTTGCATAACAAATCAGTTTGGCAAAAAGTTTTGGAGACATTTTGGGGGAGATGTCTTAGGGGGCATATATGGCATTGGAAGTAGATTGTAGAAGTTTATTTATATGCCGCCCTTTTCCCTGGGGGGACTCAGGGCAGCTCACAACCCAAAGGGGAGGGGGAGACAAACTTTTAACATATAAGACAATACATAATTAAAAACACAACATTCATACCATTCGGGCGGGTTACAGTCTTAGCCCCAGGCCTGACGGGATAGCCAGATTCTGAGGGCTGTGCAGAAGGTCTGGAGGGTGGCGAGGGTACGAATCTCCATGGGGAGATCGTTCCATAGGGTCGCAGCTGCCACCGAGAAGGCTCTCCTCCGCGTAGTTGCCAGTCGGCATTGACCGGCAGATGGAACTCGGAGGAGGCCTAATCGATGAGATCTAATAGGTCGCGTGGAGGTAATTGGCAGTAGGCGGTCTCTCAAGTACCCAGATCCACTACCATGTAGGGCTTTATGGGTGACAAGTAGCACCTTGAAGCGCACCCGGAGATCGACAGGTAGCCAGTGCAGCTCGCGGAGGATAGGTGTTATGAGGGTGAAGCGAGGCGCACCCACAATCGCTCGCGCGGCCGCATTCTGGACTAGCTGAAGTCGCCGAATACTCTTCAAGGGCAGCCCCATGTAGAGCACATTGCAGTACTCCAGCCTAGAGGTCACAAGGGCACGAGTGACTGTTGTGAGAGCCTCCCGGTTCAGGTAGGGGTGCAACTGGTGCACCAGGCAAACCTGGGCAAATGCCCCCCTGGTCACAGCTGACAAATGGTGTTCGAAGGTCAGCTGTGGGTCCAGGAGGACTCCCAAGTTGCGGACCCTGTCTGAGGGGTATAATGTTTGACCCCCCAGCCTGAGAGGTGGAATACTTGCCAAATTGGTGGGAGTGAAACACAACAGCCACTTGGTCTTATCTGGGTTGAGCACGAGTTTGTTAGCCTTCATCCAGTCCCTAACAGCTTCAAGTCCCTGGTTCATCACGTCCACCGCTTCATTGAGTTGGCACGGGGTGGACAGATACAACTGAGTATCGTCCGCATACTGGTGGTATTTTATCCCGTGCCGCCAAGTGATCTCGCCCAGCGGTTTCATGTAGATGTTGAAAAGTAGGGGGGACAAGACCGAACCCTGCGGCACCCCATATGTTAGGGGCCTAGGGGTTGATCTCTGCCCTCCAACTAACACCGACTGCAACCTATCCGAGAGGTAAGAGGAGAACCACTGCAAAACAGTGCCTCCCACCCCCACCTCCCACAGTCGTCGCAGAAGGATACCATGGTCGATGGTATCGGAAGTGCCAGTTACTCCTCCCTGCTACAGTGATTTAATTACATCATATAAAAGTATGTCATGCAATTTCACTAAGTGCTGTTCTGAAATACTGTTAACTAGTTCCAAAGATGGTGTGGTGCTTTTGAAAGGTTCTATCCAGTGAATTGATAATGGATTTTCCCCCATTATTCTTTTTCTTCTTCCTTTACCCATTAAGTTATGCTGGGAGTCTCCCACAATCGGCTCTTTTAACATCCCAATTAAGGAGCAGCATTTTTTACTCAAAGTTGCCTTATGGGTTGATGGGCCCAATAGGGCTAGAATTAAAATTATTAGAGTTTTTTTCTGCCTCAGAAATTTCCAACTGAGCATATTGAACATAATTCTTTAACATGATTGTGACAATTAGGGTCACGAATCTAACAGTGTAATTTTCCATAGTTTAGTTTTTGGTGATCTGAGCGGGAAACCCAAATCCAGACAAAATTTTGAATACATCAGTATTGGAAAAACCATGAGCCAAATATTTTGAAGGGCTTAATGCACATTGCCAACATATTTCCAATAAAGGCAAGAAAAATAGGTGAATGAGTTTTTACTGCCTTGGCAAAGAACATTCAAGTAGGATTTGTGAATGGAAGGTCCCGTTTTACTGCATTCCAGTTCTTCAAGCTCTTTCCAGCTTTTTTTGGTTCAGCCAACCACGTTCTTCTACACACAGCTGCCTCTCGTCTGCCTCACAGGCCGTATGTATGCGTGCGTATGTGTCGTGCCAGATGATTAATCTCTCGCACTTGAATAATTGTCTAAGGCAGCAATTAATAAACCCCCAACCTAGACAGTGCCGCCTGGTAAACATTTCCCTTTTTTACTAACTGTGACTGGGGATAGTCCGACTGTCAGATGCACAGAGCAGAACAAATGTTATGGTAAAGACCGCCAGGCTCAGAGCCACTGAGGCAAGCAGAGTGTGAGGATCTGGGGTCAAATGTGTTTGACGGGGAAGGGTCACCACTGCGGGAGGTTTGTTTGTGGAGGGGCTGCCTACATAAGAGAAAAGGGGGTGCGAAGGGAATGCCTGCTGTCACTAGGAGGTTGAAGAGAAGGCGGCCAGCCTGGGGATAAAATGCTTGACAGGTTTGGACTGGAAGGCGAGTTGATGAGCTGAGAGATGAAAATTCACAGCTCAGCACATAGGCCTGTTACTGAAGAGGTGTTTATTTCAGGGCAAACAGAGAGATATACCTACACACACACACACACACACACACACACACACACAACTGCAATTACAAGCAATGTAAACACAAAATATAAATATAACCATGCAATGTACAGAACTGTCATGTGGAATTAAAAGTATTACATAGATTGAAAATAGCTTGGAACATTCTGAAACTTACATTAAGAATATCTTTTCAATCCATAATTGCAAACTCTGTATGTGGAAAAAAAAGTATGTATAGCTCAGATGGAAAATAAATATGTAGCATTCGAATGATAGCCCCTGAAGATAATCTATATTATTTGAAATTCAGATGCCATTAGTTCTTAAACTTGGCAGGTTTAAGTTGTATGAACTTCAACTCCCAGCATTCCCAGCCAGTGTGCCTGATCTAATTAATAGTAGTATTATTAGTGAGTAGTCTGATTTTATCTCACTTGTTATTGAAATCTTTGTTTTCTTTCAGCCCAAGATATTCTTAATCATTTTCTCCAACACTACCTTTGAAAAGCATCTTTTTTTTTCATTTGGGATTTCTGATAATCCAGTTTTCACAGCCATATGTTACATCTGGAAAACTGAGCCTCACAATATATTTATTATCACTATGAAATAATATTTTGTCTATCATTATTTGATTTACCAAATAACAGGCATCTCTTTATTTCATGGCTGCAGTCTTCATTCTATTAAAATCAAACATGAGGACTTATGCATGCATGCATGCACGCACGCACGCATGCACACACACACACATACACGCAAACACACTAATGGTGGGGCTGGTAGGAACTTCTAAAGGTTCTTGAATAAAACCTATTGCCAAATCATACAGATTTGATCCAACAGATAAATGCAGACAGATGGAGGCAGTATTGATACATTATACCCATGATGGCGAACCTATGGCACATGTGGCACGCAGAGCCCTCTCTCCTGGCACATGCTCTATCTTCCCAGGTCAGATCTCCGTGGCATTTCTTTCGTGAACTTCTATTTCCGTGTAAACAACGAAACTAAGGTGGGCTAAAAGGCCCAATTGCGAACCATAGTTCTATAGGCCATGTTTAATATCAAATGCTCTGATCAAAGCTGAGGTTTTGCACCATTAAGCAGAAAACAATTGCTGACAGTTGCTGAAGAAAGCAAGATGTATTTTTACACATCTGGGAACAAGCCGACCCAGACAGGGAGGTTCCTGCCATCTTGCAAGATGTGTCCTGTTTATGTCGTTTATGTCACCCACCCATGATCTATAGGGTGCTGACTATGTATATTGTAAGAATAGTAATTGTTGACCATCTGGCATAGACAGTTTTTGGTTCCTCTCATTACCTTATATGCTTAAACTCTGCCTCTATAGATGATGACGTGATTTGCACTATAAATGTATGGCTTTAAGAACCCTTCGGGGTTCAAACTTCTGATGCTGTTTTGGCATGTTTGAACCTGCGCATTCAATAAACTTTTCCTATATTGCATCGCTTGGCTTCCTGGTCACTTGATTCTACAACATTCTACAACAGAAGCTAACAAAAGAAAAACATCTTACCAGAGGTGGTATTCTGTCAGTTCGCACCGGTTCAGGCGAACAAGTAGCTCTGCCTACCCACCCACCCATCCACATCATCATGGACCTTTTGCATGCACGCTCCCGCTATCGAACCGGTAGTGAAGAAAAGATACTTTTACTGGATCTTACCTCTTGCCGCGCTGCCAGTGTTCGAATGCGCCACCTCCCACTCTCCAGCTGGTCTTCGAGTCATGTCTGTGCATGTGCATGTTCATGCATGCATGCATTTGCACATGTCTGTGCACATGCACATCTTTCAGCTTGGTCATGCACGTGCGCACAGTTTGGGCACTCGGTGTCTAAAAGTTTTGCCATCACTGCATTATATAATTGCCTTGCAAAGAAGCTAATAATTTAGCTCAGAGAATGCTTTGACACTATCTAAGTAGCAAGGTAATACAGTATTGGCTTCACTTACATTTGTGGAATGAAGTTAATTTTGTCTTCTGGATGCGGTTTTTAATGAAGTGGACCATAGGACCTAAAATGCTTTTGAGTTAGATTTGTGGTTTTATATCTGGTTTTAAATGTCACACCATTATAGAATGGGAATTATACTTTCCCTAACCTAAAAGACCAGGCAACCTAGCCTCTTCCTATAAGGAAAAAATGAAGCTACATTGTAAATTACATTTGTGCAAAGCAGCTGTATATATATATACAAATATTTAGATCTCTGATGGATTGACTGTATGGAAAAATTGATAATGAAGCCCAACTCCCTGAGGCTTTCCCTACATGCATGATTAATGTGCATTTATTTATAAATGCAGGCTATAAATAAATCTAGATCACCACCCTAGAAGGTCATTTGCTTGCACAAAAAGCACCCTTTCAAAATTAGTACTTCAGTATGTCAAAAACAGAACTTTTATGGATCATGGCAATTGATTGAAACAACTATATTATGAGGTTTAAAAACCCACCATTATCTAAGTGCTGGAGGAAGTACATTCCACTGCAAGAATGGACATTTCCCCAATCATGGACATCACATTATTATGCCTCTCTCTCTGAAAATCCTGTTTCATGCAGGAATTGCTAAGTGGAATTTAGTGACCGCGGAGAAACAAACCGTCAATATATATTAGTTTAATTGTCTTTTCTCATTATTATCTCAGTATCTCTACATAATTGGTCATACTTATAATATTCTAACTTTGGCCATAAAAGGAAGATGCATTAGGTCTCTCACATGGATAGCCCCTAAGAGGGTAGTTGCACAAAAATTATTGCATATGGGATTGGAAAATGTTTTAGCAATATTTGCATTATTCAAGTTAAACTAATAAGAATATAAAATGAAAAACATTTGACTCTGAATGTATATTGTAAAATTGAAAGAGGTTTGTTTAAGAAAAATAAAAAGCACCTGCATATTTTACCACAAGATGTTAATTAAATACTAAGACAGTTTATGGTTGTTTCAAAGTACATAAAGATATGGCTATTCAGTGACAAAGTCACTCTAAAAGTTCATAGTATATTTAATGGATATTGACCGTATTGTTAAATCTGGTGCTAAGGCTTCGTTAAATTTACATGCACATATGAAGAGTGGATAAGGAGTAATTCATTCATTTTAATGAAAGAATTCACATACCTATCAACTTGTTTAATAAAGGTTTCCTAGCATGCACACTATGAAATACAATAAATTTGAAGAAATTTACTATGATTACCATTTACATAAAACATGAACACTTATCGGATATACTTTCCTCTCCCTTGGGATGGCTGCTAGGAAAGCATTGTACATTTCTACTTCTGTTTTACATAAACTCAGTTTAGTGCAGATGTGATGAATCCATATCCTCCAGATTCCCTTAAATTGAATTGTTATAGTACACATTATTTGATTTGAATGGATAGCCACAAGTTCTCTGCACTTCATTTAGTGTGTCATCTAAAGCCTCAAATATGATTAATCTTAATTATAGTTAATGAAAACAGTCCACTTTAATTAGCCGTAATTTGAATTTGCCTTTCTCTTTCTAACCACAATGTTGAAATATAGTCTGGAAAATAATTTTCTTTCAGTTATCTATTTTGTCTATGTTTGAATCTGAATAATTATAAAAAACATAATACATTTTGGAAAGCAATTGGTGGATTCACCCACCATTGTTTTCTCCTCTATCAAGCATTATCTGCCTGGAAAAAAACAACAGTACCTGTCATGGAATTAGGAGGCATTGGAAGAAGTGTAGGCAGGGGCATAGAACGGTCTGTTTAGCTACTTGTCAAGTTGCCCAATATGGCACGGGGACAGAGACATTTCACACTTGCCACTTATTAGTTGGGTATTTTTGAACATAGGACTACTGATAAAGGTGGAGATTTGTTCTCTGAGCTTGCGGGTTAGTTTCTGAATGTTTTGTTACCAGCAAGGTAATATCTTCAGCGGAATTTAGGAGATGTCATGTCAGTGTTCTTCTGTTTATAAGGGCTTTCTGTGCTCAGTAGGTCATGTGATGGTGAAGTCATGTCAGGTGAGAGTCACATCAGGGCAGGGTCTCGTGACTTAGGTCAGATGTGGGTCATCAGTGAGAGTCTTGTGATAGGTCTTGTAATGGGAAGGTTACATCAGGTGAATGTCATTGAGAGGTGACATACTGATTGGTTGGGATTGAGTAGATAGATTATCTCTGCCCACACTGACACCATACAGCATCAGTTTTGGAGCAATACAAGAATCATTGGCCACACCACCACACTTGTGACTTCATTGAAGCTTAGCGCTCCACAACAGACATATTGACCTACAACCAGCCTACAAACCCCTTAAAATTCAAATCAACCATACAGCCAACCAGAGACACCACTGACCCTCAACCAACCAATGCAAGTCCTTCCAACCAGCACTTCACCACAAGACCCACCACAAGACCTTCACTAGACACACCCACACCTGACTCACCACAACACCCATCACAAAACTCTCAACTGATGTGACCCTCACCTGACATTACCTCATCATCGTAAGACCTACTGATGCCCCACCTCAGGGAATACTGACATCCCCTAAATTCCACTGAATATGTTACCTACCCTGTTATCAAAACATTCAGAAACAAACCCACAAGCTCAGAGAATGAACCTTTATCTTCATCCTACACCCAAACTACAGATATCTGCCACTATTGCAAACAGAACTACTGCTCTTCTGAAACAGTAGTAGACCCACTGTATATCCAAAAGTTGCCTAGATGATAAGGTGCAGTGCAGAAGAGGGGTTGGGCAAATTAGTAGGAAAAAAGAACAGGCTAGCCCTCAATCATTCCTGAAATAAAATAACAGTGCAGCAGTTCAGCAGTTCGAATCTCATTGGCTCAAGGTTGACTCAAATTTCCATCCTTCCAAGGTCAGTAAAATGAAGACCCAGATTGTTGGGGCAGTTTGCTGACACTGTAAATTGCTTAGAGAGGGCCCTAAAGCACTGTAAAGTGGTACATAAGACTAAGTGCTATTGTTACCATGAGTTTCCTTCTGCTCCATGAGCACAACAGCTGGAATTACTCTCTCCCCCTTGCTCACCCCAGGAAATAAAAAATATTAAAGCATTCAGTCACACAAAGCATCTCATTGGCAGAAAAAATAGAAAATCTGCAATACACCCAATGGTGACAGACCTTACCACTTGCAACAACCAAATCTAGCTAGTTCTCTTTCCTAATTGACATGAAGCAGAAGAGTAGCGAGAAGGAGGAGCCAACATCATGACAATATGGACGTGCAGTCTCGATGCTCCGAGACCACAGCCAATATATTTTGCCGCTGGGTGGTCCAACAGAGAAGAAACTGGAAGACTTAGAGCATATAACAGCAAAATATGATGAAGAAATTGAGGATGTCTATCAAATGCAAAATGTGGTGGTTAAAACTCAAAAAAATGAAGTGGAAAATAAATATAAAGAGATTAAATCTGCTGATATGTATGGTGATTGGTTTGTCTCTGAAAATTAAAAGAATGGAATACTGAAAGAGGAATTAAATGGAGAGGAAATTTATCCCAGGAGACAAGATACAGAAGAAGAAAAAACCAAAGAATCTATGGATTTAAAGAGAGAAATTCTATTAGCAAAAGCATTGATAACACTTCTGATGATCAAAGATAAGCTGAATAAGGAAACAAACTCTACAGCGTCTATAGCCTGTAAAGAAGGATGTTGTATTTGTTTTAAATTAAAAATAAAAAATATTTTAAAAAGAGTAGCACTCTAGCTTTCTTAAGAATACTAAAACCATGTTTAATAAGTGAGCTTAATTCTTTCGAAAGCATACTAAACTCATTCTTATAAAGAGCCTGTCTCAGACCTGGCAAGAGCACTTCAGACAAAGCAGTTAGGTATTATATGGTTAGATGTCCTTGCCCATATGGTGGTGGTGGTGGTGGTGGTGATGATGATGATTATGATGACATGATTCACAATAACCTTACAAGATCAGAATTAGCTGGGTAGATCATACCTCGGATCCAACAAATATATGATCAGTGAGATGGGCTAGCTAGATCATGTCCATATCCAAAAAAATATGCTAGAAAAAAAAAGGAAATTCCTATTTCCAAATGTGCCGGATTTCAGCTCCCAGAATTTGCATTCAGCATTGACAGAAGACTTCTCTAATAACTGTTTCATTATGTGAAATTAAGAAGGAAATGCTATTAGATTACTCAACATGCTTGATAAATGGATAGATTACTACAACTTATTTCAACAAGACAATTAATTATTTAGTAGATTCATTTGCACAGGTATTGGGGGAAGGACACTTTAGGTAACTTACTGTGCAACCCCAGTCTATTTTGGTAAATTTATGATTCAATATCCAGAAATATTACACATTCAATCTGTTGGAAACCCAGCCAATGGGTCTCTAGCTTATTCTATCCCATCAGGAATATCCATAGAGTATGTCCATACAAAAATAGTTAAATGTGTGGATTTCAGCAGTGTTTCAAATAATTCATTAATATTCATGAATATTTATATCTCAGTAAGATACACAAACACACACACACACACACACACACACACAAACAAACAAAGAGACACTTCTCACATAACTCTGCACTTGAGCTGCAAGACTGTAAAATGGTCATCTTCTCTTCCTGTTTGGAGAAAAATCAGTTAAAGTCTGGCTTCAAGAGGAACCATATGAGAAATTATCCTGAAATTATCCATTGTCAGGTATTACCAGAACCAGAGGCATCCAGATCAAATACTTCATTGCCCATGGTGGGATGTATTATTGGCCTATATAAGAAATAAGCCCTGATTCTAAATGTGTAATTCTATCTACAGTAGAACATTTCATATGCAAATTTCACATACAGAGCTTCCACTTGCACATCAATGTGCCCTTTTCAGATTCACGCACCAAAGGTCTATGTCAAGGGTCCATCTGATGAGAATTTTAACAAGATCCCCCTCCCCACATAGGAACTTTATTTCCACTTTGACATATGCCAGACTCTCCTAAAAAGACCAGCCTGCCAAGAAATAAAATAGCACATGAGGAAATACATCTTAAAGACAGAAGAGACTCTGGAATCTGACATCATAAACACAGTTACAGGTTCTACTGATCAGGTTATGCTCTGGAAAATGTAAACGGTGTGTATGGGTGTGTGTGCTTTTGTGTAAGTACAGCGGTGTATGAGACATATATGTTTGTCCTTGCTTGACCAGATGCAGACATTTTTGGAGTACCTGACAAGAAAACATATGTGCAGACTAATCATATGTGCAGACTAATCAAAAAAATCTAATATCATTTGTTAAGTTAGTGTTTCTTGCTGTGTTCCAAAGCTCTTTAGCATTTCATATCTGACACCAAATTGAAATGAGCACAGATTAAAATAAAACTAAAATGGATTTTTTCGCCTTCCAACCTACTCCCATCTTGTTACATGCCTCTATTATTCTGACAGATGGAATTCAGAATTTATCTTTTTTTATTGTACATACTTACCCACACCCATGAATTTATGTATCACCCTTTAAACAATTAGCACCAAAGGTAGTTTGTCTCAGCAGTTACAATAGCCAATGTATGTTCTGTTTTGTTTCTTTCAGCCCAGCAGTTAAAATCAGCAAGTGCAATTGAAATAATATAAACTCACCACCACCACCCGCATGCCCCCCACCCCCTGTGCAGGTGCGCGCCCCCATCCCCCATGCATATGTACCATATATACTCGAGTATAGGCCGACCCGAATATAAGCCGAGGCACCTAATTTTACCACAAAAAACTGGAAAAGTTATTGACTCCAGTATAAGCCTAGGGTGGGAAATGCAGCAGCTACCGGTAAATTTCAAAAATAAAAATAGATACCAATAATGTTTTTGAATATTTATTTCAAAGAAAAACAGTAAACTAGCTCTGTAAGTGGAAAAGAGGGTAAATAAAAACAATATGGTATCAACAATAACTTTAAAAGTACAAAAACCTTAGCTCATTCAGCAACCAAGCTAAAACGCAAGAGTTAAAATCCTTCAAAACTCATACAAAGCGCTGTCTTCATAGTATCCTACCCCTGGAGTGGGGAGGAAATGTGGATTTCATAGTATCCTTCCCCTGGAGTGGGGAGGAAATGGGGATTTCATAGTATCCTTCCCCTGGAGTGGGGAGGGAATGGGGATTTCAAAGCATTTTAAACTATACCTTATAACCTTCCAAATGGAATAATAATAATATAAGAATGGCAAAGAAAAAGAATAATTATGCTTTATATTTTTACTGTCATTTATTATCTTACAGGCAGGCAGGCTAGGAAACGGAATGAACGAGCGGGCAGGCAGGCTAGGAAACGGAATGAATGAGTGGCCAGGCAGGGGGGGAAACGGAATGAACGAGTGGCCAGGCAGGCTAGGAAACGGAATAAACGAGTGTGCAGGCAGGGGGGGAAACGGAATGAACGAGTGGCCAGGCAGGCTAGGAAATGGAATGAACGAGTGTGCAGGCAGGGGGGGAAACGGAATGAACGAGCGGGCAGGCAGGCTAGGAAACGGAATGAACGAGTGGCCAGGCAGGGGGGGAAACGGAATGAACGAGTGGCCAGGCAGGCTAGGAAACGGAATGAACGAGTGTGCAGCCAGGGGGAAAAACAGAATGAACGAGCGGGCAGGCAGGAGAGGAAATGGAAAGAACGAGCGGGCAGGTTGGCAAGCAAACCGAATGAGTGAGCGGGCGGGCGGGCAGGCGAGGAAACGGGGACGGGCACTGACTCGAGTATAAGCTGAGGCAGCTTTTTTCAGCCCAAAAAGTGGGCTGAAAAACTCGGCTTATACTCGAGTATATACGGTATGTGTCTCTTGCATGCATAGCAGAGACCCAAAAATCAGCTGGTCGGCAGAAGGCGTGCGTGGGTGCGCGATGGAGCTGAGCTGGGTGACAGCTCATGTGCCCGCAGAGAAGGCTCACGTGCCACCTGTGGCACACATGCCATAGGTTCGCCATCACAGTTCTATGGTGTGGGTAAGGAAATGGCAGGGAGCTGCTCCTGCATTACCAGAAAGGGCCCCACCCCACAGATCAGGTGCTGATCTCAAAGTGGATTCATGGGATGGTACAGTTTTCCTTCCACTTTACCAATCAGCTCTTACTGCATGGGTGGTCTGGTGGTCCCCCAGAACAGGCTCTCCAGCTAATCCTGGAGGTACAGGAGCTGTTGGCTTTACTATCCTATGGATCAACTGCACATCATGAAGGTGGAGGGGGGAGTTTAGGGAGGTCAAGATAAATGGGAAGAGCTTTTTCCCACGTTGCTTTACTTTTTAAAAAAAAGTACTTAGACTTGTATCCAAAAGACATCTAACCTTCAGCTGATACCACTAAACCCGTTGGTCTAGGTGTCAAAACACACCTCTTCCCTAGTCTCTTCCCACATTAAGGAGAGTGATATGTGGATATTTTTCTGCCAGATAGTGGTGCTAGGCAGGAGGCAAACAAAGTCAGGGGATTCACCAATCACCTTGCTTCATTTGTCCCACATTAAATTGTGATAACAGCACCAGTCATTGACCTTGTTCCTGGGAATTCAGCAATAAGGAGAATGACTAACTACGCTGACCCATATTATGGCCACCACAAGGACTGGGGGGAAATTACTTTAACATGGCCATAAAGAAGAGCTGTTAGGAATATAATCTAACGGTTGGGTTGGCAATATATAAACCATGTAACAATGTTGTACCTGTTTCTTTAAATCATACTGTAAAATGTGATTGGTTGCTGTCAATCGGCCATATGAGGGAGCCAGAATGACTGTTAGCTCTCTCTGTTCGTTAGATGCTGGGCTGATCTGAGTGTTTTTGGAAGCTGGAAGTGCCATGAGCTATTGTAAGTTTTGCAAATGCTAGCAAACTTTGTGTACCGGACTAATTATATGATATTGGACTATGTTATTTGGATTATTCCTTAACTGAAAGACATTGATGACTGACTGTCTTATCCATGTATGACTTGGACTGTTTGATGGACTCTGATACTTCTATTTTCCACGAAAGTAAAAGCCTATTTAAACTGTAGTGTCTCTGTATGCTGGTTTGTGTGTTCTCCAACACAACTCTCACAATGCTTCGCTAAACATACTCACTCTCCCAACGGGGAGCTTACCTAACAAGAGCCCTTAGTCAAAGCATTAAAAATATAAACTGAACTTAAAAAACAAAAATGCATTCCAAGATGATTCTAGTAAGATGGGACATCACAGCATGTAACCTCAGAGTGCTAACTCTGTCTCTGCTGGCCCCTTTAAGAAATGAGTTAAACCAAACTATGGTTGAGATGTATTTAGAAAAGCTCATCTCTGTGGTTAAAGCCTGGGTGTTGATCCTTACCTCCAAAATGTTGGCAAAATTCCCAACTTCCACTGTTCAGAAGACTATCGTAATTGCTTTTCCAGTGTTAGTAGTTACAGGGTATGATACGTCATTGTGGGATTTCACCTGTATCTATGGGTCAGAGACATTGTTTGTACAATTGTAATTGTTTTGACAGCAAACATGAAACTGCTTGTACAATGCTGCTGGGCTTTATTCAGAGGTTAGGCAAATAACATTAACAGGTGGCTGTTAATCCAAAAGCAAAGCAGGATTTTTACATTCCTATGTTTGTCTGACAGTTGCCTCCTTTTGTTTTCTTCTGTAGGTAGTCCTGCCAAGTTATACATGACAAACCTGCAGTGAAATGTTGCAGCGTAGCAACGGTGTTAAGGTTGCTTTTGTTTGGCACTCCACTTACACCAGGAGCCTTCAGTGAAGAATGAGAGACTCTTAAAAGCATCAGTTCAACAGGTTAGAAATCTATGTGTTTGTGCATTACAACATGTTTAGATTAGAACAAGTCACAACCGCAAGCAAATCTTCAGGGTATTTCGGGTAATCCTTACTGCTAGTGTTATGGAAAAGTTCCCCAATTCTCTCCCAAGTAGTTTTTAATGTCGAATTTGATTGGCAGGAAAATCTATATAATTGTATCTGTGTAAACAAGAAGAATGAAGACATTTCTTCATTTAAATACTGCATTCCATTTGTACAGATTTCAGAAACTGGTTCTACTCAATGTAGAGTGCATATGGTATTAATGGGTACATTTTATTGCTAAAATAGGTCCTTGTGGCAGGGGCATATGGAGATCCTATATTTTATATGCATTGAATATGCAACGTGTTACAATGCAATACAATAGCAGAGTTGGAAGGGACCTTGGAGGTCTTCTAGTCCAACCCCGTGCCTAGGCAGGAAACCCTATACCGTTTCAGACAAATGGCTATCCAACATCTTCTTAAAGACTTCCAGTGTTGGGGCATTCACAACTTCTGGAGGCAAGCTGTTCCATTGATTAATGGTTTTAACTGTCAGGAAATTTCTCCTCAGTTCTAAGTTGCTTCTCTCCTTGATTAGTTTCCACCCATTGCTTCTTGTTCTATCCTCAGGTGCCTTGGAGAATAGTTTGACTCCCTCTTCTTTGTGGCAACCCCTGAGATATTGGAAGACTGCTATCATGTCTCCCCTAGTCCTTCTTTTCATTAAACTAGACATACCCAGTTCCTGCAACCGTTCTTTATGTTTTAGTCTCCAGTCCCCTAGTCATCTTTGTTGCTCTTCTCTGCACTCTTTCTAGGGTCTCCACATCTTTTCTACATTGTGACGACCAAAACTGAATGCAATATTCCAAGTGTGACCTTACCAAGGCCTTATAAATTGGTATTAACACTTCATGTGATCTTGATTCTATCCCTCTGTTTATGCAGCCTAGAAGTGTGTTGGCTTTTTTGGCAGCTGCTACACACTGCTGGCTCATATTTAAATGGTTGTCAACTAGTATTCCAAGATACGTCTCACAGTTACTACTGTTGAGCAAGGTACCACTTATACTGTACCTGTGCATTTCGTTTTTGTTGCCTAAATGTAGAACCTTACTCTTTTCATCATTGAATTTCATTAAGTGCCCAATGTTCCAAGTTTGTCAAGATCCTTCTGTATCTTAAGCCTATCTTCTGGAGTGTTGGCTATTCCTGCCAGCTTGGTATCATCTGCAAATTTGATGAGTTCCCCATTTATTCCCTCATCCAAATCATTGATGAAGATGTTGAATAGTACTGGGCCTAAAACAGCCTTGGGGCACTCCACTCCATACTTCCTTCCATTTAGATGCAGTTCCATTGAGGACTACACATTGAGTATGGTTGGTCAGCCAGTTACAAATCCATCTGGTGGTGATGCTGTCTAACCCACATTCTTCTACTTTATCTAGTAGTAGGTTATGGTCTACCTTATCAAATGCCTTACTGAAGTCCAAATAAACTATATCGACGGCATTCCTCTGGTCCACTAATTTTGTCACTTTATCAAAGAATGCAATAAGATTAGTCTGACATGATCTGTTTTTGACAAACCCATGTTGGCTTTTGGCTATTACTTTGTTTGCTTCTAGGTGTTCACTAATTCATGGTGCTCACTCTCCATTTTCTTCCCTATTTCAACTTGTGTTCCTAATCTGATTTTTGTGGTGCTGTTTTTGATAGGTTGGACTGTTTTATCCCTTTGTGTAAATACAGATGCAAAAAATGAGTTAAATAGTTCTGCTTTCTTCCTGTTGCTTGTCACCTTCTTGCCACTTTCTCCCAGCAATGGACCAATTGTTTCCTTAACTTTTTTCTTGTTTTTAACATGTTGGAAGAAGATTTTTTTGTTATTTTTTACTTTTGTGGCAAGCCTTTCTTCATTGTGAGCCTTTGCTTTCCTCACTTCATCTTTACATGCTCAGGCTATTTGCTGATATTCTGCCTTAGTTATGTCCCCCTCTTTCCACTTTTTATACTTATCTTTTTTTGTCTTTCAATTTGTCAGAGAGTTCTTTATGCAGCCATGCTGGTTTCTTTTGGGAGCTGTTATTTTTCTTCTTCATTGGTATTGTACTAGACTGGGCTTTTGTAATCTATTTTTTCAAAATTTCCCAAGCTTCTTGAATTGTTTTCCCCTTGAATATTCTCATCCATGGAATTTTTCCCAAGCTCTCTCTCTAAGTTTATTGAAATTAGCTCTCTTAAAGTCCAAGACTCCAGCTTGACTTTGTTCTACTACTCGTGTTTGCATAATGTTGAATTCTAATATTGCATGGTCACTTGCCCCCAGGGTTCCTGTGGCTTCAACACCTTCTATCATTTTCTCTCTGTTAGTGAGAATTAAGTTCAATAGGGCTGATCCCCTTCTTCCCTTCTCTACTTTTTGGGAAACAAAATTGTCTGCTAGGTTTGTTGGGAACCTGTTGGATCTTCCACTTGGTGCAGTTTGTTTCCCAGTTGATGTCAGGATAGTTAAGATCCACCATTACTATTGTGGTGTGCTTCCTACATACCTTAGTTAGCTGACCAGCAAAAAGTTCATCTACTTCCTCTGCTTGGTTGGATGGCCTGTATTATAGACCTATGGCAATGTCATTCCCCCCCAACCTCTAATATTGACCCAAATGCATTCAAGATAGGTCTCATCATTGTTGTGCTCTATTTCTGTAGACATGTAGTTATTTCTTATATGTAGTGCAACTCCACCTCTTTTATTTGGTCTATTTCTTTTAAATAATTTAAATCCTTCTAGCTGTATGTTCCATTTGTTGGTTTCATCCCACCAAGTTTCTGTAATGGCAACAATATCGTATCTGCCCTCTTTTACTTGAATTTCTAATTTGCGCTGTTTATTCCTCATACTCTGTGCATTGGTGTATAGGCATTTGAGTCCATTTTGATTGGCCCTGTGTTTACTGTCTACATAACCTGTGTTATGCCTGACTGCCCCTATTTTCTTGCCACTTGTATGATTCATGCACATGGTATGGCACTTACTATGAAATGCTTGGTTTTGCTTGACAGCAGGAGTGATAATCTTACCCACACAAACATCTGTGTTACATGCACTGATAACCGTATGAATTTTAGATTCCTGGGGACAGAAATCTTCTGTACCAGTCAATTCTCTGTTCCTGCTGTTCAGTTTAAATTTTTATCCAGAAAATCTCTGAATTTAATGCCGTAACTCAGCCCCTTTCTTGGATGGGTGCAAACCATCTTTTTTGTATAGTTTTCCATTGGACCAGCTGCAGACATAATGACTAATCAAACCAAAGCCTTCCCTTTTACACCACTACTTTAGCTACACATTAAACTCTGCTACACGCTGGTCCTTCCTTTTTTGTTCCAAAAGTGTTGAAAAAAGGGAAAGATATTTAGTCATCTTTATTTGCATCTTTAAATGCATCTTTATTAACATGCATGGTTTGTTTGCTTTCCATTTCTTACCTTCAATAAAATAGATAATTCATGTACATCAACACAGGGGTGGGATACTACTGATTTAACAACCGGTTCGCTGAGTGTGCACTTTGCTCGTGCATGCGCTAGGATGCACGCTGCATGTGTGTATGCAGTTTAGAGAATACTTACCTTTTGGATTGCTGCTTGGGAAGGAAAATAGCTGAGGCATGGAAATCCACTCTGCTGCACGACTCAGCTAAGAAGATAAAGGTAGGTAAAGCACGGGGGCAGGTGGGGCTCTTGCTTGTGGGAGTGAACCGGTTCACTCCCAGCCAATCTTCGGAGCTACAAGTTCACCCGAACCAGTTTGAACAGGTAGAATCCCTCCCCTGCATCAACAGTTGTTGTTTTTTTACAAAACTATAACCTGAGACTTTAATCATAAAAATATGCACTATCAAGGATTATAGAGTATTAAGCTGTAGTGCAACTTAATTGTAAACATTTTCGTAAGGAAAAAAGAGAGCAGTCAGGGACCAGTCTGCAAAGTATAGCTTGGCAGATTTGCAGGACAATGGAAGATGCAGGAAATGCAACTTTGGAATACTCATAATTGATTACAACAGCCTTCCCCAAACTATCACCTTTGATACATCGCTCTATACATCCCATCAAGCACAGCTTTTATGGCAAATGCTGGAAATGATGGGAATTGTAGTCATCATCTCTGAGCAAAATCAAATTGAAAATGTCAATATTAAATTAATCTCTGTCAGAAATTGGTGATGTTGTATCTAAAATCCAAAGAGAATATAATTTCCATTGAAAACCATGATAATTCATTCACTTTAGGGAGAAAGAGAGGGGTGGGGGAGGGAAGAAGGGAGGGGGAGACTGACTGAGTTCTTCTCCCTCCTTCGGCTGTGAGATTTTAGACCAGTCACTCTCTTTCAGCCCTAGGAAACATACAATGGCAAATCACTTCCAAAATCTGTAGGAAACTGTTCAGGTAGTTGCCTAGAGCCAAGACTGACTCAAAGCCATTTAGTTAGTTGGTTGGTTGGTTGGTTGGTTGGTTGGTTGGTTGGTTGGTTGGTTAGTTAGTTAGTTAGTTAGTTAGTTAGTTATTCATACACACACACACACACTGCAACTTTTGGCTCACCCTCTCCCTGCTTCTATTCCAGCTGGTTATTGAAAAGGAAAATTGTTTTCTGCTTACCTCCCAGTCCTTTCTCATTTTATGTTATGCTTTCTACATTGTAAACCTGAGGGCAGATATTGTCTTAATTTAATTTCCTGGCCCAGGAGCCAAGAGAAAGGGAACAAATGCTCAAACAAGCAAAGAAATGCCATGTGTTGCTATGCATTTCATTGTCGCTACCTGCCAGCCAATACTGTGAGATGGAGCTCTTACTTCCAAATGGAGATTTTAGGCTCAATATGGAAATAAATTTAAAAAGCAAATCTATTTGTATAAGGTACTTTTGTCCTATTCTTTTCACTGAGTTTCCATTCTGCCTGAGACAATCAAGATTTCCTCCTCAGCCATCGAAATCAATGAAATATTCATAGCAGTTTTATACAATATTCTGCCATGGCACTTTGAAAAATTAAATTACAGCAAATGTACACTGGCAGCTGTCATCAATGCAGAACACAGTTATGTATATTTCTTCTTTCTGTTTGGAAATCCAACAGAGACTTCAGCAGCTTTTTGTATTTCCAGTCACTCTTTTTCCCAGCAGGAAATGTTAAATGTGTATATTGGGAAAAGTCTGCACTTCCAAGTAAACATACAGAAAAATAAATAAGGAAGACAAACTGCAGGAGTGAATGGGTTGGACACAGATGCTGAGGATTAAAAAGAAACTTTGGAGATTTCCAGTCCAGAGTTTTTCTGATCACAAAACCTAACAAAAAATACATTTCCATCTCAGTTTTTTTTTTCAGAACTACTTAGAAATCACTTTTTAAAAAACAACTGCATTTTATCTGTTGTCCAAATGATCTAAATTTTATTGCCAAATGCCTTCATTTTTATGTACTTAAGCACAATGAATTATTGAAATATTAAAACAATGGAATCATCATTTTTATCTCTTTCAATTGTTCAAGGTCACCATTCTCTTTTTCTCCTTTTCTTACTTGAAATTCCTCTCTCCATTTTAGGGACTTGCAAAAATGTTTCTGTTTTCAAACTGAACATATGAATGTTATAAATATCTGAATAAGATCCAATACCTGCAGATAGACCATCTCACCCAAACTTTTTTTTCCCCTCAAGGAACAATTTTACGGATTAATGAACTTTGGCAACATCTCCTTTCAAACCTGCTCCTACAAGATAGGCTGCAAATTCCTTGAATCAGTTCCAAACATGCTGATTCCCAGGCCATGCACTCTGCGGGAGACCTTGGGCTGTCAGTCACGTACTGTGGTTTATAAATCTAGAGGCACTCTAGGAAATAGAATTGAAGGGAGCATCACAGGTGGCCTATCGGTCATGATATGTTATCCCAAACAATATTGTACCTCCAGGACTCTATGTCGAAAGGTCCTTTTTGAAAGCCATAAGTTGCAACTGAAGGGACCAGGAACTTTCAGGCATCTTTTTGAATAAGATGTTGATGATCCAGAATTAAGAGAGTTATATTTTACTGTTCCTTGATAATGAGAAATTGGGGTGGGGGGGACGCATTCGCACATAAATACTCCATAATCAATTTATACTTGCATCACTTTTGGCTCATCCTGAAGCCAAAAATACCCCAGCTATTTTAAGTTAGTACTCATCTGAGTATATCCTGCATAAGTTAGATTAAGGGCAGAAGCAAGGCTACCTCTCAGGAAGAATAATTTCCATAGGAATGAACAAAATAGTTTGCTCAGTTTCTGACATTCCATTTTGTTAAACCTTATTTGCTTTCTTTAGGTCAAATAAAAATGTATTCTTACATTTTTATTAGTATTTCTACTGGCATGTGAATTCCTATGTAGTGTTGGCAGCCATTTCCCTTACAATAACATCTTTGCAGGGGTTTATTTTTGGAATTCCCATTTTTTATGTTGCAGAATCATTTTGAGTACAATAAAGAAGTTCTAGACCGGTGTATCAATGATAATCATGTGTGTTCTTTACAAATACAAAAGACAATATAATAAATTTTGGTCAGTATGCACAAGCACAATCAAAGCCTATTTTTACTCTAAGTGTGGTCATGTTATTTTGCATAAGCTAGGATCTCTGACCTAGACAGTACTTTGCCTGCCAAGACACTATCTTGCCAGTACATGAATGTGAGGTTGAAAGTTATTGCATGTTTCTTGATTTAGAGAAAGCATATGAAAAAGCAAACAAATTAATTTATGAGGTTTTGTATAAATCAGGAATTGGAGATTGGTTTCTGAATGCAATTAGAGTGCTACATAATGGGAATAAAGCACAGGGGAGAATAAATAGAATAGAATAGAATAGAATAAATGTATAACAAGTAGTTGTTGAACAAGAACTGAACAAGAAGTAATACAAGGATGTGTGATGTTCCCTTGATTTTTAATGAATCAAGAATGATGATGGTGACATTAGAAATACGTTAGCTGAAGACATGAATTAACATGTACTTTATTTTGAAGATAATGTATACTTTGCTTAGAAACCAATAATTTGTAGCATACATATATTAGATCGTATGATCCGGTGAGGAGTACAGAATGCAAAAGTAAGAGACACTTATATCAAACACCAAAAATCTCTCTCTTCCTCTCTCTCATACACACACCCAAACACACACACACAGAGGACCCCAAAATTGCAAGTTAGGCACACATATTTCTAATTGTTTTAGTTTTTATTTTATTGTTTTAAATGTATATAATATGCCAAGTAGAAATGCCTATGTATAAGTGTGTCTCTGCCCACTCACTTGCTATATATTAAATTGGGGGCTGGATCTCTGCTCTTCTTTTAGTGTCAGGTCCTATAAGAAACCAGTGATCATTTGTTTTTTTTTATATTACTGTATTTGTCTTCAATCAGTGATGAACAAATATAAGAAGAAAGATTAAAGAGGTTGAAGTGAAGGGGAAAACCAAAGAAAGTTCTTTTCAGAGAAGTTGAGGAGATCCTAAGGAAGAGAAAGCAGAAAAAAGGTGCCTTAAACTAGATCAGATTATGTTTCTACCCAGCTCATGCTTATCACCTCTGACTAGTAAGGGTCACCGATGTGAGAAGGGGCATAGTTCATTGCATACTTGTTTTGCATGTGCAATATCGCACATTCAGTCCTTGATATCTTCAGCGAAGAGTGTCAGGGAGCACTTTTCTCTCATTAAGAGTGTAAATCACAATTGCACAATGGTGGCCCAGGAACCACTTGGTTGTCTAGAGCAGTTCCTTACTTCTCTTTATTTAGAATAGAATAGAATAGAATTCTTTATTGGCCAAGTGTGATTGGACACACAAGAAATTTGTCTTTGATGCATATGCTCTCAGTGTATATAAAGAAAAATAAAATACATTCATCAAGAATCACAAGATACAACACTTAGCGGTAGGCTACTTATTTGATAAGCAATCAAATTATACTAGGAAAAAAAACAATATAAATTTTAAAGATAAAAGCAACATAGTTAGTCATAAGTGGGAAGAGATATGTACAAGGAAGGAAGAGAAGAATAATAGTAATATAGTCTTAGTAGGTAATATTACAGTGTTGTGGGAATTACCGGTAGTTGTTTAGCAGAGTGATGGCATCTGGGCAAAAACTGTCCTTGTATCTAGTTGTTCTGGTGTGCAGTGCCCTATAGCATCATTTTAAGAGTCGAAGTTGAAACAATTTATGTCCAGGGTCTGTAGTTATTTTCACAGCTCTCTTTTTGACTCATGCAGTATACAGGTCTTTGATGGAAGGCAGGTTGGTAACAATTATTTTTCTGTGGTTCTATTTATCCGTTTAAGTCTGAGTCTGTCTTGTTGGGTTGCAGAGCCAAACCAGACCGTTATAGAGGCGCAGATGACAGACTCAATAATTCCTCTGTAGAACAGAATCAGCAGCTCTTTGGGCAGTTTGAACTTTCTGAGTTGGCACAGAAAGAACATTCTTTGTTGTGCTTTTTAAATGACATTTTTGATGTTAGGTGTCCATTTTAAGTCTTGAGATATGATAGAACCTAGAAACGTGAAAGTCTTTACTGTTGATATTGTGTTGTCTAGTATTATAAGAGGTGATAGTATAGGAGGGTTTCTCCACCATTTCCACTGTTTTGAGTGTACTTAGTTCAAGACTGTTCTTGTTATACCACAAAGCTAGTTGTTCAACCTCCCATCTGTATGCAGATTTATCATTGTCTTGAATGACAACAATGAATAGTTCTGTTGCTACCCACACCATATTCAATGTTCCTTTTGCTACATATTGCTTTGTTCTGTCTCCTCTTTTATACAAGAGTTGTCTGTATGTGTGTAAATGCTTGAATGGGTCTTGTTGCTCTTAATCACTGACATGCAATCCTTCTTTTCAACTGAGCAGAACATGAGAGACTGTGGACAAAACAGAATTATCACCTCTGTATCCTTCCTTGTACCTACGTTGTCTCTTAGAAATTCCAAACCTTCATTCCATTTATTCCTTTTTGTTATATTACTGGCCTTTGACCCTCTGCCCAAGATTCGTCCAGCTCATAGGATGAAATAATTGTGTCTCCTGCCATACAGTTGGTGTAATGACTGACCCAAGGTCGGAGAGCAAAAATTAGTGCTACATCAGTATTTCTAAATCTAGAAATACTGGTTCTAAATCTAATGTTGTGCTGGCTGCTAATCTGCATAGATAAGATTACACTCAGCTGCACAATAGAGTTGACAATTTTTAATGCTTTTCCCCCTTGAATTTGTCTTTTTAGTACAATGATTCCTGCAGAATTAGAAAAGCCTGTGCTAAAGGCCTGCTTTTGAATCTTACTCTGTAGTCCCCAATCCAGTCTGTTGATTTACTTTCATGGCTATCACAAAACTGATTTGCCTCTACTTTACCATTTCTATGGGAAGAGTGAGGCAAAATTATATGACCCAATGACTGTCTTTGTCTGTTTTCACTTATCAGACTGTCTCTAATCATACTTTTCTCTTTACTCTTTAATTTGCAATGCCAGTTGATTCTGTTAGATCACAAGACACTTTAGGTCTTCTCATTGTGCCCCTAAGCCTCCCACTCCTTAGACCTGTCTAACATTAATTATCCTGCTTTCTAGTTCAGCAACTCCAGTTGTGGACTGTTATCTATGTTAGACTGACTTTCAATAAGCCAGGCAATGGTGGCTACTCTACTCAAGACAACAGATTAAAACCAAGTTAACAAGTGGCTGAACTTGCTGGAAACAACTAATTATCCAGATAATTTTTAATTTTCTTAAGTGACTCACAGAGCAGAAAAAAAAATCTTCCAAGGTTCTTTTACTCCACAAACTGGCCATGACACAAGAACAGCCCACTGCGTGGAGAAATTGCTCTGATGAAATGTTGCTATTCCATGTTGCCAAAATCCCATCTCTCAGAACAGGCTGGTGGGAAGAATAAACTTTGTTCAAGAAAAGGGTGGGAGCCTTCAGTGTCTCTCTCAAGCCTTATAAACTGACACAAATGTTTAGAATATTCCTAAGTGCCTCTGCATGATGAAAAGAGGTCTCTGGCAGTGAAATTTTTGTTTGGTTTTTGGTTTGGGATGTTCAGTTGACAGGAGGGGGCTCTCAAAGGGGCTTCTTTCTTTCTTCCCTTTTCCTTTTGCATTGCCTCTTTGCTGATAACAACATATGTAATGGAGTAGCCGGCCAATGATTTCTTGGCACTTATCTTTATCCAGGGCCTGCTGTACCTTGAGAAAGAGTATAAGGCAGATAGATGGTTTGAAATGTCTTCACAGGGCAACAAATAGTTAGCTGTTTAGTTTAGGATTATTTAATTTGTACTGTCATTGGAGCGAGGAAGCATTTGTGGGTTTATGTTTTCTCAGGGCCCCAATGACTTGGCTGACTAATAAGCGCTTATTTACATTTTCTCCTCTTTTTGAGGGCTTGGCTTTGTTTTTAGTGTCTTTTTAAAAAATTATTTCAAATTCCCTTAAGCATTCTCCTGTGAAAATCCTGATACTTAATATAGCCATAAGAGAAATAATGGCCATAAAGTATCCAGTAATGGCACAGGGTTGAATATGTGTTTTCCTCAAAGCCTTCAAGCGGACATATTTGTTTTGGATTAGCCTGCTGTGAGAATCCAACTATTGTGATTTGCCACCAGGGTTTAAGATAACTTATTAAGTAAACCACAAAGGTGAGTATGTATCAAGCCAGTTGGGTCCTGAGGACTAGTGTATGAGATTTCTATTTGTATGAAGTTACCAGGAAGATAGAAGAGGTTGTTCAAGTGACACAGGGATGCAATAACTAACAGGGAGGGAGGGAGGGAAACCATGAGAAAAGAGAGATAAGGAAGGTTATAAAGAATACTGTATTTTTCAGAGTATAAGACACACCTTTCCCCCCCCCCCAAAAAAGAGGGTGAAAATCTGGGTGCGTCATATATTGAATACAACATTTTTGGCCTACCGAAACTCCGCCCTCTTTGCAAAAAGGATGTGCAGAGGGTTCAGGAGGTTTGCAAAGTGCTCCTAGGGGCTGGGGAGGGCAAAAATGAGCAAACAATGGACCATTTTTTCTCATTTTTGCCCCCCCCCCCCAGCTCCCAGCTCCCAGGAGCACTCTACAAGTCTCCCAAAGCTCTGCATGCCCCCCTTTTTTTTTGCAAAAAACGAGGTGTTCAGAGGGTTTGTAAGTCCTGCAGAATGTAAAAACTTTTTTAATTTACCTCTTCAAAACCATGGTGCGTCTTATACTCCGGTGAGTCTTATAGTCCAAAAAATATGCTATATATTTTCTGGAAAGGAATGAAGCCCTTAGCAGTAGAACGGTTGAAATGCACATTTAGAAATTTGTCACTTCTTATTTAGGGTCTCGTCTTGTCTCTCATAATACCTTGGTTTGTATCGTTCCTTCAGATTTCAAAAACAAGGGAACTGCATTTATCAAAGATCGTTAAAGTTATCCCATTCCTAAAATGAAGCAAATTAGCTGTTCCACCATTACACATATTGCTGTCAACAATATTTAAGAAGCTTGTTAATAAGTGGGAAAATGTACAAGACAATACCAAACAAGACTTAGTTAGGATGAAAATTATTCGGGATAATTTAGTAATAAATAACTGAGGGGGTGTGGTAGATGAGGTTATGAGGTTTGTTTTCCAGTGCGTCAAGCATTGCAACACATATGCCAATAGTCTGCAACAACTGAGACAATTTCCAGGCGCAATTAAGTTAAAACTTAGGAAAAAATAATTAAAGAAAAATCTCTCAAATAATCTTAGGAAATATAAAAATAATTAGACAATGGAACAAATCACTAGGGATGCTACAGAATTTGTTTAACTGGAACAGAAAAACAATCATTTAAAAAATCTATGCATGAACCTAATTCAGTTGTTTACTAATCTAAGCAGTTTTGAACCAGTTGTTGTTTACTAATCTAAGCAATTGTCTTCACTGAATCCCCCCTCTTCTATATAGATAAGGCAGCAACATCATACCCAGCATGTTGCTTTATTAAACTCCTCTTCCTCAGAATCTAATAGACTTTGCTGTGGAAATCTCCAGTATCCTAGCCATATATTCTTACTGCCTAAGCAATATATAGTATGTCCATTGAGCCAGATTTCTTGGGGATGCAAAATGGCTGAGATGGATTCCACAAGTAACAGGTCAGCACATTCTCTAGGACAATGGCCTAGGATATGGTTGAAGAGAAGACCAGATATCCCCAACTTTTTTCAGCTAGCATAAACATTCGAAACATTGACAGCCTGCTCTGGGTACACAGACACCATTGCAGGTCTGGTAATGATAATTAGCGCTTAAATGGGAGACTGCCTGCCAAGCCTAGACATGCTCTTTGGAAAAAAAGCATTAGACAGAACTCAAACAATCAATACATCTGCACAGTCAGAAGACATGCCAATGTGATCCGGCCCTTGTGTTCAAGAGGCATCTGTTTGCAGTCTTTAAATGAAAAACATATCTAAATGAAAATTTAATATCAAATTAGAGAAACAAGAAAAGGGAGAACCTACAATATCAAACCTTGTCAGATTTTGAATATTATTCTTCAATATAAATTAGGCCAGTTGTGGATCATCCCAATATCTTTTTGGGGTAAGCAGATGTTAGTCTGAACCCAGAAAATTAGTGAAAAGTACTTCAAATATATGAGATAATAAAAAAATAAAATAAAGGGACATCTGATTTAAATTACATTGGTACCCTTGGTTGAATATCGGTGACAAGATCTTGGGGAGTTTGTGAGTTGCAAAAAAAATAAAAAGCCTGCTAATTGCATTTAAAGTCACCTGCCTGAACCAATAGCCCTACTTTCCTGGTGTATTTCTCAACATAAGACCATGACAAACCAACATTCCTTTTGGCAAATTCCCAACCCAGGAAACATGGAAACCTAGATGGATTAGAGCAGAAATCGTAGACCTGACTCTCTGAGGAAACTCTTTTTCTATAGGTGGCCAAAGAGACTGGCAGCCACCCATTTTCCTTTTTTCTTGACATTTACTAGGGCAAGTGGATGTTCTTCTTTTCAGTTATGGTCATCATAGCTTTAGGGAAGTAGATAGACTCAGGCAGGTGAGTAGGCTGGAAATGTCTTTAATAAAAATAGTTTTGTGCCTCTATTTATAAAACAGGACAGAGTTTTCTGGGTGAAGCACCTTTTTCACAAAATGGTTTCCAGATATATTTGGCAGCTATTATTGTTGGTAGACATACCCACTCTAAATCATTACTTTAATTATGCGTCATAACATCTGTGTAGAAGCTAACTAGAATTAAATGCAGATGAATCAATAATTGATTATTTAAATGCATCCTAATGCATCTTAATAGCCTAACAGGATATTAAAGCCATGATTGGCCTAAATCAGCTTCATATTGAGGTTACCAAATTGAATAACAAAATGAACATTGTTGCATGAATTATTCATCATTCATAGAAATGGGATGATTAAGAAAGAATTACAGAGAGACAGCAAATATTTTGATTTATTGTCTTACCAACTTTGGGAAAGAATGAATTAATTAACATGCATGATTAACAGCCTATTGTTTGGTTACATGAAAATCATCTTCTCTAATCTTGATTTTAATGGATCTTTAAGTACTTTTAAATGACATAAATAGAATGTTCAGGAAAAGTATACATACTAGAATGCTGAACTCTAAAAGTGGATTATCTGTTGAAATTTCTTTCTTTATCTTTTTCTCTGATCAAGTCTTCAGAAGTATAATTAATATTCAATTATATTGTATTCAATTATATTGTATACAATTATATTGTATTCAAAACAGCACTCACAGCAGGCAGAGTAAATATAACCATACCAGTTAAAAAATAAAATTTAGATGTATGCTTCCTTTTTTATGTAACCAATTACAAAATGGCTATGGTAAATCTTATTCAGAACAGTGGTGTTAATTTTTCAGCAAGCATAAGCTCAGGTTATAGCTATAACTATTCACCCATGCCAATAAGATAATGTAAAACAAGATAGTTTGTACGTCATGCTTAATCCATAATCTGGTTTGTTGATTTTTGATTTAGAATATCAGTGGAGAGTCCTACCATTGTAGTTTATTCATAAAGATAAACAAATGTAATGTATGAACTAAACCAAGATGATATCAGCCATTTAGTTACAACCAATTCTCAATATTTTCAGACTCCATATTTGCAAATTTACATGCTCACTAAAATTTATGCATAATTACAAAAATAACACTCATAACACTTTTGTTATTCAGAGTGTTATGCAGAGTGGTGAAAATTTGAGGTGCCTGATGTGTATGTTCCCAGGTGAGGTTTGCAGTGTAATAGAACATAATATTACAAATAACAAACAAGAATTGACTGTAAACTATTTGCTCATAGTTAAATACTGTAAGTAGTTCATAGTTTTCATTCTAAAGTCACCTAATTTGATTACGGAATAAAAAGATGAAGGTACAGTTTTGATGTGTGTGTTTGTGTGTGTGTGTGAGTGTATAGTAAACTATATAGAACTTATTGGTAAATAAACAACATATGTAGATAAGTTTCATGAATCACAGTATTATAAAAAATTCCTTCATTGCTGATCATATTTAAGATGTGACTTTCCCTTTCACATTAAGGAATTGTAAGGAATTTTAAGGAAGTTCATCAATATGCCACCTCCAATTTATGGGAAAGAGCACAAAATATAATAAAACAGGTTTGATGACATGCTTGATCACATTCAATTCTACTCATAATCCAGCATGAAACAAGGATGATACGAATAAATAAATAAATAATTATTGGAGTCTACTTTCTTTCCTGATTGGATCCCAAATTCTTTATTCTTAGTCTAAGAAGCTAGCTGTCAACCTTCATTGCCATGCATGCATAAATATAATCTATTTTAGACAGGTAGAGAGAAAATGATAAAAAGAAAGGCGATGTGGGTGCTTAGTACAAAATAGACCCTGAACGTGTGAAGATAACAACAGCTTACATGGATTCCTAAGAATCACTTACTGTTGTGTATTTGGCATTAGTTTGGCAATATTGAAAGACTCTGTGTGTGTGTGTGTGTGTGTGTGTGTGTGTGTAACATTTATAACTGTGTTATGCATTTCCTTTTAATAAACAAGTTACATTACATTAAAATAAAACCCCATATATTCTTATGTGTCTTGAATTAATCAATTAGTTGATAGCAAAATCCTACTTAGTGACTCATAATAACTAAGTAATAGTTTATGAGATTATATTTCAGTATAATTTTGCACAAAATATCCTACATGTAATACTACACCTTTATGTTTCACAAATAGTAACATCTAAAATGATTGTAGATAGTCTTCTCCAGATACTTCAATAGGGTTAAAATATTTTATTCCATTAAGTAGTTTTGGATCATGTAGTTAAGCAACATTGTAATCAAACTGAAATTCACTTTAATAGTTCAGTTTAGACACTGAAAAACCCCTTTGTTTATGAAGAATCAATAATAAAAATAGCAATTTATTTTCAAATAAATTCTAAATATTTTGTAATTCATTTTCTTTTCCTTTTTGCAGAAAAAAGAATCAAATTTTTCAGTTGAGGTCCACAAGAATATCTCAGAGTTCTCCTAAATATGTACCTAATATGTCTTTATTATTATTATAAATAATCAGAGTCATAAAATGTGGCAGTGCATCCTTCCTGTGTATGTGTTAAAAAGAGTGTGTAAATTGCTTGAATAAAAGCTTTGTAGGCTAAAAGTGAAACACTAATATTTGACATTTTCAAATAAGGCTAAAAAAGGCTCCTGCCTCCCCCAGAAAATGAATTATACTGAACTGAATCCCATAATAATTGGTAGACATTGCAAAGATTACTTTGCTATCACAAATGGACCAATAATTTGATATAGTTATGCACAAATCCTATCATTTTGTATTTTAAGATACAATCAAAACCTTTTGAATTACTGGAATGGAGAAGAGAAATGATATGCAACCATTTCTGTTACTTCTACTAATCAATTGGTTATGGGCTATCAGGTCATTGTGGACTGTTAGTGACTATGTAAATAGACTTGTTCCATGACAATCTCTCCCTTAACCTGGTCTTTCAATTCTTCCAACGATGCACCCATGGTCACTGTAACTGAGTCTAACTACCTTGATGCTAGTTCTCTTCTTCTCTTTTTTTGCATTCTTCTGTACAGAGCTCTATCTTTGCATAATATGTCTGAAATAATGTATTTCAGCCTGGTCATTTGTGTCTCAAATGAGAACTCTTTGTTGATTTGTTAAATGATCCATTTAACAAATTATTATTTTTTAATTATGGGGCATGCTTACACGCACCTGCGTGCCTAATGTCCCTGTCCTACTGTCCCCATTTATTTGTGCACATTTCCTGTGTTCTTATTCATGTTTATTTTTATTCCTGTTATCTTGTACATGAGTGACAAACGAAATAAATAAATAAAATAAATAATATTTGATTTCTTGGCTGTCCACAATATTCTCAGGTGTCTTCTCCAACATCAAAGTTCAAAAGGATCAATGCTTTTCCTATGGTGCTTATTCAAAGTCCAACTTTCATTTCTGCAGTGTCATAGAGAAAACCATAGCTTGCACTATTCTGATAATTGTAGGTAGACAATCTGAATATTTTTGTCCCAAAGTCTTCATGTCTGCTCTCTCAAGTGTTAATCTGCAGCATATTTCTCAAGAGCTCTATTTTTTTTACTGTTGATGTTGATCCTAAAAGACAGATGCCATCAACCATTTCTATATCTTTACGGCTCCATTCTAAGACTAGCTGTTGTCCTTGCTTTCATTTTTGTTATATTTAATTTTGTCCCATTTTTTTACTCTGCTCTTTATTACTACAACTTGCAGATCTTTTGCATTTTTATCTATCAGAGTAGTTGCATCATCATTGTGCAAGTTAATAATGTTTTTCTCTCTCCAGTTTTAAAACCATGCTTATCTAGCTTCACTTAACATATATTCAGCATATAGGTTAATTATTTTTTTTAAAGACAAGAATACACAGCCTTGATTCACTTCTTTGCCAACCTGAAGTCAATTTGTTTCCCCATGTTTTGTTAATGCTTTAGTTTCCTGACCTGTATATAAGATTCTCACGACTATAATGAGGTGTCAGAGATTCCCATTTTTATATGCACATTCCACAGAATAATGGTAGGCTTCTAATAATAGGACTTTAAAATATTCTTATTATTTTAATTTTGGCATGTTCATAGAATTAGAAAGACTTTAAGCTGCTACTTTCTGAGCTTGGAGTATAAGATATGCAGATACAGTTTTCAGCTTTATATAATGCTAGAACTTTACCTTATAATGGTTATAAAGCAAAGTGAATAGGGTCTGCACAAACCTTGGCTAAGGCCTTGACAAATTGATGTCTTAAGAATTAATAACTCTAAATGGATAATTGATATTTATAATTTACAATTTAGCTTTTCTGTCTTCCAAGGACTTTGCAGACATATATAAAATTATTCTCCATTATTTGTTTACTAATCAACTCTGTTCAGTTCCTTAGGGTCAGGGAAGTGATTGGCAGACTTTCAGTACCCTTAGCCACTGAGTCAGATATGATTCTGGGATACTGTGGAATAAGTACACCATCATTGACAGAATAATACTTCCAAAAGTCAGAATTATATTATATTCCTGCAATACTACAGATTGCCGAAATTAATGAAAACTGGGTTTTATTAACAAAGATCTCTTGCTTTTATTCCAGGACCAATTTATGTCCTAGCTTCTTTAAATACAATCTCTGGCTATATGACCTCACCAACATATTAAAATGTCTATAAAGTATATAATATAGTAGATTTTATCATTTATTTCTCAGTGGCAGCACCATCATGAAACCTCTTGAAAAAAGACATGCTTCACTGATTGCTTTCTATTTCTTTTGGACATCTGATTATTCTGTTGATCTTCTAGAAATGTGACACTGTTATAGAAGTGCTTATTTATATTCCAAAACATAAACCCAATGCCTTTCTTAAGCCAGCTATTACAAAACAGATGCAAGCTTTCAAATTTCCAAGAATTCTTCATCAGTTTGTGGTCAGAACGCAACAATGCGAAGGGGGAGCTGGTAGGAAAAAAACACATGATGTTAGAACAGTGACTATACCAGTTTATATCGTAGAGTGAAAGAGTGCCTCCAGACATGCAAATTGAGAATTATCCAGTATACAGTTTTGCTAGATTGCACTAAATGCTCTCTCAAGCCTGTTGGAAAAAAAGAAACAGGAAAGATTTGTAAATTCCACCCCTTCCCCTTTTTATAAAATATTAACTCCAGCTGTTAAAGTTGAAACTGTTTTCAGATCCCTTGGTTGATGGAAAACAAAGAAAGAGCTGTCTTCGATATCATCTGCCATTCTGAGACTTAAGGATCACAAGCAATTTTAATAATAATAATAATAATAATAATAATAATAATAATAATAATAATAATAATAATAATAATAATGACAAAAATGGTATGAGAAGAACAGCAGAAAAAGGATAGACATTGGGTGATGTTTATCCAATCTATAAATCAAACACCTGCCTAAATGAAATCTCTGCAGCTATTCACCTCCATCTAAGACTAAGGTGACCAGATTTTAACATTGGTAAAGCGGGACACCATTGACAGGGGGGAGGCATTCTTGATTAAAATTTTTAATCAAGATCAGAATCTTCCGAATATAATGTCCCATGAAATACCTGTGGAAATACCTTTCTTTCTTGCCAGAGGGAGGCATGCTATCCCTGTGGGAGATCATGTCCCTTTATAGCCAATAAGTGCCTTCTACTCAACGTCGCCCAATCCTTCACCCATGTCATAATTGCTGCACTATAATATGCTTCCCAGTTGGGTACTCCAAAGCCTCCCAGTTCTTTACAGGGGTCCTTGATTAATTGTTTTTAAAAAATCTGGACTTTTTTAAAACGCCACGGGACACGGGACAAATTTTTAAAAATCGGGACTGTACCGCCAAAAGCAGGATGTCTGGTCACCTTACTCTAAGTATGTATAGCTTTACTACCTATGAAAGAGAAACTATTTTACTATGTAACTGTGTCTTCAAAACTTTCTTTACTGGCAAATATTCTCCAACTACATTAAGCATGATCTAAACTAATAATAAATATTATTATTAATCTTAAAATTTCCTCAACAAAAACCATGGAAAGATACATGCTCTGCATTAAAAGACAAGTATGGAGTGATAACATCAGCAATTATTTTGAGCCCATTTGGCAAAAGAAAGTTAAGTTGGAACAGGAACGTGCAGTCAGGGGAGGCAGGGAGGCACAGCCTCACCACTGTCATCATGAAAAGAAAAAAAATGTAAAAGGAAAAAGGTCAAGCTGAGCTAGTTGCTGCCAGAGTCACCATGGATGACTCTTAGTGCTTAACTGTTTAAAAAAGCCTCCAAAAAAGTGTCCTCTACAGGAGGCGGCAGGAGTACGAGGTGCCTCATCTAGTCTGACTTTATGATCACTCGAGCAGAGCTAAGCAAGGGTTAAAAGCCGAAAAATTCCTGACGTAGATGAGGTATGTTGTTCTCCTGCCTCCTCCTGTAGAGGGTGTTTTTTAGAGGCTTTTTAAACAGTTAAGCAGAGTCATCCACATAGTGACTCTGGCAGCAACTAGCTCAGCCTGACCTCAGCCTTTGCCTTTTTCCTTTTACATTTTTTTTCTTTTCATGATGGCAGGCAAGAGCAGAGTTGAAATCCTCTCTGAAACAGCTGGAAAGGAGGGAGGGGGAGGAATTTAAACTTCATCTTCCTGGTGTAACTTTGTTTGTGTGTGTGTTTGAGAGAGGGAGGAGGGAGCATATTGAGACAGTTCTTAGATTATGCACTAAGTAACACTCTAATACTATACCTTTGGGTCATCTGAAATTTTAATTATCCAATCATAAGCAAAAACAATGTTTTCAGTAGAATGAATTTCCACTTCTACTTACACCTGCCAGCTAAAATGCTGCTAGCGGTATTGCTAACATGGGCTGAGGAGGAAAACCTAAATTTTCTGAATCCTGGTGCAAATGTGTGTGTGTGTGTGTGTGTGTGTGTGTGTGTGTGTGTGTGTGTGTTTGAGAGAGGGGGGAGGGAGGGAGAGAGGGAGGAAGGAAGGAGGGGAAGGAAGAAGAAAAAGAAAAAGAAAGAAGGAAACTTATTTAGCAAAGGAGAAAAACAAATGCTGTCGCTTTAAATTGGAACTGAGCATGCCTGGCTGTGGAATTCTGGGAGTTGAAGTCCACAAGTCTAAAAAAATTGCTGTTTCACCAGCCATAAAACTCACTGCATGTCACTGGTGGAAATATGTGGAAAAAGCATTCATCCTGCAGTGGATTAACAATGGCTAAGATGATGATGATGATGATGATGATGATGATGATGATGATGATGATGATGATGATGATGATGATGATGATGATGATGATGATTTACTTAGTTAAAAGTTAGCAACATTAATGTCTTAATATGTCAATTAATATATAATGGGTAAATAATGAAGATGAAGCATGCCCTGCCATTTCAAGGATAACATTGAAAACTACCCTCTGCAACCTCTGCCAATATCACTGCATATTTCACTCTCCCTCAGTACTCACTTATCTTTCATGTTTCTATCCCAAACATTAAGATTCTGATATCTCATCTACCAAAACTTTGGGAAGCAGCCAAAACACAATGGAATCCTTTGATGTGTCTCAAGCTGCAAAAACATTTGAAACCAGCATGGGAGCACCAGCTTGAGCAAACCAGATCTTTTCTTGACACAGTGCAAACCCTTGTTAACTACAGAATCAGATCACAGGCAGTATTGCTCTTGACCACATAGAAGACCTTCAAATGAGCTGCAAATGATTCAGTCCAGCACCAGAATTGGGGAAGCAATTCTACTCTGGACAAGTGGGAATTCCATAGGTATTCCTCAATGTTCTTGTATTCTCTATGCTTCTCTTAACATGCCATAGAAAAATAGCTCATATTTATTTCCAGACTGCTCTCTGATGTATGTATGTGTGTATATGTGTATGTATAGAGAAACTTGGCACACATATTTATATCCATTACCAACTAATGAAATGTAACTGGCTGACAACAGCCTAAACATTGCCAAAACCAAACATGAGGCCTGCAGATGTCCCTGGGAATAGAAAGTAAAGCCTCCTTCTGAGGGGTCAATACAACACAAAAGGTTAGCCTTAAATTTGGTACAGATGCGAAACTTGCCATTTGAAATGCATTTTGCTAGTGGATGGGGGTGTTTTCGGAGAGAAAAGCATAAATTCAGTTTCAAAACCCAGGCACTTAATGTTTTCTGCTGCCTCAAATTATGTGACTCAGGTTGTTTTGATACTGTACATTGCAATTTGTCTGTTACCCCAGGGCATGGTGAGGATGGAGGAAGAGAGAAGAAAAATAACATTTGACTTTGACACAAGAAAAGAACAGGCTCTCTGGTCTATAATTACTTGAACTAACATCACTTTTTACTTGGAAGGTTAAAGCTGGGATCAACTAAAAAAGGAAAAAGTGCTAATTTCTTTACTGGTGGTAGAGACATAAGTTAATCATTGCCAGTAATAACCAGTCAACAGTCTAATGCCGGGAAAAGAAGTGAGTTTATTCTCAAAAAAATTAAATTCAAGGTTTGTATCCTTAGTGTTAAATTAATTTAAAGAAAAAATGGAACACAAATAGAGCTAGTATTTCCCTAGCCTAAATCCTTGTAGTGACTCTTCAACTTCACTGACCTTCATTAAGAACAAGAAGAATTGCCTATAGTGGAAACGTCTATGAAATGGGGTTAAATGAATCTATTTAGATCAAACAAAAGAAGTAGCAAACTTCAAAGGTCTTGAGGTCACCAGTCACTAAGGTTGAAAACTAATTTCATTTAGGATTAATTATTTCAGTCAAAGAGATCTTGAAGAAAAAAAGGAGAGAGGGGGAGGAGGAAGAGGAGGAGGAGGAGGAGATTTCTTGATACTTTAGTGGCATAATTTCTGGATTTCACAGTTAATTGTGTTTCATTCACCAACTTATTCAATAATTACAATGGTACAACATGATTTTTTCCCCACAAGTCTTACATTTGTGTATTCAATACAATAATCTACAATTATATTTCTTTCTTTCATGCTAATGATTACCTATTTGATGTCATTTATATATGTCACAGGGATCTTTTTATTTTGGCATTAGACATATATCAAATATCACTGACATGCACAAAAATACACAGTAATTAAGAGCCGAGGTGGCACAGTGGTTAGGGTGGAGTACTGCAGGCCACTTCACCTGAATGTTATCTGCAGTTCAGCGGTTCTAATCTCACCGGCTCAAGGTTGACTCGGCCTTCCATCCTTCCGAGGTGGGTGAAATGAGGACCCAGACTGTGGGGGTGATATGCTGACTCTTTAAACAGCTTAGAGAGGGCTGAAAGCCCTATGAAGTGGTATATAAGTCTAACTGCTATTGCTATGTTCTCATTTCTTCATATTTCTGGGACCCAAAGATAGAGTCTATTTATCCTCCAGCTATACATTCACATAATAGCAGTCTAAACTGGCCCTTGGGAGACTTTTTTTTAACTTAATGGTTCTTCAAGACCTATGGGGAAAAGAAATTCAATCCATAATAGTCTTGAAGACTATTCTTGAAGACCGTAATAGTCTTCAAGACATAATTGTCTTGAAGTGAAATCTTTCTTAATGTTGGACTTTCCAAATTCTGCCAACTTTATTTATAACTATTGCCAGCAAGCCTGGCAATTTTTTTAAAAAATGCCAACACATTATCCACTCAGTCCTGTAGGCTTCTTGAGAGGGTAAAAGGTCAGCTGTATTTTGAATGAATTGAGTGAAAAACCAATAGAATTGGCGAAACCAATAGGAAAGGAAAGATCATTCTCAAACTGCAGGACAGTTTCTGTATCTTGGAGACCAAGTATTCATTGTAATAATACAATTGGAAGAGCCATTTAGTGCATCACATTCACCTTCCTATTTAGGTCACAGATCCAAATTAAAGTATCCATGGCAGCTGGCAGTGGAGCCTTCATTTTAACATTTCCAGTGAAGAAAAACCAACTGTTTCACTTGAAAATTATTTCATTGTTGATTTGCTCATCAAGTTTTTTTTCTAATACTCAGAGAGAATCTGCCTTTCTCTAATGTTCATGTTTCTGTGTCCTATATTCTAGAACAACAGAGATTTTCTTGAGTACATTTGCTTTCTGCGTTATAAGTCAAGAACTTGGCATTTGTTTCTGGTAAACTTTGTCACATTATTTTCAGCTGGCTTCACCAACCTATCAAAATACTTTGATTTTTATTTCTCTTTTAGGGCATTAGAATATCTTTTGTCATCTGAAGTTCAGTAAATGTTCCCCTTTACCACTTCAACACCTCTTCCAAGGTTCCACCACAAATCCGCGAAGCCCTTATCCGCGGAGACATAAGCGCGAAGACTAATTAGCGCCATTCGAAGAGCTAAGGAAAAACGCAACCCTACCGCGATGACATAATCGCGGAGGGCAAATCCGCACATTCCCAAGCACTCAGTACCCTAAACCTAACCCTAAACCTAACCCTAACCCTAACCCTAAACCTAACCCTAAATCTAACCCTAACCCTAAACCTAACCCTAAACCTAACCCTAAACCTAAACCTAACCCTAAACCTAACCCTAAAACAAACCCCTAAACCTAATCCTAACCCTTACCTTAATTGAAATCGGCTTTCTGCCGTGGCGCCGTTTTAAAGCGCCCTTCTGTTGCCGCGCTGTTGTCGCGGCGGTGATGACACATGGTGATGACGTCGCGGCTTTAGCGACGCGCTTATATCTCCGCGGATAAGGGCTTCGCGGTTTTGTCGTGCCACGCTCTTCCAATACATTAATAAAAATATTGCAGAATATAGGGCCCAATACCAAACTTTTTGACACCATACTTAATATGTAGCTCCAGTTTGATGGAGAACCATTGTTACACTCAGTCTTTGAGCAAGGATTCAAGCTATCTATATTGGCACTTAATAGTCCTGCCATCAGGTCCCACATTTAATTAATTTGGCATGTGGTATTTCACTCAAATTGAATATATTACATAATATAACTAATAAAGTTTAGAAAGTAAAAGTCCCCCTTGAGCTAAATCCATTTCTGGTAACCACAACAAGTCTAGTTGACATTTGACCATTTTTCTTGTTCCCTGTTAGTTAGCTTTGCTATATTCATTGAGCAACTCATATAGTGAGTTTGTCCTCTTGTATTTTTAATACACAATACTTTATATTTTACTGCTTTTAAAATTCTTCATCATTCTGAATTCTGAATTTTTTTTCTGAAACCATCACTCCTTGTATGTATTTTTAATAAGATAACCTTTTTTCCATAACCTACATTTCTTCTTTTTTCTTTGCAAATTTTTGGGGTAGTCACACTAAGCTATTCGATTGTTTGCAATTGAAATTTTTATTATTGTTTTTTTTTAAGTATTTCCCATCCATATTTTTCTGTTAGTCTCTCCTGACATGGAATCCTATTTTTTCCCTATGTTAAGTTTATTGAAACTCATTATCTTGAAGATCAAGGTAAAATTTAATTTGGTAGCATTCAAAACAACTTATGCTTAAAGCACAATCTATTTCTTGGAAATACTATATGTATTTCAGCCCAGATTCAGTTTTAATTGGTTCACATTTACCTCAAAATTTGAAGTAAACTGATGATTTGACCCATTTTGAGTTCTGTTTGATGGAGCGAAGATTCAATGCAGAAATACTGAAATGTATTATATGAGTATTTCATTCTATTCACAAAAAGGGATAACAATTGATTTTAAAAATTTACAAAAATCTTCTCTGTACATCTTCTATGGCAGAAATAACAAGGGTAAAGAAAAGTAGCTATTGAGAAGTTGGAATGAATCCATGCCGATAGTATCCAATTCCAAAATAAAAACAAGCACTGTAAATACTTCTTGTGCTTCAATTTGACTTTTCTGGGATGCTGAGCTTGGCGTGCCACTGAAGATTGTTCACTGACTTGTTTTGTGAGATGGTGTAATTTTCCTGCCTCCAATTATTGACTCCTCCTGGAAAGGACTTCTCATAACTACATTTGGCAGCATGATCTGTCTGGATGAGGTGCAGGGGCAGACTTGCCATCTTTGAAGTTCTGTGGAACATGGTTCCATTGGGGTTGCACATTGTTGGCAACAGTTAGCAGAGACAGATGAAAGAGTCTGGCAAATGAGATCCAGTGCCATGAAACAAAAAAGGCTGCAACAGATAGTGTGCCATCCCCCCAGCCCCCCAAAATTCTTATTAGAAATAAATTTTAGGACTGACACCTGTAGTAGTCTGCTAACCATTCATTTATTATCAAGAGATACTGCAGCATTCAGAAGATAAAGTGAGCTGGTTAGCCTTAGGCCATTTTCTCAGTGGTGAGGATGACACAGACTTCCCAAGTCTGTTGGCAGAATCAATGCAGATGTCGAAATTTTCATTTGCACAATAAAAACAAAAGACTTGTGAGTGCTACCACAAGCAAGAGCAGTTCTCTTCTCCTGCCCTCAACCCAGGAGTCTGATAGGCATATAGTTAAATGAAGTAATACAACTCATATCAACATCAGAAGTACAGTAACTCATGCATTTAGTCTCCAGCAATACCATCATCCTCCATCTATGCAGAATGAAATTGTAGTAACATATATTGTCAATAATAATCCCATAAGAAGCAGAAAAGCCTTTGAATCTGCAGATCACTTCACAAAGCTATGGACCATTTCTTATTGATTTCATTCAAAGAATTGAATTGGATGTCCTCTTTATGAATATACATTGATGGAGTGATTCAAAGTATTGTCTAACCAAACCAACGTTTGAAACTTTTTGGATCTCTACTGTTTTCAGAAATAGGGCACTAATATTATTAATTAGTGCCCTTCTACTGAAGGAGGAGAGATTTTTTACTTTTTGGTGGCAAAAAAAATCTGATAAAGAGTCTGATTTTAATAAAATATGTTAGCATGAAAAAGTGATAAAAGAATGATAATTGTTTGTGTTTCTATTGTATATGAAAACAACAACAATTTCATTGAAACAATGTTTATAACAAAAAAAGAACTTTTGCATTATTATCAATAATGATCACTGAAAAACAGGAAAACGATAGGATTTTAAAAAATAATGTTACCTTTATATAACTCTACAAGTTTACTATTAGAAGTATTGCTAGCAACACTGTAAGAGTCATATCACTAAGCAGTTTTACTTGCCCAGTGACTATTAAACACAGACCCACTGTGGCAAATATTTGGGCTCATTGAGAGGTTGGATTAGAGCACCATCTCTTTCTCTCTCTGGACCTGTTTGAAGACTAAAGCAATTCTTCAGGGAAATTGAGAATCCCCACATATTTACTCCTGTTTAGTATCCACCAAGAGGACACTGGCAAGAGTCCATTATATCATCTGCCCCTACAGTGGTACACATTGAAAGGAAAATGAGAAGGAAGAGAAAGTCAATGGTGTTCTAAGCTGTTCTTTCTTCCACAAAGATCCTGCTCCAGCTTGGTCCCACCAACCCTTGCCTAATATCCCTATCTCCATTTTTGATGATCACAGAGGGATGAAGGCAGGTTGCTGGGGGAGTGATGATGAGCTTCTCATATGTTTCCCCATGTCTTGGAATATCAAGCATTTTTTCTTCCAAATGAGAAGCTCATATTCCTTGGAAGGATAATAAAAAGACAGGAATGCAGCACTGAAAGAGCTAGTTTTCATCCACAATAACTACTCCCCCCTAAAACATAAGGCAACCAGAAAGGAAAAAAGAAGAATGAGAGAAGCTGAGACAAATATCTTGGGGCACATTCCTAGCATCACAGAGAAGCAGTCAGAACTGGCAGTCTCCAGACATCAGATGCCTACAAACACACACACACACACACACACCACCCTTGGTCATCTAGACCACACATGCAAACAGGGAGTGGTGTTTGTTAACATTTGAGAGTATGTGGGAGAATGTTTAAATATTTTCAGAGCTTACAGGGGAGAAACTTTGCTAATTCTTTTTTCCACTTGAAGTCATTGTTATCACAAGTACTTCCAGGAATGTGGCAATGAAAGTGATTGTGAGAAGATAGATCAGTTGACTTTTCTAACTACTTAGTTTTGGAGTAATGTTTATTGGCCACTCTGACTACAGCCATGAATACTACAATGGAAAACTTGAACTTTCCAGACATTCTGTAATCTAGATATACCAGATACATCCTACAGAAATCAAGATTACCACTCCATGGTAATAAATGCTTAGAGGTTTCTGTATCTTTTGGTTTTCATCTGATGGTCATCTAGCTATTTGTAGCCTAGATCTTGTAGCACATTTTTTGTGTTTGTCCTGAGTCAGCCTTGACAACTACATAGTCAAATCCCTACCATTTTCTTGGCAACATTTTTTCAAAGTAGAGAGATTCACCTAAATCAGCCATTTCCGTCTTCCTAGGGCTGAAATAGAGAGATTCGCTCAAATCAGCCAGCTAACTTTGGGTCTAAAGCAGCTCTAAAACCTAACCTCCTATTCTGCTGTCTTAGACCTAGTTATCTGGCTGATTTGGGCAAGTCACTTTATGTTAGCCCTAGGAAGAAGGCAATAGCAAGCTACTTAGGAAAAATGTTGCCAAGAAAATGGCAGGGATTTCACTACGCAGTTGCCAGTAGTCAAGACTGACTCAGGACAAACACACAAAAAACGTGTTTCTAGCCCAGTACTTTAAAGTGAAGAGTCAGATATGGGTCATGAACTTTACATGATATGGTTGGCCAAAAGACGGCAGTTGAACACAAAACAAATTTGGATTTTTTCCTTAACTTCACATTGACCTGGATTAGATACTCACTCAACATGTTAATCCACATATGAATTAACTACAGGGCCTATTCATGTATAATTTGATTAGTTATACCAGTACTAGAAGGAGTTGATCTTCAAGTAAGTAAGTAAACAATAAAATAAAAGATTAATAAACTATTTCCGTTTATTAAAGCCTGAACCCCATGACAGGTTTCAGCCTTTAGTGATACTATTCAACAGAGACGCAAACAGCAAGGGATCCTATTGTAGACAGATTTTTTCTTTGCTGGAAGATCAACTACTTCCAGTAAATGGGTTTGCAGACAATTGGTTTTAATTGTACTGGTTTAAGTCATCAAATTATACATTAATAGGCCCTGTTCACTGAACATATGTCATATGTGGATTAATATGTTGAGTTTTTCTACCATTATGACAATAAGTGTTTGATGCAGTGGTGAAATTCATTTTTTTAGTCCTGGTTCTGTGGGCATTGCTTAGAGATGGGATCCTGTGACTGAGTGGGCATGGCCAACTCAATGTCACTCATGGTCATGCCCACTCAGTCACATGCCCTCACCACCACCAAGCCATGCCCACAGAACCCGGTAGGAAAAAATGAGTCCATTCACAGCAGAGCTGCTTCTCCCTTTATGGTCCCCTCTGGCCCCCTACCTCCTGGGGACTATCTCAAAGGGACAGGCTGCAGCAGCTTTGCTGTGAACAGAGGAAGAAATGTTTGGATTGTCTCTGCTGCATTTAACATTGAATTCTGTGGTAGAGATAATCCAAACGTTTCTTCCTCTGCCACAGCAGAGCTGCTACTCCCTTTATGGTTTCCCCCCTCCCACTCCCTCCCTGGGTCTACCTTAAAGGGACAAGCTCCAGCAGCTCTGCTGTGAACAGAGGAAGAAACATTCAGATTGGGTGGGCAGGTCGAGCAGTCTGAAGAGGTCAGCATGACAGGTAACAGGGCAAGCAGGCGGGCAAGGGTGGGGCCACCAGGGATTTTTGCCACTGGTTCAGAGAACTAATGCCAATTGTCCCTGCTGGTTCGGACAAACCATGCCGAACCGGGAGGATTTCACCCCTGGTTTGGTGTAGATTTCAAACATACATTTCATCCAGCCTAAGACTCCAGGAAGTGAAGAAATGATACTAAGAGAATGAGAATGTTAGACATAATATTGGATGAGGCCAAAGGCCCACTTAGTCAAACATTCTATGTCATGAAACTGCCAAATGGATGCATTTGGGAAGCTTACAAGCCAAGATTCAAGGCAATAGCCTTTTCTGCTGTTATTTCTCAATAACAAGTTTTTGAAGCCTGATGCTTATGATTCAGAATAAATAAACAGATTAATAATAACAACCATTTATAGTTTGATTCTCTATGAACTTTTAGCCTACATTCAAAACTATCCATACTGACTGCTATTACTGCAAGTGCTGACAATGTCCACTGCAGTTTAACTATGTGCTGCATTAAAAAAAAAACCAATCCTTCTGTTGGTCTTGAATCTCCTTGCATTTTGTTTCAATGGATGACATCAAATTCTAATATTATGGAATAGAAGAAAGACTTGTCTCTTTTTTTCTCCCCTTACCTTCCTCCATTCCATTCTAAAGACCCCCATGGGCTATAGTCTTTCTTTGAAAGGAAGAGTGGTTAGAGTCCCTAGTAATTGGGGCTATTATTTTTTGCACCTTTTCTTGTTCTAATCTTTAGATCCTTCCAGAGATTCAATGGCCACCTTGTCTAAGGCACTAACATAAACTGTACATGGGTGATTGTTTCAAATATTTTAAATCATCTCCAAACTACATGAGAGAATATTAACTACAGTCTACAACTGGTGGAAACATCCCATCTTCCTCTTTGGGAAGAACTAATCTTGAAGAGAAGCAGAAAGTCAAGAGAGAAGAACAGTTTGAATGTTAGGAGGAGCTAGACTCCTTGAGGTCAGGGTTATAGGGAAAAGTTTGAAGTCAATCTTCCTTTCTTGCAACTCTTGTAACATTCTTAGCGTGTTTTGTGTCTTCTTTGGAAATGAGTATCAGATGTGATTGGAAGAAGCGAACAGCATATTGGCTTATCATTTGTCAATGTCCTTCTGATGAAACAAACAACAGACAGGGATTAAGGCCAAGAGATTTATTTCTTCTGACAGACTCAGTGTGTTCATCTATTTTTCTTCATTATTCTTGACATATCTCCTGTCATCCTCTGAACTTCTGAAAGGGTCAGCTGAGTCCCGATGTCAAAGCAGGCTCAAAAGTTTGAACAATAACATCAACCCCCAAAAATGGAATGGAGGGAATAAAACTAAAAATTAGGCTAAATCTAATTGGATTATCAAGTCGCCCAGTTATTATTGGATACATTTTTCCCTGAAATGTTCTTGAAAAGTCTTTATTTGCTAGCATGATACTGCCACAAAGCACATAAATGGTTCTGCTAAAAGAGACAATTATCATATTCAAATTGAAAATTCACCAAGCTGCCTACGTTTTATCTAACCACAGTGTCAATATTTACAGGCTCAGATTAACCTCCTTCAAAACTGTTCTGGGCGTGAGCTATGGTTGACTAATATTTAAGAACTGCAGAGCGCACTCTGCAAAGTGCCAAGATTCCTTAATATGATATTCTGAATATTCAGTTTTTCATTTTAAAAAGCAATTTATAGTAATAAAGAATATATTCTACAGAAATTTCCATTAATGTAATGAAAACTTTTGTTTGATTCTCATTTTAACTACAGTAAGTTCATATATTTAAAGTGAGTAGCTACATACATTTTCTCAATAAAGAAATGTTCTAAATGCATAAATGCCCTATTTATTTACATAGAACCACAAAAATGCTGTTAATTTATTGACTGAGAGAAATTCTAGGAATTAATTCATACCCAATAAATTATGACAAATCATGAGTTAGAACAAAGTGTGAAGCCAACCCATAGGGAATGGGAGGAGATCTTTGCTGTTTAACACTACTCTTGTTATCCTTCATGCAAATCCAAAGTAAAGCACTCAAAATAGATACAGTAGTGGTTTAATACTCTTTTGCAATATTGTCATGATTTGCACTTCACACACTGCTACATGCATAATGTCTTTCATGTCTATTTTTAATGAGAATTTTTAAAAAGGTGCACTTTGTGAATAAGGCTTCTAGTCCGATCTAATACATACTTTTTGTCCTTTTTTCTGGGTAATGTTGGAGATTAATACTTAAAATGGAGACATCTGACATGCTATTACATGAAGAAATAAATTGCAATTGAATGACATATGGATAGAAAATGAAGCCCTTTTCCAGACTAAGACAATGGCTATCGGCTTAGAGATTAGAAGATCTTTACATTTCAATGAAAGAGGGAAGAATTGTAGAGACTGCATGAGAAAACATTTTAAGACATAGCTTTATAGGCAACATCGATCACGTGGAGCTGATAGAGCTTCTAGAGAAATATAAGCAAGCCTGAAGTGTCTAGAGATGACTTTAAACATTATCTTCTATTTATCCTATGTGCCCTTCATGAATGTAAACTATGGCTGAGCCTAGAGACCCTTCCATTTCCCCAGCCTGTCAATCGAACGTCTTTCACCAGTGCTAATTTCTCTATTTTAAAGGAGGGAAGCATTTGCAAAAACAAACATAGTACTTGCTTGCTCTTGGACAATGACTAAACGTCACAGCCTAAGTATGCAAAATCACCTGCCACCCTACAGATGATAAGACTATGTTTGCCTTCCTCTATAAGGCCTCAGAGGGGTGAAACAGTACAACACTCTCATTTGAGAAGTCATGGTGGGGGGAAGAAGTCCCTCATCACCTTAATGGTTATATATGAGATATTTCTGTGTTGTCTGCTTAACTTTAATGCATATTTAAAAAGTTCTCACAAAAAAAGAAATAACCTTCACCAATAGTTATCTAACTTCAATCTTCCAGGGCTGGGTATAAGAATGAAAAAAAACTGAAATAAAATGGTACAAGCAGAATTACAGAAGAGAAATATTATCACTGTGAAAAACCTATAATGGCCAGCTAGCTTATTTTAACAAAAAAATAATAATCACAATCATCCTCTCTTTTTAATCCTCAGCATATTTTCAGGACATTCTCTCTGATTTCTCACAAATGTGAAGTTTAAAGGTCAGCTCACTTAAAGCAATGCCAAGATTCTGTGATGGGTCCTAAAGCAAAGGTTATGAAATTGTATCTTAGAAAAAATATAATGTAAATGTGGAAATATTGGCTTTTCTGAAGAAATCTGGAAGAAGCAAAACTAATGTGGATTAAACTACATAGTCTTTAAGCATCTTCCCTCAAATCTATAATAATAGAATAGATAGAATATAATTCTTTATTGGCCAAGGGTGATTAGATATACAAGGAATTTGTCTTTGGTGCATATGCTCTCAGTGAACATAAAAAGACAAGATACATTCATCAAGAATCATAAGGCACAACACTTAATGATAGTCATAGAGTACAAGTAAGCAATCAGGAACCAATCAATATCAATATAAATCATAAGGATACAAGCAACAAAGTTACAGTCCTGCAGTCATAAGTGGGAGGAGATGGGTTATAGAAACAATGAGAAGACTAATAGTAATAGTAATGCAGCCTTAGTGAATAGTTTGACACTGGTGAGGGAATTATTTGTTTTGCAGAGTGATGTGAAAAAACTGGTTTTGTGTCTAGTTGTCTTGGTGTGCAATGCTCTATAGCATTATTTTGAGGGTAAGAGTTGAAACTATTTATGTCCAGGATGCTGTAAATATTTTCACGACCCACATTTTTACTCCTGTAGTGTACAGATCCTCAATGGAAGGCAGGTTGGTAGTAATTGTATTTAGTACTAATATACTACTAATATTAATAGGATCAGCGCAATTCCTGAAGAAGCTGGTCTCATTGTTGTGCCCTGCTAATCTACTCCCTCACATATTCCCTTTTAAATTCTGTGGTATTGAGAAAGCAGATTCCCTTCATGAAGCTGTAATGTCCTATTTGTTTCTAAACAAACTCCTAAGTTTTTCTCTAGTTGACTTTCTGTTGGCTTTGGCTTAAAGGGGAAGAATTTAATAGCATCACTGAACAGTAAAGGGAAAGGGTCACAATGATGGAACTGTTGTGAATTTGCGCCTATGGTCTTCTGGAGATTCAAAGAAAAATAGGCTGTTTTAAACAAGAAGGATTGTCTGATGTGATAGCAAATTGTAAAGAAATTAGCTCCGTAGACTTTCTATTATGTACGAATAGCAGAGGTTCATTTCCCTTCTTGCTTACCCCATCTCACAGCAACAGGAAGATCAAATTCCTTTTAATGAAGAAGTTTGATGTTGGTTAGCTTCCAAAATGAGAAAAGGAACTCTTCTATATTAGATAGAAGGCTTCCACTTCCAATCACACATACCAACCAATTCATTAGATGGGAAGGGTTAATTTTAAATTGTAAAACTGTGCAAACTAGTTTCCCTCAGAGGATATCAAATGGCTAAGAGATTAATGGAACTATTGCCTAGAAGACATGCTATAATGTTGTGTTTATATTAGAAACTTGTTTACACTGGAAATAGAATTAAAAAGGCTTTGAGTTTAAATTTTAATTGCAATATCTCATATGCTTAAGCTTGGCCAAGACATGAAACTTCCTGAATGTTAAGAGGGCCATTGTGAATAGAGTCATAACCGAGAAAGAGCATAGAAACTATATCAGCTGGAACAAAGAAGAATTGAAAAGGAGTTTGAGTTTCTTTTTTCTTCCAGCTGAGAGATTAAAATAGGGCAAGGCAGAGCTGATTTGGATGCCCCATGTGCTTTCTCAGAGTATTGATCAAGTACTTTGCACAACTGAAGATGTTGCACACACAAAATAATGTTCTCTTCTTCTAACAGAAATGATGTATATGAAATTGGGAAACTGTCCAGGTGTCAGGCCTGCAGCGGTTCCTTTAAGAATCTTTGGCCTGCCACGCTCTCATTAAGGGTGGGGGAATAAGCAAGGGGTAGAATGTGTTGTTTTCAAAATAAAAAAATCCTTTCTAGAAGCTCAAGATCATCTTTTGTCTCCGCACCTTGGCACCTGATCGGAAGCAGTTGGGCGTAGGTGCTAGCGTGGAAGAAGATTGGACCATGTGATGGACTGTGAGTGTGGGGATAAGATTTTGAACTTTTAACTGGGTGGGATACTGATATAACTTCCAGAATTGGGATTCCATAGCACGATGCCAACATGCCTGTCTTATTAAATTGGAACTTTAAGGATAGTTTTGCCTTTGACTCTGATTTAATTCTGCATGATATTTGGAATGCTGATACCAGGTTTATCTTTTGCCACTGCAAATTATACAGCACTGGTTCTATAACATTTTATTCCTTTGGGCTACTACATTGTAATATAAAGTTTTTGTAAAACAGTATGTCAGTAGGCCATTTAAAACATTTTAACATAGCCTTTGGCTAAAACTATAATTGTTGGATGTGCATTGATGAAGTTTATCATGACTTTATAATACTTGCAAAAAATACCATTGTTTAAATTCAGAAAATATTTACACCTACTGATTTTTAAGTATAATATAGATTAAGTGAAGTTCCTAATAAATCATCTAGGAAGCTTGAGATCTGACCAAGAATTTGAACCTAGATCTCCCCATTCTTTGTTCAATGCTCTAATAAATATAGTGCACTAATGGAAGGAAAAGTTTGCAGAGAATATTTTCCTACCAATATTCTACCCCTTTGTGATTATAATCATTAAAATGTGTGCAAAACAAGAGTTTGAGAATGTAACACTCCTTATGGGTGATGCAATTCTGCGGCCAATTCAACAGTCTTACAATATCCAGTACCATAAATTCTTTAATCTATTTTAAATTGTTCTGGTATATGTAAATGAGGAAACCATGTCTCTTTTCCATTGTCTGTTCTCTTAATTTTGTTTTGGATTCCCTTGACAGAATTCTTGCATCCCACAATATGTTAACCATTTTCGGTTAAGTATTTATTTCTCTTATGCTGACAGCCATTGAAGTGTTTTGGGGCCCAGCCTGGATTTGTATCTATTCTAATATAAAATCAATTCGGCATGTTTAACCTAATGATTTTTTAAATCTACATTAATCTTGACTTTATTGTACCACACAGATCCTCATGTCTTCCAAGTCTCAGAGTGTTTTTAATTCTAAAAGTCTTATTTTTCTGAGCAACAGCCCCACTTTCATCCAAATCAAACAACAAGATGCAAAATATAATTTCAGAATATAATTTCAGTCCCGATCCTCTTTTCTTTACATCTTGTAACACCTGATATTTAACTCATGCTTTTCCACCTGCCACACATACTTAGACTTTGCCACTGTTTTGCCACTGTTTAAAACAGTGACGTGCGGTGAGCGGTGACATGCGGTGAGGTTTATGGCTGGTGACACCCCACTGACTAAGGCACTTTCCTTTTCATGATTGACAGTGGTAAGGCTGTGCCTCCCCTGCCTCCCCTGACTGCACATCACTGGTTTAAAAGATATAAAGGTAAACAATTCCCCTGTCCAGTGATTTCCAACTCTAGGGAGGCAATGGTCGTCTCCATTTCTTAGCCAGCATTGTCCAGAGACATTTCTGTAGTTAGGTGGGCAGCCTGATTATATGCCAAGGCATACAGAACACTGTTACCAGCCCGTTGAAGTGGTACGTATTTATCTACTTGCATTTTCATGTTTTCAAATAGTTAGGTGAGTGTTCTGACCTAGGCTTCCTGATGCAATAAAAAGCACACTATTAGGTCCAAAAACCATATTTTTATTTCAAAGGCTGTGAATTATATTCATTCACAGCTGGTAATGAGTCCCAAATAGTAAAGTCCTTCAGAATAAGGCTGATAAGCACTCACCTTTATCTTCTTGGAAAGTACTAACAAAGATTTAATTAGCAATTAGCTTGGCAAGGCCACACGGAGCAAAAAGTCTAAACAGAGTTTCAGAAGGTAAACAGACTGGCATGAACTAAGATGCTTCCTGCAAAGGCTCATGTGCCTTTTCTCCTCGTATGTGTCCTATGGGAGGTGCCAATCACTTCCAAACCTTACTCCCGAGTTGTCCCTTCTGTTTTAACTCTCATTGCCTTCTGACATCTCTGCACATGAATGCACTGGGAACAGGGAGGAGCCTGTTCCTCTTCCTCACTGCTGTCCAACGGTGGAGGATCCAGAACAGGGGTGGGTTCCTGCCAGTTCTAACCTCTTCTATAGAAGAGATTCCACAAATCTATAGTGCCATTTAGAACCGGTTCCACCTCCCTCCCCCCTGCCCATCCACCCATCATCAAGATGAAGAACGAGGGAAGGAATTCTGGGAATTGAAGTCCACAAGTCTTAAAGCTGTCAAGTTCGAACACCCCTGGGATTTTTTTTCTAAAGGGTTAGGGGTGCAAGAGTCTTGTAACTTGACAGCTTTAAGACTTGTGTGCTTCAAATGCCAGAGTTTCTGAGACAACTTTTTGGTTGCTAAGCAAGAGTGTTTTTAAGTGAGTTTCACAACATTTTACAAATTGGCCACACCCACCCAGTCACATGGCTGGCAAGCCACTCCCACCCAATCACATGGCCAGCATGCCACTCCCACAAAGCAGGCCACACCTACAGAAGAGGTTCTAAAAAAATTGAAACCCACCACTGATCCAGAGGCAGCATATAACTCCCAGATGACCCTGCCCGCCCTCTCTGCCTCCAACACAGAGCTCTTGTCCAAGCCTTCCCCAGACTTGAAGACTGGCCCATGTTCCACCGCAACCTCCTCACTCTCTGAGCTCTGCAGGCTGCCAGTGGACCACAACAGTGAGCAGGGGCTGGGGCAAGTAATGGAAGCTCACCCTATTGCATAGCAGTGGGGTATCAAACCCAGGGTGTCAGCTTTCCATCTGAAAAGATTAGTGTCCTTAATTGCTGAGCCACCACACCTCCTTAAAAGGTATATTAGTTGCCAAAATAAGTATAGTCTGAAACAAAAACATACTAGGTAACGTATTCTTTTTATCACAGAATTTCTCTCCAACAACAGTTGAAGTTTCTCCTATCTTAACATGTCTTTTTTAACTTAAATACATATCCTAACAAAATTATTTTGAAATCATATACAATAGATATTTGTCATAGTATTAACCAAGTATTTTATTTTTCCCCAATCATAAAACCTATTATAATACTAATAATGAAAAATTGTTGTTGTTGTTGTTGTTGTTGTTGTTGTTGTTGTTGGGCTTACAGAATTTTGAAAGTTGTGCTGTCATATCCCTAATTATGCTCCTGTCAAGTAACATGTTTCACAACTTAAGGGATCTGCTCAGCTTATATTAGCTTGTTTTCCTCATAGTCATAGTACTTAGAATAGCATCACTGATTCCATCTGAAATATTGATCTTTGGATAACCTCAGGGAGACTCTAGAATTAAAACAGATTATTTTTCAAGTATAACTTGATTCAATGTTACAATTACATTCGACTAAACTGATGTCCATCCACCATCATACCTGCTGTTAAAATCAATTTAGTTAATGTGCTCATGTAATTTGCTTTCTTATACTGTATATATTTCTGGGAAATGCATGAGTAAATCTTAAGAGTATAATTTTTCTCTTCAAAAAAACAGGTTAAAGATGTATCTGTTAAGTTGAATTCTTATATTCTTAGCCTCCTCTTGAGCATTTTGGTATGTGTTTTGGGGAAACAATAGCTAGCTGAGCTGGCCTAGTAATTTTTTTTTCCAGAAAAATTAATGAATTCATTCCTTGTGTCATCACTTTTATTGTTTTCAGAAAAAAAGTACCACTGTTCATCACAAAACTATCTTCCCTTTTGCCAACCTCCCTCAAATTGTTTGAATTTTGGCCAGGATGTTTTTGACTATTGCTACAACTGGTGGAAATTTTACCCAATTTTATTCTAATATGGCCTAATTCTTTTATTTTTTCTTTAAAAAATAGAAGCTTGAGAGTTCTATTGTTATGAAATTTGCAGGGACGTGCAGTCACTAGAGGCAAGGGAGGTGGAGCCTCACCAGTCTCCTCAGGAAAAAGAAAGAAATTTAAATATATTTTTTAAATAATTAAAGCCAAGATAGTTGCTACCAGATTCCAGCTCACAGTGGTTTGGTGTCTGCTTAGTGTTAACCAAAGCAGGAGGTGAGACAACTCGGGGCCTCTTTTCCATAAGGAATTTTTCACCTTCTAAAAGTTAATAAAGAGTTAAAAGGCAAAGAAGTTCAGATGGAAAAGAGGCACTAATTCTCCCGCCTCCTGATTTGGAAGCAGCCAATCGTGTCTTCTTGAGCACGCTTACGTTTAAAAGAGCCAAGGTGGCACAGTGGTTAAATGCAGCACTGCAGGCTACTGCTAGATCAGCAGGTCAGCGGTTCAAATCTCACCGGCTCAGGGTTGACTCAGCCTTCCATCCTTCCGAGGTGGGTAAAATGAGGACCCAGATTGTTGGGGGCAATATGCTGACTCTCTGTAAACCGCTTAGAGAGGCCTGAAAGGCCTATGAAGCGGTATATAAGTCTACTGCTATTGCTATTGCTATTGCTATTGCTTCAGAGGAGAGAGGAGTGGGCGAGAAGGAGGAGGCTGCCTCTTTGCTGCAGACCTGGGTGCTTGGCGGCTCCCTCCTTCGCCCAGCGGGGCGGTGGTGGCGGCAGCGGCTACTTTAAGTGCTCCCTTGTCTCACAGCCGGGGCCCTCCAGGCCACTGGCCACTGACACGTGCTCCTGCAAGAGCCTCTGGGCAGTGCCAGGAGGCCGCAGAGAAGCTTTGCTCCGTTTTTCACTCAGCCTTCCCCCAGAGGCGATCCGGGACTTCCAGCGGCGGAGCTTGGAGAAGCAGCGGACGCAGGCCAGGACAGCGGGGGGGGCAGCGGGGCACTTCGCATCGCGGGAGCCACCAAGCGCCTTTGCTGCAGACCCGGGCGCTTGGTTGCTCCCGTGATGCAAATCCCCCCCCCCCCGGCCGAGGCCGACCACTGCCCTGCTGAGCCTCACCAGGTATCAACCTCACCGCACGTCACTGGAAATTTGGTAATCAAGATTTCCATTGCAAGACAATGTAGTTCTGACTATTACTAAATGATAATCTCATGTTCTTACACGAGCAGCAAAGTCTGAAGATAATCATTTTCTCCTTGGAAACATACTGAGCAATTTTAATACAAAAAAAAGTGGAAAGGCAAACAGTCAGAAATACTGGTGAATATAGAAAAAGAAAAGTAAGTAAATGCTAAGGCTGTATGGAATTCCAACCAGATATTTTCTAGACAAAGTTCTTGAAATGTATCTCTAAAATAGGACAAAAGGAATATGAAGACGGTTGCTGTGAATTGAAGTCTAAGTGAACACAGGTAGCTGCATTTGCACAGCTGACCAGAAGGGGCAGCAAAATCTCTAAATGCTGTAAAAAGGAAGTCTGATCTCTTCATTATTCCCTTTGACTTGTAGCTTCCATTTCTTTAGGAGAAATGCTCCAAATTAGTTTTTCTCAAACTTGGCAAGATATTTGGCATTCTACTTCCAGAATTCTCCCAATAGCAACTAAAGCCCTCCAAAACTTCCTAACCAAAAGACCTGACAGCCCCAGAAGAAGAAAAAAACAGAAGTCATCCACAACAAGCAGTACAATATACAGACTGCAACAGCAACTACATAGAGCAAATAAGCAAAATACTAGCAGAACATGTTCATGAACACTAGCTAGCAGGTAGAAGACTTGATGAAAACTCCTTAATTTCACAACACATGGACAAACTTAACCAAAGTTTCAACTGGGAAAGTGTGAGCATCCTACAGCAAGCTAAACCCCAAAACATTAGAAAATTCTAGGAGGTTTGGCATTCAGACAAATTGGCCATTGACAGGCACATAGAAATAAACAACATTTACATACCATTCAAAAGTGAATATCAAAAAACAAAAGACCGGAACACCTCCGTGTTATCAGTCAACACCCAGATAAGCAGGGGTTAACATCAAATCTGAGATCAGATCAACATCAAGCAATGAACAATATCTCAATCAGGTAATTATTAACGCAGACAAACAATAAAATAGTAAACAGTCTAATCAAGGAACTACCAAGAAGAAAACAACGTCTCGCTAACAGAACAAGCCACTGTATATAGTGAGAAAATCTCACTGCCTTCCAGCACTGAAAATGTTATCTAGTTGGATAATGAATCATCTGCAAGAAAATATTCAAGTTCAGAGAACACCAAGGACTCCATAGCTCAACCTTGAGCTACAAATATTCTCTTCTATTTATATATCTAATAGGTATGTAATTTTAGAAAATATGATACACTTTAGAGTATGAGAATATTAGAAAATGCCATAACATTTGAACAGAAGATTCAGAAGTTTCAGGCAGGTGGGTATTGCCAGTGGGTGAAAAAAATAAAATAAATGAAAACAAATGAAATCGGAAAATTGAAATAAAAGGAAAACAGTGTAAAATATTTAAGGGGAAAAGGCAGAATGTTACATATCCTCCTAGGATCATGTATGAATGAACCAACAAACTTTGGAGCATCTCTTTTTCTAAAATCTCACAATTCTCCCATTATAAATAAGAAAATATATGTTATCTTAAACAGCTGATCCTTGTGCAATCACATCAGCAGCCATTTCCATATGCAAGAAGCTGAGGTGAGCTGTCCAGCCCTTGATGTTTGACCCCATTAACTGCCCAAGGTTATTTTGTGTGTATAAACTGTGACAGTTAAAAAAAAGTAACAGCAGCAATAAACCTTGATAGGAACAGAAACTTTAGATCATTCAGATCCGATTCATTTTCCCTGCATTATGAAGCCCTCCAACCAACGAGGCTATGCATTCCAGGTTAGAAATCTAAAACATCTGGAGGGCACCTGGTTGGAGAAGGTTTATCTATATAGTGAGTGACAGTGCCTTTTCTGAGTTTTAGCTGTAATGCTTTCCCACACATGTACCTGCAGGCTGTATGTAAACTGGGTTCATATATTGCTCTAAGCTAAGGATACATATCCATTTCCAAGCCAATTTCTGCATATGTTGGAAATGAGCATACTCCAAAAAATGAGTGACATGGGGAAAAAAGGCTTTATGTTTGATTTAATCCACATTTGCATTAAATTACCTTTAAATATAATTTATGGGCTTACTTTTAAATCATAGATTTAGTAATTTCCTTATATTGCCAGAATGTTTTGTTACATTGTGTTAACAAATTCTAGAGGCCTGGGGAGGTAATGTTAATTGACAATACAGTTAGTTCTTGATTTCCAACCTTTTGTTCAGCAACAGTAGAGTTGAATGAAGGGACTTATGACCTGAAATTCCAGTTGTTGTAGCACTGCCACAGTCATGTGATCAACATTGTGAGAGTTGGCAGTGCGCCTATCATGGGAACACTGCAAATCCCTCCCCTCCATGGACCGAGAGGCCTCAGCCAACTAGGCCCACTGGTGTGCAAGAATTTTCTGCAGACCAGAAGGCTAGGGCAGAGGTACATGGTCTCTTCCCTCCCCTTTCCAATTTCAAGAGACCTGGCCCATCACACCCAGGTTCACTTACCCTATCTTTCCCAGCCACTGACAGGTGCACCCAACTGATGCAAGGCTCAGCTACAAAGCTGATAAAGACAATCTTCCTCAAGGCTAGAGAGGCAATGTTTCTCAGGAACAGGAAATCAGCTACCTTCAATCTCTGTATATTTGTGACAAGTAAAACAACTTTTCTTCCAGTAATCCTGTAGCCACTGGCCCTAGTTGTTCAGTCAACAGTCATGAATCCTGTAGCCCTTTTGTCACCAGATATCCAGGAACTCCAATAACTAGCATGGTCCTTATTGACCCAGTTCATAAGCAATCTGATATGGGTTTCTTTAAATTACGTATCACCATATTTTTTGTAGGAGACACACCCCTTTTTCTGACTCCTCTGGTGAGACCTGTTCAATATGGTTGAATTTCTGGTATAACTCTCAGCTTCCTCAGAACCCATAAGCTCTACAACCATGTCAAGGGAGTGTCTCACTGGGGAATGTTTCATTGCACAGTCAGCTAGATATTCAGACTGGATTTGGCATTTTATCCACCTATCTATAGTAGTAGTAGTAGTAATAGTAGTAGTAGTAGTAGTAGTAGTAGTAGTAGTAGTAGTAGTAGCAGCAGCAGCAGCAGCAGCAGCAGCAGCAGCAGCATTATCCTATTGCTATATCCATTGCCTGTATGGAAGGCTATGTGGACTAAATAAACAAATTATTTGCAACTTTATTATTTCTGTAGAATAATTTTTATGAAAATACAACATTGAATGTTGTACCAGTAATAGACCTTATGCCATTTGTTCTCTCACATGTAAAAGGAAGTAATGGTATAAAGGTTTAAGGATGATGATGATGATGATGATGATGATGATGATGATGATGATGATGATGCAGCAGTCGGAAGAATTAAATGAAAAAGGTTGGCTACCAGCCCATTAAGTAGTTTAGGGAGGCATATTTCATAGGAATGGTTTGGCATTCATAATCTGGCTGTTATTGTGATGTGATGTGTGTGTGTGTTTGTGTGTGTGTGTGTATGTATGTTGCAGGTATATATTTATGTATGTATATAGCATGTGTATATGTGTGATATATGTTTGGGTTGATATACAGTTTCTTTTGAGAGCAGGCAAAAGAATGTGGGCCAGTGTGCTCACATAAAAAAATGACAATGAAGTTATCTATATTATCTTATTTCTCATAATTTGAAGTTTATTAAATGGGTAACCCTATTCCTTTGGTAATCAATATTTATTTCAAAATGACATCATCTAAGGGATGAATATTATCTGTTCAAGTAATTTGAGATAAGACTTTCAAGTCTATTCCTGGTATAATGTATGCATGTGGTTTTCCTTTATGTTTTACTACAATGTGGAGATCATCTTGGCATTTGAGTGCCATCATATATCCTGATCATAAATGTAGACTGAAGTAAATGCTATTGAAACCAATGAGACTTCTGGCTTCATGCATTTTCCCATGATCCAAAGCCCCATATATATTTTGATGTACTTCTTGAAGCATTTGGATAACAGAAGTTCTTGGAGAACTTCATGTTAGATAAGAAGATCCTTTCAGAAATTGGTGTTTTTAAAAGCAATACTGTAATACAACATGCTGGAGCTGTTAAACCTGATGGAGTACTTTGTCCTTTAAGTCTTTATGCAGGTATTAAGCACATCCATTTTTGAAAGGGGCTGGGGTTTCAGTGGGCCAAAAATGCTGTATTTGGTGTATAAGATGCACCTAGATATTCACCCTCTTTGTGGGGTGGGGGTGGGGGGAGATGCATCTTATACTCAGAAAAATACATTAGTTTTAGGTTACATTTTATAAACTTTCAATTGCCTAACTTTTAGGCAGGTTTCAGTTTTGAGTTTTATAGAGGTAGTCATTTTTAGAAGGTTTATTATTATTATGGTTCATCATACAATCAGACAGATATTTATACCAGAGGTGGTATTTTTATCCACCTAGTCCTTCCTAATGTTGTTTGATGGAGATAATTATTGTATTGTTGTAAATTGTATTAATTTATTACAGCTACCTTTGGGATTGTTTTATCACCAAAAAAATTTTTTAGGAATAATTAAACACATGCAAATTTCATGGCAATAGCAGTAGACTTATATACCGCTTCATAGGCCTTTCAGGCCTCTCTAAGCGGTTTACAGAGAGTCAGCATATTGCCCCCAACAATCTGGGTCCTCATTTTACCCACCTCGGAAGGATGGAAGGCTGAGTCAACCCTGAGCCGGTGAGATTTGAACCGCTGACCTGCTGATCTAGCAGTAGCCTGCAGTGCTGCATTTAACCACTGCACCACCTTGGCTCTCTCTCATATTTGGAAACTACTCTTATTGATCCATAAAGATTTAATTCAAAACTGGTTGGTAAGCAATCACCCAAGTTAATGCATTTTTTTAATGGATGATATGACAAGGAAAGGGATGAAAACATTTGCCAGGTCTTTCGTGAGGTATGGTTTTAAAATATATTAATAACACACTGCAGAGGTGTAGGTAATATGTGCATAACCTTTAGGAAGATTTTGTTACTTAAGCCCAAGAAGTGAGAAATGCAGAGAACAACCAGAGATCAGAAAACACCACTAAGATCAAATTAGAACCTGATGGGAAATAGTTGAAAAATGCAGGAGTCTGTAAGAAGGAAGTTGTACTAGAATAGGCATGGTTTTTTTTTATTTTATCATATCAGGTACCAAAGTATCCTAATAAAAATAAAGAAGCTATTTGATATTTGTTCTGATAGAATGTGGGAAAATAAAAGGGTACATAACTGAGCTTTTTAAAGATGGCTGATGATCTAATGGTTTGATTTTTTTTCATTTTCTGCCCTTTCTGTAGTCACATTGTGATGCACATCTTATTCATGCTTCTTCCAGACCTTTATGGTGTCAAAACATGATAAAGTTTGAATGAATCCAGTCACTGTAGTTTGTAAAGCCATGTTAAAAGAAGCCAAAGTTTAGCAGAATGTATATAGTTGGTTGTGACTGACCCAAAAGCAACAGTATACTAAATTTGAACTTTATTTTCTCATATTCTATTGTAAGCTCTCTTAAGAAAAATGTTACCATTGTGACTGAAGAGAAATATAATATTTTAATAATAAATGCAAATACTTGACTCCCCTTAATCAAAATTATCTCCTTCCTACACTCTTCTTGGCTTTTGATTACATTCAAATTAAAAGAGTAATGTATTGACTATATAAAGTCAATAAAAGTATTGACTTCATTAGTTCATATATAGTATGCTTCAGATATGTGCTAAAAATTAACAAAACTGTCAACCCAACAAAAGAACAAATATGAAGTGACACTTATAACTATCCACTACAGACGAATATAATGCAACAAAGTTATTTATTCATTTTAGTGATAAGATTTATGAAGTACCTCCTTCCATAGGCTATAGGTTCTATACAAAATCAATCCCATGATACACTAAAACCTTCCCATTCATGATGAACCAACCAGATAATGTACTTGAATATACATTTGTCTCAGACTTTGGTCCTGCAGATGGCGCCAGACAGCTACTTCCAGATGTGTCTTTTCTGCCCTAGACCAAAACAGAAAACTTAGGTCCAGTTAAGCATAATTAAGATATGAGACAAGATTCATATCCTGGAAAGAAGGCATGCATATCAACATAGAACTATAAAAAGGGAGGACATCTTTGAAAGAATAATGGTAACTAGAGATAACATTCAATCAGCTCAGGACCAAATATAATGTAATTTAATGAATCCTACATGTATTTTGGATGGGGAAAACCAAGTTTTGAATAATTGTCTGGCCAATTTCTCTTTATATAATATAGTTTGGCTTTGGGTAATTGTGTAATGTAACCTCCAACATTGTGATACGTGGCTTATGGCTAAATGTACTAAAACTGTTTGTACTTTATTAATAAGCCATAATTCAACCATCACCCACAAAGCACAAAGTACAAAGTGAGATCCAATTATCTTCAACTATTTTACAAGATTATTTGGAGAGTTTGAATGCAGCCTGAACTCCAAATGGAGGCTACAAGTGGGGCAAAAAATGTGATGCAGGGACAAACCATCTCTACATCAACCACTGGCTTTGTGGTCCTAAACACTGGCTTTGCGGTCATCGTGCCACTGTCATCACAGCTTCTCAAGGGCCTCCTTTGCAGCTTTACCTTTGTTGAAATAACCATATGGGCCCTGTTATCTGGAAGCAGATAAATTCCAAGCTGTGTTTGCCCCAAGTTCTCTTGTGTTTTCCCTATCTTCAGGAGACACCACTTCAGTGGTGAGAAATGACAATTGCTTGTGTGTCCACTGTCAGCTCCAATAAACCAAGGGTCTCGTATAGCAGAAGGTGGGGTGGTCATGAGCACTCTCCAGAAATAACACCTTTGGAGTTTAGTTCTTCTGCCATCCTAATGGCCAGTAAGATGCATAATGGTTGAGGGCGGTTAGTCAGCGTACTACAATCTGGCACCAATAAATCAAGAAATCTTTCCCTAGGTAATTTTTTAAGATCTTCCTACAGGATCCTACCACATTGTAGCCCCCCCCCTTTTTTTTTTTTTAGTCTTAAGGTCATGCTCTATTAACCTTCTCAGAGTGACATCTGTGGGACAAATTGGTTGCCGGGTGATTTTTCTCAGATGATTATGATTCATTCTTAGGAGGTGTGCTGGCATGGAGCCAGAGCCTCCATTTATGCATGCTAGTTCTACTCACAGAGGCAAGTTTGATACTCCAAGTCCAAGACTTAAGGCTATGCCAACTGGGTGGTGCCAGAGATAGCATCCCCATTAGAAACCAATAAATAGGCAGTAACTGTGAGGGCTCATAAAAGGCTTAAGTACTTTGGAGATGTAAGATCAACTGAACTGAAGGTACACTATGGCTAGGAAGTCAGCAGCTTATTTAGACTAGATTTTGCTGATCTAAGAAATCGACCTTTGACTCAGTTTAAAAGAATTAAGGACCATTTTTCATACTGCAGTTTGAAGGCACTTACTTATGAGTCCTTCTCATAACTATGATTTGTCAGAACAGGGAATACGTGTCTTCACAAAGTGAATGTCTCAGTATGCTGGAGTTTTGAAAGATGCATATAGAAATCAGATTTACCTACCATATCTACAGTACTGTATTTGAGACTGTTCCATACACACTTTTTAGTCGGAATCATGTTAAGGTATTATCAATTTCATCCCCAAATAAATGGAAACCATGATATTCTCATAGATAGTTATGCACAATGAAAGGAATTAATGATTATGCATACCAGAGGCAATCAGGGTGTTCTTTCTTTAACCTAATAGCATTAATCTGGAGTGCTGCCTATTCACATCTAGCTCTGGCATCCAGTTCTTCTCTTCCTGCAAAAATCTTCCCTAAGAGGCCATAAACACATTGCACTTCTTGGGCAGAGATTTTTACCAAGTTTCTCATCATCATCACTGATATACCATCCAGTATATATTGGTGCTAATCCTTTTATCAATCTTACCCCATTTTTTATGCTCAGATATGACATGAGACTAACAATGAAAGTATTCTATTGGTCTGATGTAGATATCATATTCTGGCATGTTCTGTCTTTCGCAACAACAAAAATAATATCAAAAAAATCCAACTAAGTTCCATTGGAGCCAAATTCTCACAGAATTTCAATAAACTGAACCTCTAAGTCACACTGAGAAATAATAAAGCAAAGGAGTCCTAATACTTTTATAATGAGAGAGATAAAAACATACCCCACTTTTTTTTTGCTTGAAATTAATGAGACATACAGTTGCTTATCTTTGGTTTGATATACACAAACTATTTTCCAATAAAAATACATCTGAATTGGAAAATCTCAGCACTCTTTAGATGCCAATAAAGTTTTCAAAATGCTTCCACTACAAGAAATACAGATGAGGGGGGGAAAAGTGAATTTCCCTAGCAAACCATTTGGCAGCGTGGTTCTAATGACTGGGATTTTTCTTCAACAATTGTTCTGGTTTGTATTAGACTGCTGCATCATTCTCAGAGCATGTGGAAGCCACTTGCTGTCTATAGGAAAAGTTTACTCAAACCACAAAATACCACAACCGCTATAGAGAAGAAAAATGGCTTCTTGTATAGAGTGCCTAATCCAGATGTCACCCTCTCACCATTAAAATTATCCTTGTTATTTTAGCCAATAAATTGTGCAGGACAGGTATATACAGAGAGACACATAGCCACATACAAACCTCTCAGGGCTGAAGGTGACTATTTGAAAGATGTGACTGAACCGAACTTTCTTTCTCCCTGATACTTCACTGTTGTATACAGCTGTCTGGGTACCAGACGTTCTTTAGCACGTGGGGGAGGGCAGAGACATTTAAACTAAATCACATTACTCAATATAAGCTCCTCACAACCCCACTGGCTATGCTGGGGCAGAGAATGAGGGTGGATTTTCCTTACTGCCAGTGGGTTCAAATACATCAAATATCAGAATTTCTTACTATGTAAGATATATTTAGTTGGAGAAAAAACATCATTTAAAGAGATGCTTTGTTTGATTATGTATTTTATCTTTCAATATATGCCAATATATTCCTATCGAAAGATACCTTGTTTTTAAGTTATGCATAGACAGATTTTGGATGAAAGTTAGAAAAAAACATCCTAAAAGAGCAGTTATACTGTAGAATCATTAGAATTCTTCCAGGAGAACAGGCAATTGTCTGACAGAGATGCCTTATAATCTGGATTTCTCTATAAAAAAGAGGACTTGTTAATGTAAATAGCTCCTTCCAATGCTTCTCTAAAATGACTGAAGCATTTCCAGGTGTCCACAGAATAGATGAAAACCTCAAACATAGTCCAAAAGAGAAGAGCCATTAGGCAAATTATCATTAATCATTGCACAGTCAGCCAGATGTTCAGACTGGGTTTGACATTTTTGTCTACCTATTGAGTCCTTACCAAGGACCTGGGATAGGCAACACTGGATGTTTGACAGATATCGTCACAGGATGGAAGCAGTACCAAGTAAAGCCGTCTTCTGCAATTAACAGATGGCAAATTTGTCAATGCCTATGGTGTTCAAGTATTGCACAAAATTGCACACAATCATCTGGCGCTGATTGTTGATATAGTTGCTGCCAGCATCCAAGGTATAAATAATATTATACCAATATTATATTATTGTTATTGTTGCTGTTGCTGTTGTTATATTATTATTGTTGGTGGTGGTGGTGGTGGTGATGGTTAATCTTTAGTGAGATTCACAGCCTTTGGGGCTGGTTGGTTCAGCTCAACTCCTAACCAAGGAACATAGGAACTGTTTTTGTTATTGTTTTTATATTATTATACAATTGTATCACAGTGGCCAGTTGTTTCGCTGGATTTGGCATTGGTTACTAGTCGGGCCCCACCCAGGGGCCTAGGACGTTGTAACGTATTTTCGTAATATGCGTGCAGATCCAAGCAGTGCGGCTTTTTGCAGTTGACTGATGGTGATTTTGTCAATTTTTAACTGTTTTAAATGTAATTCCAGTGCTTTTGGAATAGCACCCAGTGTGCCAATTACCACTGGAATTACCACTGCTGGTTTGTGCCATAATCGTTGAATTTCGATTTTTAAGTCCTGGTATTTCGTGATTTTTTCATGTTCCTTCTCGTCGACCCTGCTATCACCTGGTATTGCGATGTCTATGATTGTAACCTTATTTTTCTCAACCAGTGTGAGGTCTCGTGTATTATGCGCCAGTATTTTGTCCGTTTGTATGTGAAAATCCCACAAGATCTTGACCATCTGATTTTCGGTGACTTTTTCAGGCTTATGTTCCCACCAGTTTGTTGCTGTCTTAATATTATAATTTTTGCACAAATTCCAATGGATCATTTGTGCTACTGAATTGTGCTGCAATTTATAATCAGTCTGCGTGATTTTTTTACAGTAGCTGAGTATATGATCAACAGTTTCATCAGCTTCTTTGCAAAGTCTGCATTTGGCATCATCAGAGGATTTTTCGATTTTGGCCTTAATGGCATTTGTGCGGATAGCTTGTTCTTGTGCAGCCAGGATTAGTGACTCTGTTTCTTTCTTTAATGTACCTGCTGTTAACCATAACCAAGTTTTTTCACTGTCCACTTTATCTTTTTATTTTTTCCAGAAATTGGCCATGCAATGCTTTGTTCTGCTAACTCTCCATTCTTGATTTTATCACATCTTTTCTGTATTCTTGTTTCGTCTGTTGGACCTTCAAGTAAGTCTTAAAACTAGAATCTAGAAGAGGACAAACAGGAGCATACTGCATAACGCCTCTAATTTTTATATAAATGGTCTGAAGACTATTCAGATTGAATATCATGATGATTTCTTTAAAATGGGTACACGCATGCACACACACACACACACACCCAAATGAGGATCACTCCTACAAATCATGATTTATGTCCCTTTTCAGTAAAACTGAATGCATTGGAGGCAATACATGCCAGAACAGTCTCCATCTCCATCATTGTCCAATTAACTGCCCCTAAGGGATCACCTCAGATGATCTCAGCAATTAGGCAAAAGAAAAACAGACCCAACTTGTAAACATTGAGATCTCTGCATTGGAGGAATAGATCTGACATGCAGGCTGAAGCTGCGGTCCCTTAAAAACAATAAACAGCTGGAGAGGTTGACAGATATCGAAAGAAACAGAACAAAAAGCAAAGGGAAGAAGAAACAAGAGGAAGTGGTTCAGTGAAAAGGCAAACCAAAAGCCTTTGATCAAATTGTTCCTTTCCCACTGCAGGCAGCATTTCAACCTAAATTGGATTCTCAATTTTTGCTGAAGTACTTCTCAAGACAATGTTCTTCCATGTAAAATGATACCATGTTGAAGGGCATATTGAAAATATATTCTGAAAAACAATTAGGAACTTTCCCCAAATCTAGTAATAGACATTCTCCAAATTGCCTATTTTCTTTGGACATCTAAGCAACAGGAAGCAATACAATTCATAGGATGGGGAGAACATGAGACGGGAATTACTAGCTTGGCTCAAACCATGACCTTTAAAGCTCTCAGTGGCATAGGTCCAGACTCCGTGATGAGTTGTCTTGTCTGCTAAGACAAGTCCGCCCAATTCCTGCCAACAAAGGAGGCCTGCTAAACTCTGGAACTCAAGAAACTCTGGCTGATGGGATCCAGGAAAAGTGTCTTCTTGTTGTAGCATCAGTCCTATGGAACATCCTGTACCCTGGAGTCATGTTTGTCCCCACCCTCCTATCCTTCTGCAACAGCCTGAAGTCCTGGGTCCAGGGGTGAAATTCAGTAGGTTCTGACAGGTTCTGGAGAACCAGTAGCGGACATTTTGAGTACTTTGGAGAACTGGCAAATATCACTTCTGGGTGGCCTCAGAATGGGTTGGGAATGGAGATTTTGCAGTATCCTTTCCCTGTCACACCCAAGAACCGGTAGTAAAAAAAATTGAATTTCACCACTGCCAGGGTCTTCAGGTTAGCCTTCAAACTCAATAGCAGTGTACAGAAGGTAATTGCTGAACTAACTAGCTGACCCCATCTCCACCCCTGCACTTCCTGTTCCCCCTTTGCTCCATTTTTAGTTTCATATTATTGTATTTCCACTGTTTATTGTTATTGTTTTATTCCTTTACTATTATTATTTTTTAATCATTTTTCCATTTTATTGTTGTAAGCTGTCCAGAGTAGCCCCACAGCAAAATGGGCAGCAAATAAATTTAACAAATAAATAAATCTAGATTCAAAACAGATAATATTATCTGTAAAAAAAAAGGTTGAGACTTTGGGGGGAAAATGCAAAGAAGAACAACTAAGATGATTAAGGACCTAGAAACAAAAACATATGAAGAATGATTGCAGGAATTGGGTATGGCCAGTCTAGAGAACAGAAGGACTAGGGGTGACATAATAGCAGCATTCCAATATTTCAGGGCCTGCCAAAAAGAAGAGAACTTTGAGTTATTTTCCAAAGCACCAAGGCAAGAAACAATGGATGGAAACTGATCAAGGAGAGAAGCAACCTGGAATTAAGGAGAAACCTCCTAACAGTGAGGACAATTAACCAGTGGTGCAGGCTTGCCAACGTGCTTCATTACTGGAGATTTTTAAGAAAAGACTGGACAGCCACCTATCTGAAATGGTACAGGTTCTCCTGCTTGAGCAGAGGGTTGGACTAGAAGACCTCTGAGGTCTCTTCCAGCTCTATTCTGATTGATGTGTATGTTCTAACCATATTTCCCTAGATTATTTTGCCAATCACCATGAGTCACTTCTCTTCAAAAGTAGCTCACCAGAGAAGGGATCCAGCTAGATGGATCTAGATAGTTCATTACTGTACCACATATCCTCTATCCTTAATAAAATATTATATGTATGAAACTTCATACAGCACTGCAGCCTAATGTTCTTGGTGGACTCCTCTGACTCTAGTGTTCCAGTCCAGATGGACTTCCAGATGGGCAGATCAACTACATTACGGTATAAAAGTTGCAAGCAATCTACCATGAATTATCCAAAATGCCTTTACCTGGGGCAAACTAGGCAAATGTCTGGTAGACTGCTTAGTTTATTGCATTATACAAACTTCAGATATATACATGGAATAGCTTTTAATACATGATAGTTTTCTTTAACTAGAATGGCTACTAGTTAGAAGATTAGGTAGACTTGTTCAAAATTGTTCCAGAAAACAGCACAAGGTAAAAGGTAAACCAAATCCCAATTCAGAAGTAGAAAGACCTTTCTCAATACAACAGTATAAATTTTAATTATGTTTGTTTCCCTCCAAAACAATAAATTGTAAATGTTATTATTTGGAGTGGGAAACCATGGGAATTTTTGAAGCATCCCTTAAAACAGAGGATTTGAAGAGATGGAGAAAGAGATCCTTTGAAGAATAGTTTGGAATATCTGGTACTTTCCAGCTGAATTCAAGATAACTAGAATCATGCTTGTTTAACGGTAAACGTTTGCATGGAGTTAGTCAGTGTGTTGTTTTTATGGTTATACTTCTTTGACTCTGAAAAGCCAATCTGAATTTAAGAGAAGGACAGAACATTTTTTTGAGAGGATAGTAGATTTTTATCTCTAGTTAATCAGGAATGTTAAAGCTTTGTTAGTAAGAAATGGGATTTCATATATGAAAATACCTTAAAATCCTTACTTAGACATGAAACATGTAGATGGCATTGGGCCATTTTTATAAAATCCACCATCCAATTTTTATTGTAACTGGTCATTTACAATATGGCCAAAATATGGCTACTTATTCTTCAACACAGAACAGTTGTGAGAGTACTGTAAAATATTCCTTGAACTACCGGTATATATAATGATTGGAGAAAGTGGGCCATAGCAATACAATAAATAATAACAGGGAGAGAAAGACCCAAATAAACAGGTGATTAACCCACAACACATATATAAAAGCATGCAGGGCTTTGATCAGGTGGTCATGGCATCCATCTTGATTTTTTTTTTGGTCTCTCACACAGACACCCTTCGACAAAAATCACATTTCAGCATGTTAGTTGAGGTGCAAGTTGTCTTTGGCTTGCAGAGGGTCAGTTGTGTTTAACTACAACACCAGGAAAATCCAGAAGAGAAGCAAAGCAAACAGTTTTGTTTAGTCATCTGCAACCACTATGTGTATAATACTTAGCAGCGATAAGCATTCCTAAAAGTTGCTGCCAGGGAAAAGAGAAGGAGGGAAGGGGATCTTCAAGAATTTGTTGGAGTTATTTCCTCCAAAATATGTTTTTATCAACTGTGCTTTGGACTTATATTATATTTGCATATAAAGAGCTGTGTCAGCAGCATATATTTCCTCATATTTATTTAGATTCTGTTGGATTTAATATAAACAGAACATAATATATGTAAAATATTATTTTGATCAGCTGAGATTTTTTCCCATTCTTCTATGTTAAAGCATAATATTGGTTTTTAGGAAGCCTTCCTTTTTCCTTTTAAGATATTTTTTATTGTTAGAAATACAAAGGAACAAGAGTACATTTTGACAGAATGCCTTGGGAAGCTTCTGTAAAGAACTAGTCCCTTTTTCATTTTGCAACGCATATCATAAATAGCAGAGTGTTCTTTCTTTGCCTGTTTATAATTCTTTTATTTTTTCAGTGCATCTTTTTCTCTGACAAAACCAAAGTACCTACCTCAGTTACAAACTTTCAGGGATGTTTCCAGATCATGAATTAGTAAAACCAAAAGTACAGAAAACATTATAATTAGATTTTAAAGCAGGGGTGTCAAACTGGTGGCCAGCAAGCCAGATGTGTCACATACAAGCCATGCCCACCCCAACTCCACAAATGGGGAAAATGTCACAAAACATCATGTGATGGCAACATGACACGGTGGGTTTGACACGTGTTGTAAAGCAATTGGGCACTGAAACTCTTTGTTCTACTTCCTGTACTGTATCTGTATGTTTTCCCTACTCCTTCTCCTACTCTTAGCATGCTGAAGCATACAACAGTAGTGGCCTCCAAGAGTTTTAGATAACATCACTTTTTGAAGTAAATAATATTTCAAAAAGAAGCCACTTTTTGCATCTGTGAAAGCCAATGCAGTCTTAGCCCACTGCCTGCCCTTTCCCTCATCTCAAAGCTTGCTACCTGGTTGGTTTCATAACATTTCTCAGAATCTTCTGGGAATCTCAAAATTGTTTTTCAACTACAATTCTCTGACGTTTCTAACGTTATTCAATAGAATGGTAGATAATTGTATAAGTGAAACAAATCATCATATCTTTTATTTCTACACTAATATACTTTTATAGGAATAGGGCCATCATGTTAGCAGGTGCAAACTTTTATTAGAACAGAGACAGAGAATGTAAGAGAATGCTCCAAATGAATAGGAAGGAAGGAAGGAAGGAAGGAAGGAAGGAAGGAAGGAAGGAAGGAAGGAAGGAAGGAAGGAAGGAAGGTCAGAATTAGTGGCTCAGAATGCTTTATACATGTACCTCGATAGGTTTCACTGAATTCAGTGGGACCTATAGCATATAGAAGTTTTCTGTTAATAGTTTATTTTGTGATTCTTCTTAATCAAAAGCCCCCCCCCCCAAAAAAAGACACACATGTGGTTAAATTGCAATAGAGAATATTTGAGAGTGTAGCTACATATTTCTCCTTTTGTCCAAGTGCATAGACTGCTATGAATTAGTAGTCACATATTGGCACCCATTTAAAAGCACAGATCTTAAAATACATATCCTTTTTTTTAAAAAAAACAAATGTTTCTTTCTGATTCAACAAGGAAGACAGTCGTTTGGGCTTTTTAAAGGGATTTGGTTAAAAGGAAAATAAAGGCCTCCTTTCCATAAAACCATCCAATAGTGAAGATTTACTGCTATGGACGCCTCTGTTGAAAGACAAGCCCCCTCCCCTCTGCCCTTTTAAAGAATGGTACCAATTATAGCGATCTTTGATGCTGTCTTTTCTTCCTCCCAGTGAGTCCAATAAAGAGGAACATGCTCAGACTGATTTCATAAGCTCCGCAGCAATGTGTGTTAGTCTTGCTCAAGTGGATCTGCGACATCGTGTTAAAGTGAGCATAAGAAAATAAAAGGAACTTCATCAGATCGAAACTAGTGGTCTTTCTAGCCCAACACTCTGTTTCCTCCATCAGCCATGCCGATTTCTCCAGCCCACATATTACAGGGCATGAAAGTATCATGTCTGCCCCACAGCTTGTTTCTGAACCATTCATGCTTAGAATTATAAGAAGGATGGATGACTCAGACCTATTCCAGCCTTTCCCAAACAGGGTGTCCTCCAGCTGTGTGAACTTCAATTCCCATAATTCTCAGCAATGGCCATTCAAGCAGGGGAATTGTAAATGCTGAAGTCTAAATTGTCCATTTATATTAAGACCGAGCTATTCAAATGACCTATTTATTATCTACTGCTGGGAGGAGACACCTTTTGTGGTTTGAAGGCATACTTTAAAAAAAGGCTCCACCGTGAGTAGTTATTATTGTAGTAGACAAGGAAGAAACATTCAATCTATTCAGCACTTCCAGAGAGGGAGTGGCTCAAGGGTTTCAATTCAAACTAGGTACATTAAACATAGCATAGGCTTAGCGTACCATTACTATTTGCTTGTTTGTTAATTTGGCTAGTTCATACCAGCAAGTTCTTTCATCACCAATAAGTTCTCAAAGTAGCTAATAAAATTCATATCAGGATAGGCAACACGTAAGCACACTATTTCTAGACTGTCGGCACCCAAAATCATGGCACCAAAGTGACTGAACTTGAATGACATTTCAACAAGCATTAAGAAAGGTCCCAAATCATGTCTCAATGGTCAATTTTGGCCTATTTCTTTGCCTAGTAGCAGAGTTTAAGGAAGAGCCAAAGGTGGCGCAGTGGTTAAATGCAGCATTGCAGGCTACTTCAGCTGACTGCAGTTCAGCAGTTCGGCTGTTCAATCCCACCAGGCTCAAGGTTGACTCAGCCTTCCATCCTTCCGAGGTGGGTAAAATGAGGACCCAGATTGTTGTTGGGGGCAATATGCTGACTCTGTAAACTGCTTAGAGAGGGCTGAAAGCCCTATGAAGCGGTATATAAGTCTAACTATTGCTAAGAATGAGAGGGAGAAGTCTCAGAGGAAAACTACTGCCATTGACATTCTTAAAGCCTTTCAGAAAACATCCCAAACAAAACAGCAGCCAAATGTTATTTCTGATTCTTCCAATGTTACATCAGTATATCAATAAATGTCCTCCATTGCTCTTCTAAGGGTTTGGAAAATTTGATTGCCCCCCTGATCCCTTAAATATAGCCTGCCCCTGCTTTAGATATGAGGTCATGGGCAAATTAAGACTTTAAAAATTCCACTTAGTATTGTTCCAAATTTACAACTAACAGTGTTGATCTCTGAGTATCAACACCAGCATCAAGTAATCCCTGTACTTCACAATGGTGAATCCCTGTACGTCACAATTTTGAATTTCTAGTTTTTAGCCTTTTTTCACATTAGCTTAAGATAACATATATTAGTCAATATGAATTATTGTGTGGATTATTATTCCCAAAACTGATTTGCTCAGAAGTATCCCAGCCAGTGGACTAGGTGTATCTATATGAAAGGTGTATTTGTCACAACCGCCAGCTGCTCAGCAAATCAAGTAACATCAAAATTCCAAATTGGACCTGCTCTTTCAATCAGAATGTTTTTTCTGCTCTAAAGTAACTAAACTTCAGTTTTTGAGTCCAGTTTCCTATTCACTATCAGCACTTCTACTTTCTTCTCCTTCAATCAATTCATTATTAAAGTGGGCAATGTTTGAGTGGGCAATTGTAAAGAGCAGTATTGTAGAGTTGATATCTCAATTCTATGATGATGATACCTCACTTCAAAGGTCTGGATGCCCTCCCTCATTGAATAACACTAGGGAAGAGAAGATGAAAACTATTGAAAAACATCCATATTCTGGTCACCCAGTCTCATTCTTCTGGATATAAGTGAAAAGAGCCTTGTCAAAAACTGTGCCCATTAAACAAAATTTTGTCAAGCAACCCAGAAGGATGCAACAATGGTACTAAAAGATACTAAAAGCCTCCAGAAGTCCAATATGCCTCATTATACCTCCCCTATTAATTTTATGGAAGTGTTCATCTGCCATTAAGGTGACTGAAGCAATATCAATATAATCTGAGCTGAAAACCCAGTTTTGTAAAACTCAGTATCAATGAAAATAAAACAATTATTTTGCAACTGAATTTTGAAGAGAAAGCTTTGTGGTTGGCAAAATCAAAGTCTGGTATCCAAATACAGCCTGCCTATCGATATTTGGTTGCTTAAACTCTATTTAAAGTCATCTAATTAAACCAGTAACCTAGAGATCTTTACCATGAAGGTACTGAAATATTGCTCGTGAAGGAAAGTAATATACAATCATTCTTGAATGCATCTCAGTCCATCTCTGTTCTTAGCTCTAGTTAAGAAAATATCTAACCAATTGCTACCTTTACAAGATTAAAATAGCCTGAGCATTTTCATTATTTCCAAAACAACATCAAAGGACGTCTTGCTTTTGGTCTGTGTTTCATGCTTAAATACTTGAGTTGGTCTTATTTTTCCACATATAAAAGGTGACAGAGAAGTCTAAGAATGCATTCTTATTTCTGACTCTGTGCCTGGAGTGATCCAGCAGTCTCCCAGAAAAAAGAAAAATGTTCTTGAAAGTGTGAGGATATATACCCCTGCTGCTAGGATTAGCTGCTATACAGGACCACTAAATCAGATACTCCAACCTTAATAGGATTACTCACTTGGGAACACCAATCAGCTCAATACTCAGCAGCAAAGCATCTCTCTTTGCTGACTGGGATACTGAAAACTTCCCCAAACATGAGACACAGTCGCTTTCAATTGAAAATGTCATAACAAAAGGGGATTTGATGAGCATTTGGTTTGGATATGCTGGCAGGGAGCAGCAAGAGCAGTTTGATCTCCTATTGTGTTTGGGTGGATTAAATCCATCTTTCTTGTGTACAGGCCACATGAAACAGCTCTCCTGCGCCTTTGCAAATGAGACCCTGAATACAAGAGCTTAAGGGGAGATGATTGAGATGAACTGAGCCTATTTCACTTTGTTAGTATTCTGTATTTCAATCAAAAATCGCACCATGCAAAATGCGAACATCATTATTCCAAAGATTTTTTTAAGAGACATACATGCCTAGTTTTCCTCTTTTCTAGTCCCAAATCTGTGAAATTGACTGTCCTTCTCAGTTTCAAAAAAAGGTGGTGGGTTTTTGGAGGCACTATATAAATTACTTTTGGGGATCTTGTTCATTCAAAATATATCACACCAGTTACAGTACGAAAAATGGCAGACTGTGTTTTGAATGAACAAAATTTTTAGAATGATTGTGGTTTTTTTCCTAGCATTTTATTAGCTTCCTTCTCCCTTCCTCCCATCAATTCCTCAATTCCCCCCCCCAAAAAAATTAAATACTGATACAGCTTTAAAATTAATGGGGTATTGAAAAGGAGCATTCTCCACATGGTTTTGTTAATGCAGCAGAGCCCCAGTGTCACAAACTAGTAGATTTATAGTAGCAGCTTACAAAAGGAGAAGCAGAGGGAGGAGGAGAATCTCAACAGATAATCTCAATAGTATGAATAGTAAAGTTTAATGCATTTGTATTAATAGGTCTGATATCTTTGAACAGTAAATTTGTCAGTGTGAGTGTCTGTGTGAGAGAGGTGGGCATATGAATGTTTAGGGGCGTATCTGTGTGTGTGTGTGTGTGTGTGTGTGAAGGAGAGCTGTGCAACACCTTGATTCACAGACAAAAATATTTTTAAAAGGCGAAAAAATAAAAATAAAAACACACAAAATATATTTATAGATGTCAATATACAAACAGTTCAATGAATTATAGCCACATATCTTTATAATGTATATGATAATTAATTGTCCATATCAGGGTATGTTACAAAGGAAATTGTGGATTTGTTTGTAATACCATTAATTCTACAATGAGTTGAGTTGGATACTTTGTAAACTGAATGTCTTTCTTTCCTGAACTAGTTTAGAGAATTGCCAAACTTGTTTGAAGTCTTAATGGGTATTCACATTAATTACAGTTTCCATATTTTATGGGAACTATTGTTAACATTTTTTTACAGTAGTGGTTCCAAATAAATATAAATTATATATATATATATATATATATATATATATATATATATATATATATATATATATATATATATATATATATATATATATATATATATATATATATATATATATCATATACGCTTTGCTTGCATCCCATACGAATTCCATAGGTGTACCCTTATTCATATTAAAAGCAAAGTATTCTGTTAGCAATTTTTTACAATCATTGATATACTTTTCATATCTAAATAGGTTTTCATTCAATCTCCAAGACCTTCTTGCCTGTACCACCTCTCCCAACTCCATCCAAACTGGGTTATGATCCGAAAGAACTCTAGCCGCAATCTTTGTCTTCTTCACCCTGGAAAGCAAATCGTTAGTGATTAATATAAAATCAATCCTAGAAAAGGATTGATGCCTGTCAGAAAAGAAGGTAAAGTCATATTCTTCTGCATTTCTTTCTCGCCAGATATCTCTCAGTTCAAAGTCATCCATCATATTGAAAAAGGATTTAGGTAACTTTGCTCGCATCTGAGTGTTTGGGCGAGAAACTTTCTTATCTCTCTTAGTGTCTATAACACCATTCCAGTTACCCAATAGTATGCAAGACCTATAATCCCACTGTACTAATTTATCATGAAGATTTCTATAGAATCCATCTTGTTGTTGATTAGGAGCATAAATTCCCAAAATCAATGTCTTTTTCCCTTCTAGGATCAAATCTAACGCAATGTATCTTCCATGGGGATCTGCTTCAATTAATTCAGCTTTCATATCTTTTCTTAAGTATATAACTATACCATTTTTCTTTTCCATAGCAGAAGCTACAAAATGTTGACCAACTTTTAAGCAGTTTTGACCACAACAGACCGTTGGGGCCGAGTTGAACGCTGACTTTAGGTCGATGAAAGCAGTGAAGAGTTTGCCACCTGGTATAGTAGTATATTTGTCGACCAGGTGCGCTAGGACAAAGCAGTGATCCAGTGTGGCATAGCCCACTTTAAACCCAATTTGTTCAGCACCACTAATATTGGATTCCTCAACCCAAGTAAGGAGTCTGCGATGGAAATATTTAGCATAGAATTTCACAATAATGGAGAGCAGGCTTATGGGGTGATAGTCAGCTGGGTTGTTTCTATTTCCTCGTTTAAAAACTGGCACAATAATTGCTAAGTTCCAGGAGGTAGGTACCTTGCCAGAGGACTTAATATACATAAAGAGTCTTGCCAAAAGAGGAATCCACCATTCAGGATTGGATTTTAGCAGATCAGGGGGAAAAGTATCAGGGCCAGGAACTTTGCCTGACTTGAGTTCGGAGATAAACTCAGTGGTCTCAGCATGGGTCACAGGTTGCTACAGGAGACAGTTGTGGGTCATGCACGGTTGAACTTGCTGACTCCCTGGTAAATTGCCAAGAAATAGTTTTCCCAGTCTCTGTTAGAGATGCAGCAGAGAGGGAGTTCCTGATGGCCGGGCAAAGAGCTGACAGCAATTTGCCAAAATAATTAGATGTCCTTCTGCTGGATGGAGAGGAGAAGTAGATCCCACTTTTCTCTCTCTTTAGCTTTCTTTTTCTTAGCAATTAATCCTTTGTACTCCCGCTTCAGGCGGTAGTAGTCCTCTGGAGGGCGTTTGTTCCCTTGGTTGCGGTAGAGCAGGTAAACCCGTTCCTAATCTGGTTCCTAAGCATCAGGCAATCTTTGTCAAACCAAGAATTACTTCGTGATTGATATAGACCACTCAGCCCACAGGTGGCTCCAAGCTCCCTTTGGACACTGTTAATTAGTGATTCAAAGGCCAAGACTATCTCCGAGCCACTACTTGCTAGTACCTGATTATACAAGTTGAGACACTCCAGAGATGATAAAAGGGAGTGAAACTTTCTTTCAGTATGGGAGACCATTTGATCCTCCTTGTGTACGAGACCACATAGGGATCTAATATCTGAGGGCCCCTAGGGAGATGTATATTTGAAAAAAGCTCAATGATTGTAACCAGGGGGTAGTTGTCGCTTTCCATAAGGCAGTCCACATAAAAAGCACGGACTGCCTCTCTTAAACGTTGAGATACCAGCACAGAATCAATAACACTACTCCCACGTAAGGAACTAAAAGTAAATTTGCCAGCCAGATCACCTAAGGTACTCCCATTAAGAATTATCTTGTTATGTTGGGCTGCTAGAAGGGCTAACTGAATGCCAGCAAAATTTGTTAATTTATCCTTAGAATGTCTGGCTGAAGTCAGATGACCTGTGGCCTGGAGGGTTTCTTGGAGGTAGAGTGCCTCTATCGCTGGGGGGACTTGAGCTCCCAGATGGGCATTAAAGTCGCCCCCTATAAGAATGTACAACACTGGGAATTTAGTTTCCATACAAGTAATATAGTTCTCCAGCGTGCCCCATTGAGCCTTGATATCGGCTTGCCTCCTTGTCGGGAGAAGATAAACATTGAACACTAACAGTTTTCTGTATCCTTTCTTAATTAAAAGCGCCATAGCTAAAGAGCCACAGGGGGGGTAGTTCCACTGTCTCCGCTTTCAAAGAAGTAGAGACCAGACAAGCTGGAGCAGGATCACATCGAATGAATGGATATAGTTAGCAAATTCTGCAGTACCACATCTGCAATGTTCCACGAAAGGCACTTGAATATGCGGGGGGGGGAACCAGGTTTACTAGTCATTCTGTGTGGTTAATTTTTTCCAGAGCACCCTTCGGATGCAAAAAAATACATCCATTATTAGATGGCAGGGTCAACCTCTTGGGAGGCAAAAGCAGGGGGAAAGAGAGGGGAGGCGAACGTTGCTCATGGGGCTGTAAGACTCTAAGCGCACTCCAGTTCGTGCTTGTGGCATTGACTGGTTGCTTAGCTGGAAGGTATTTGGCAGTATCATCAAGTGGGGTTTGAGTTAGCCCTGCATCTCCAGATTTATGAATTAAACATTTTGGAGAAAATGCCAATGGAGCTTCCACTGGTAAATCAGTATAAAATCCCTGAGGTCCAAAGGAATCCTTGTCAGAGAGTGATAGACTCCAAAGCTTGAACTTAACTGCATCCAAACACTTTATTATTTGGGCTCTTTCCGATTAAGGAAGCACACTAAATGAGCCAAAGAGCCGCGTCTCCTCCTGGTTCCAAAAGCCGTCCTGACACAGATCAGTTCCATAAATAGGTGGAATCCCAGAGACATTGACCTGGGACCCATCTATCAAGAGATCTTGGGTGCCCTGAGCTGATGTCGCTTCTTTTGGGGCCACCTCTTCCCAGCTGAACAAATCGAGGGAAGCTTCCTGGTAAGTTGTTACATGCTGCGAGGGGCTGATTTGGCCAGTTGTAGGAGAAGCAGTTAGCCTACTGTCTAAGAAAATGCCAGCTGAGGGTTTTGCAGAAGTAGGTATATAGCTAATACATGGTGCAATATCCGGAATAGCATTCGAACTTGGCTCATTAATATATGCCACTAAGGATCTTTTGGGGGCAATAAATCTCCTGCCACTTACAAGTTGTCGATTATTCAAAAATGGCTTAATCGATATATCTTTGAAGACTCTTCTTGGTAAGATGCCAAAGGATCTTAACCAGGATTCTCTTCTGGACAGAAGTTTTGGAATGTTAGAATTATTGAAACTAAGTAGCACTCTGGAGCAGTATTCAGGGAAGAGTAAAGGTTCGACCTTCTTCAAATCATCAGCTTTTAGCCCACTAACTTAAATAGATGATCCCTCACCAGCTCTATTGAACTCCAGTAAAGTAAATTGCCGTTAATGGGGTTAATGATGAGGGCCACCTATTTTGGCTGTAAGACCAAGCGGCTAATCGCGTCATAGGATGCGGAATTCAGTCTGTTGGTAGAATTTCGTTGACCAAGATTTTATTGGCCAGTGCTTTTATTAAAGCTTTTCCTGGGATTTGGTAGGGAACACCCTGCCTCTACCACCAACTGCCGAGCGATCATCCCAAAACACCTACTGGTAGTCCAGGAGACTAAGTAGTTTAAAGTACTCACTATTCCATCAAGCTGGAGCTGAATGTTCGCTGTAGTTTCTGCAACCAGAAAACATTGAGCCAAAAGTTCTACAAGGGTAGGCTCATGCAAGGGGTGGTTAGGGGCTGCTGTTTCAGGTAAGTCTTCATTCTCAGCTCGGGGGGGCAACGCCCTCAGAAGCTCCCTGACCAGAAGACCAAGCCAAAACAAAGTCATCAATCTTAGATTGCTTCAAGAAAGGTTGAAAAGCCAAGTCAATGGGAGATCTGCTCCTTTTCCTTGTCTGCTGCCCAGTTTCTTCTCCAATCCTTTTCAGGGCCTCCATTGGGGCAGGGCCACCAAAAAGTGGCGGAATTAAATTTGGAATTTCTAATCCCTTATCCCAGCATGGAGCTGACTCACTTAAAGTTGCTGAGTCATTTGTCTTGCGAATATGCGGAGGGATTTGTGAGCCTCCCAGCAGGCCTCCCAACTCATGTGTTTCCAAATAATACACTGTACACCAAAATGTCAATCAATAGCATATGTCTAATTGACCAATAGTTGACAATAGAAATCTAAGAATGAGTCGTTCTCTAAAAATATATGATGGCTCAAAATTATAACTTGGTCAGAATGTCTCACCAAGACCTTAATCAAAGACTTTGATGTCTAGCAACCTAGATAAAACATAGTTCTTTGAATGTTCCCACTTCTAGAAAAATGAGTAGTTAACATTCTCTATGTTTCCAGTTAATACAAAAATCAGATTTAGAACACCTGTCAATAATTGTGAATTAACATTGAATTTGATTTGTTGGCCATATCTTGCATATGCCTAAATACCAGCATCCAAAAATTGCACTACATTGGATACCTTCTGGACAAAAGAGGAAATGAGGCCAGCTTCAGAAAACCTGGTGCCAAATGCTTAAGGAAGATCTTAAGATTATTAATGTCCCTTGGGACAATGCCAAAGATGCTGTGAATGATCAAAATGGTGGAAAACACTTGCTGCCCAATGTGCTCTGCATAGAACCTAATATGATGATGATGACATTTCCATTTAGTTGAATTTCTAGGCCAGAGCAAATAGTTGAGATCTTGACATGGAGAAGGTGAAAAAAACCGCTGCTTTATCTGTGACATTGCACGACTACTTATTGCCAATTTGGGGGAAGGGAATTACTCAGTCTGAGGAAAAGCACCACTACCAAATTTGGTGAAGGGTGACTTGCAACAAAAAGATACAATCTTGAACCCTTGGCTGATATTTAGTGGTTATTTTTTTTACAGCCCAGATCTAGTTCAAAAATTCATTGATTTAGCAGAGAACTAGATGCCTAGTCCAATGGGGGAAATAACTGTGAGTCAAATTATAATAAATTCTAGGACTTTAAAATGACATTCCTGCTACTGAATAAGTCTGGATTCCCATATGGTCCTAATGTGATTTTATAGTTTAGCATCTCCTGTAAACCAATCTGCTGCGTTTTATTCAACATGCCACTGCGTACTGTAATGAGTAATCTAGCCATAAAAAACTATTTTCTTCTTTCTATGGGACATGACCCTGATACTTTCTTAACAACAAGGAATTTATAAGATGGAATATCTTTCCCATTAGTATACAGAGTTGATTCTTATACAGTATATTACTATAATGTCATTTATTCCAATTTGATTAACTATACAAACTAAGCCATTATGATATAAAACAATGTATGGCTTCACATGCTGTGTGTGCCCAATCTATATTTTAAACCTCATGAGACATTTGTGCAGACTTTGCACTTACACTGGTTAAATAGGCTTCACAAGTAGTAGATGTAAATAGTTTTCAGGGGTATCCAAATCTCTGATAATAATTATATATTATTATAACTTATATTAAGTTATAACTTAAACAACTGCTCAGATGCACAGGGCTCACTATTAGAATGAGAATGCATCAAACAGCTGACATTTCTGACTTAGAAGGAGCCTTGTATAATTTCTACTCTCTGCAAATCTGCCTTCTAAATCAGAAAGGTTTATAATATTATTTTTTCTGATTGTTATGATATGGATTGCTGTCCTTTTTGTATATGAATCAGGTATCTTACAAGGAAGAATGGCATAGGATACTAAATAAAATAACATTTATGGGTAGATAATCTGTTTACGAGAAAAAGAGAGTCCTACCATTGGATAGGTCTCTAATCTGTCTCCTTTCTCATTTTGTCTAGGTGTTCAAGGAAAGTTTTGTTTTGAGATTTGCGTATAATCAGTTAATCCTAATGGACTATTCTGAGATGAAAAACAATGAATTCATGATATGTAGAAATAAGACAAAGTTTATTGAGGAATTCACTTAATTTCTACGTGTAAAGATGGGAAGCAATTAGCAAGATGTCATTACTGTTCCTCTTGTCTAATCTCTCTATCTGCCTAGTCTATCTGTTTAATTTCTCTATGTACAGTTAAAGGACAGAAGTTTACAACATTTACATAAACATTACAATAAGAAATCAGATTTTCTTTTAAACAAAAAGAGCTTTAGATCAGTTACCTTCTAGATCCAAAAATGATCGCCTTTTAGATGTGATAGGAGCCATACTACAACATTCCTGGCAGTACTAGGTTGGGTATGCTCTGCTTTATTGATTCTGAAAGGACAATTAATATAGATCCTAGCTGAATTCTTTATTTTTATTATATATTTTGCATCACAGGTAGTCCTCATCTTACAGCAGTTCATTTAGTCACAGTTCAAAGTTACAACAGCGCTGAAAAAAGTGATCTATTATCTTTTTTCACACTTATAACTGTTGTAGCACCCCATCATCATGTGATCTAAATTCAATTGCTTGGCAACTGACTTTTTTTAGGACAGTTGCTGTGTCATCTTTTGCGATCTTCTGACAAGCAAATTCAGTAGGAAAGCTAGATTTACTTAACATTTATTTATTTATTTATTTATTTATTTATTTATTTATTTATTTATTTATTTATTTATTTATTTATTTATTTATTTATTTATTTATTTATTTATTTATTTATTATTTGAAGTTTTTATATGCCACCCAATCCCAAAGGACTCCGGGCGGCTTACAAGAAAATATAAAAAACACTTAACAACAATACAATTTAAAACAACAGACACCCCTCATACATTTATTCTAGTCGGGGCTGGACCTCAACAGTGAGGTCAACTGCCCCAGGCCTGCCGGAACAGCCAGGTTTTTACGGCTTTCCTGAAGGCCATCAGAGTGGGTATGGTCCGGATTTCCAGGGGGAGCTGGTTCCAAAGAATTGGAGCAGCCACCGAGAAGGCTCTTCTCCGAGGGCCCGCCAGCCGACATTGTTTGGCCGACGGCATCTGAAGGAGGCCCAATCTATGGGATCTTACTGGCAACCATATTATTAGCTTAAAAACTGCAATGATTCATTTAATAACTGTGGCAAGAAAGGTTGTAAAATGAGGCAAAACTCACTTAACAGCTGTCTCACTTAGCAACAGAAAATTTGAGCTCTATTGTGGTCATAAGTGGAGGACTACTGTATTCAATTTAGATTAAAAAGGAAGAAAATATAATTAATCAAATGTAATGGGAAGAATGCTTTATAGATTATAACAATCTGGTAATTTATAAAATCATATTTGCTGATTCTTTTATATCTACAAATGTAAATTTAACTCTGAGTTGTTACAAGAAAGTAAGAGCTACTTTGAATCTGATTAAATACCTTTTTTTGGGTGAGCAGTTTGCTTCTGCAAGAGCCAATCAGAAGTTTATTGGAACAAGCTCAAAAGTTGTACAGGAGTAAAATAGTATGCTCTGGTGGGTATCATCCAACAACTTGAATTTTAAGATGCCTGTTGCCTTCCATGCATAGCCAATATAACTGCTGGGAAGTTTTATTCTCCAGGATTTGTCTAAACCCATTTTGAAGGCATCCAAATTGGCAGCCATCACTAGTTCTTCTGGAAATGAACTGCTCTGCTTATACAAGTAATGAAGGACAACAGTTTATTAAACTTTTCTGAGTTCTAGGAAGATAGCTCTTGAAAGCAGCACATGACAGTATTCTTCTCCTGTCCAAATCATATCCCATGACATTCAGAAGTTGTCTGATAATTCCATAATCTTCTTGTATCACCCTAGCCCTTTCTTTTTCTAAAACAAATGTTTACAATAAAGCATATATTCATTTAATCTCATGAGCTCACCACATGAGCTCACCCTGCCTACTGAGAAGGAAAGACCCACCACATTACACTCAGCTCTGCCTCGATATTATCTTGACTAGTTTTCTTTGCAATTTAAAAAGAACTGCCACAACTCAGTAAGTGTTGCAGCCTCAGCTTTCTCTCCCTCCTGCTGTCAAGAAGGCATTGCAAAGCTCAAAAACCATTATGCTGCATTCCAGTCTTTACTATGGCATCACACTGGGACACTATCACTTGGAGAATGAGAGACCAAATTAATTAGAGAGGCCATTATCCCTATTCCTCAATTTTAATTTCTGAAGCTGTTATGATCCATCCTCAAACAGCATTATTCTGAGGCTGCCACTCCCACAGAAAACAGCAGGGCAAGAAGCAAGCACTGTTTTGCAAATTATGGCAGACAGCACTTGATTTGGGTACAAACAAACATCACCATGCCTAGCTATGTGATCCAAGTGAAGAGATCTCAAGATCCTACGAACTTTGCATTTTAGGAGACCAATTAGTCCATTTGGTCCAATCCTTTATTTGAAGTAGAACTCTAGAATAATGTACCTCTAGCAGATGATCATCTATCCTGTAATTGAATACAACCAGTGAAAAAGTTTTCAAGGTAGAAAAGCTGTGGAAAATCTCCCATACCACCAGCAGAAGTGTTCTACGGTACTTGTTTTGTCCAGAGTAGTGTCTTGATTTGGTTTTCCACCTGCAACTATAAAAATCACCCTAATTTTAATAGTAAGAGGACTCTGAACGAAACCGAGTACAAAAGACGATTAGATTATATACTTGGTTGTTATTACATAGATTTGCTTGCTGAAGTTTCATTTTTCTCTTTAAAAATTAGCAATTAATCCAGAGCTACATTATGACAGCTTCTATTTAGACATAGCACTGCTAAATCACAGTTCAACAATACAGGAAATGCATTCTTGTAAATAAAGATGATTTTGGAGGCAGGGACTTGGCTTTATGGCTTACTTTATGCTAACTTTCCCTTTGTCTGTTTTGGTAAAAGAATCAGAAATATAATTAAAGTTAAGTGGAGTAGAAAACTGGATGAGCACCCAGGGAGATGCCTGAAAGTGCATTGCTGCCCATAGGCACCGTATTGTCTATTCTGGCTTATGTCCACAACTATTGTGAGTTCCTAGTGTGACTATAATCAAACACTTTAATCATTTCATATTAGGAAATTGATGCTTCTAGTTTCCTTTTAAAGCCATGTGGGAATAATAGGAGGTGATGCAGAGTATATTAAGTCAAAAGTTGTATTTACACCTGACCATGACTTACCAATTACATTTGCTGCTTCATGTAACAAATTAATTAAACCACAATGCAATTTTGGGGATTCCAAATTAAGCCTAAAACTTGTTCCTATAGAATTAATGTATGAATTGTTGAAAAGTGGGCTATTGTCTATATTCTATCTCAACCTTCACCATTTGAATGTCCACCAAATAAGTGGAATTAAACTCCTTGAATTTCAACAATAGCCACATTGGCTAGAAAAGTGCTATCATACCTAGGATTCAAAAGTCCTTAGGGAAGAAAAGATTTGGTACTACTGTGCCTCTCTACACAAATGTCTTCAATTTCAAATTTTGGAATTCCTTGATTTTATAATTCTCTTTCCATCAGCCCCAGCCAGTATTGGAATAGTCAGGGATAAGAAATATAATTTGAAGCATTTGGAAAATTAAGAAAGCAGCAATACAGAATCCCTGCATTAAATATCAAAAAAATATGTTCTGTTGTCAACAACTTAGTACTAAGATTGTTTTTTCATTCAATCACCCTTAGCAGGGTTGTGCGAAACATTTTGTCACAAATGTTATATAATTTCCTGTTTGAGCAGGGGTTTGGACTATAAGACCTCCAAGGTTCCTTCCAACTCTGTTATTCTGTTCTAAAGAAAACTTTTTTCTAAAGAAAACTTTCAACAAGATGGGGTGCAAAACAAATGAAAGGGGAAAGAAAAATGTGAAGTAGGAAGTTTCAGATTAATTTGGAAGTGCTTATTAGCCCACTTAAATGGTAGCACCTAAATTGCTCTTGAAAGTCTAAGCTGGGAAAGAAAGAAATCATAGACCAGAGTAGAAGGTTGAGGAACTGGGGAAAAAAGTATCTACAAGAGAGTAACGGGAAACATCGCTTTCATCTTGTTATCAAGAACACTACCTTGATATGTCTGTGAAATCTTCAGAACCTCAGCTTAAAAATTAGGTTTCCTTAAAGGAAACCTAATTTTTAGGCATTTGTGTGCATGCAGTGTTTGTGTGTATGCAGAACAGTATTTTTCAAACTTGGTAACCTTAAGATCTTTGGGCATGAACTCCAAGAATACTCCTGACAACATGAAAAACAGTGGTGTAAAGTATCAGCATAATTAAAAGCTCATTTAAGATTGTTTTCTCCCCAAATTTCTTCCTTGGTTTAAATAGGTTTTTCTGTTTTGCTTTCCCACCAAAGCTATACTCCTATTCCATTGGAGGCTACCTTACCACCCAAGGCATTTCAGGAAGGATCTTGCTTTGAGCATCCTCTTGCAAGTGCATTGGGAGTGATCTTAAGTGGCTTCTAACAGAGGATGGCTATGGGTGCTGCACCACAACAACTGGGGGGGGGGGGGAATAAGATTCAGAACGTGCTGCTTTCTTTGTTAAAGATGCATGTTTCTCTACTTGTATTTTTCCAGATCATTTTACACTTTGTACATAGGGCTTCCTCACCAGAGAATGCATAAGTAGAGAAGCATTTTCCTACCATTCCTTTGTGAACTACAATGGAAAAAAATGCAATAGAATATCTCATAAATTTCCTAAATAAATTAATTCAATGGCATAAACCTATAATCAAAAAAATCAGGATGGGTGGTAGGGGCATCAATGTACATAATGCTCACTTTGAATGAAAACTCAATATTTGAATGAATAGCTATTATTTATTATTTTATGCTAGAATTTTTAATTATATATTTACTGGGTGTTTTTATTTGTTCTGGTCTCTGGTCTAAGACTGTAATAAATTGAATTGAATGAATAGACAATGCATTAATTTTTATATGTTCAGTCATTTAGTACAGAAACCTCCCTTCAGTAAAAGAGTTTTTGGACAGTAACAATGCTACTATTAAAAGCTCATTTAAGATTGTTTTCTCCCCAAATTTCTTCCTTGGTTTAAATAGGTTTTTCTGTTTTGCTTTCCCACCAAAGCTATACTCCTATTCCATTGGAGGCTACCTTACCACCCAAGGCATTTCAGGAAGGATCTTGCTTTGAGCATCCTCTTGCAAGTGCATTGGGAGTGATCTTAAGTGGCTTCTAACAGAGGATGGCTATGGGTGCTGTACCACAACAACTGGGGGGGGGAATAAGATTCAGAACGTGCTGCTTTCTTTGTTAAAGATGCATGTTTCTCTACTTGTATTTTTCCAGATCATTTTACACTTTGTACATAGGGCTTCCTCACCAGAGAATGCATAAGTAGGGAAGCATTTTCCTACCATTCCTTTGTGAACTACAATGGAAAAAAATGCAATAGAATATCTCATAAATTTCCTAAATAAATTAATTCAATGGCATAAACCTATAATCAAAAAAATCAGGATGGGTGGTAGGGGCATCAATGTACATAATGCTCACTTTGAATGAAAACTCAATATTTGAATGAATAGCTATTATTTATTATTTTATGCTAGAATTTTTAATTATATATTTACTGGGTGTTTTTATTTGTTCTGGTCTCTGGTCTAAGACTGTAATAAATTGAATTGAATGAATAGACAATGCATTAATTTTTATATGTTCAGTCATTTAGTACAGAAACCTCCCTTCAGTAAAAGAGTTTTTGGACAGTAACAATGCTACTAACAATGTGTGAAGTATAACTTGCTAAAAGCTGTATATTGCTGCTGCGTGCCTTACAGTAAGAAAAGTGATTTATTCATTAGCTACCTTCTAGGACAGCCTGTTCCTCAACCTCTAGAATCTGATTATAGAATTATAATTGAGTTTGATTACAAAGGCAGATCTTGGCCTGAGATAACCTCCTGATCTGCGGGTCCCCTTGTGTTCCAAAACAGTTTACCCATTTGAAAGCAACTATTCTTCTTCAACCTACTTGATTCCCTTGAAGTCCAATGAACCAACTTTCCAGATATTTGTATATCCAACCATGGAAGATATTTTTGCAGAATCTAGTAACCAGCTGCTGATAATATGCTACCACCGTTTCTGGAATACAGAGCAGTTTCTAAAGACTGCTTGATAACTAATGTGCAAACCTGGAAAAAGAAGCATCTCTGAGAAAGTCATATCTTGGAAATTAAAATAACTTTACCTGGCTGATTATAGCCACGGTCTAAATAAGAAAAATAAAAGTATGGCCTGGTGCTGTTTGATAAGTACTTGCATCAAATAACTAATGAGAAGTTGGCCTGGAGTTAGTCATATATGTGAATAGGCAAGAATATTTTGTTTCAGGAAGTCTGAGATGTTTAAAACGGGGGGGGTGTTTGTATTGTTTGTTTTTTCTTCTTAAAGCAACTATTTTTTAAATCTTTGGTAGCAACTCCTTTGTTAGATTTTTGAAGTAAAATGATCCAAGCTTTCATGGACATATACCAATAGCTGGATTCATTATCATTAAATGCATTTAATTTTCTCTTAGTATATTGCAAAACCTGATCATGTTGCTTTTCCATCTATAACTTATGGCTTTGCATGGTGTATGAAAACCATTGAAACATTCAATAAACCATTATTTTAAAATCATGGTTTATGGCAGTGAACCTAATCACTTTGTGAATGGAATCTTCCAAGCTCAATTCTTCTGGCCAGCTGCAAAACCTTCTGTTCTGTAGGCTACATTCAAGGTGTATTTTTTTTCTAAATTTAGCCCTAAATCTCTTAAGCTAAATTGTTACTTAGCAAAAATTTTCAACCCATCAAAATGGGCTACAGGTCTGTTTCATCTTCTCTACTAAGCACTTCCACTGCCTGGACAGCATCCAGATGATCATTATATAATAATCATGATTTAAGAATTAGGACCCAGGCTTCTTTTTTCTTTCCCTTCCTGCCCTTTTAGATGATACGCCTTTTGTAATAGATTGCTTTGTTTCCTTGTTTTGTTTGTGTTGATTAAAGGGAATCAATAAACAAAAGTCTGCAAATGAGATTAAATGAGAGAGAGAGAAAGACAGAATAAATGCATCAAGATTCAAATGAATCTTCATATGAATATCTGAATATTAAAGGTACTGCCTGAGCTAGGTAGACTGAGTTATGATAATACTATACAGTATAGCAGGGGCCTCCATCTCCTAGGCAAACAACCTCCAATGTCGGGCAAGTGAAGCTTCATCTGAATATGTGCAGGATCAAGGTTGCACCAGAAACCATCCCCCCCACAAGTCTGTGGAAGAATTGTCTTCTACAAAACCAGTCTCTGGTGCCAGAAAGGTTGGGGACCACTACAGTTTAGTATATCTTCTATCTTCTAACTTCATAACTATCACAACGTAGGATTGTACAAGGGATAATAGTCATACTTCTCTGTTCTTCACTTTGATATATCTGCACAATCTCTCTCCATGTAATATAAATACACAAAACTATTTATATTTGGTTCCTAGCACCAAATAACATTCCCTTCAACCCTTCCTCCCCCAAAGACTTGATGAAGTTCTTTTTAAACATTTTTTATTTTATACATATAAAATTGTATTTTATAACTTGGTTCTTAAACATTGCATAGAGGGAATAACAATATATGTAATGAATCATTAAAAACTGGATTAAAAATATACAGCTGATAAAATAGGACCTTTTACCATTTAAATAACTTAAGAGAAAGTGCCGAATCAGCAAAGGATTTGACAGTTCAGATGTGATCCAAAAGAAGATTGTTTTCCTCTTGCCTCATCAATTGCATTTTGTGGTGGTGCAGTGATTGGAATACTGTATTGCAGGCTAATTCTGCCAACTGCCAGTAGTTCAGTCCTGACCAGCTTAAGGTTGAGTCAGCCAAGGTCAGTAAAATGAGGACCCAGATTGTTGGGGTCAATATGCTGACTCTGTAAACTGCCTAGAGAGGACTGTAAAGCACTGTGAAGTGGGATATAAGTCTAAGTGCTACTGCTATCAAGGCTGTTATATTTCAAAATGGCACATTAAGAGAAAATCTGATATTACATTGACAATACAGTTATTGTAGAATGCCGACTTTGGTTTAGTGTATAAGTTGAAGTATTTTCCTTAAACAAAATAATGTATTATGTTGCTGAGGTTGCCCAGCACAACAAAACATAATCATAGCAGCAGAGCCACTGTCCCAAAACCTCAGCCAAATCAAGTCATTGCCTTCAGTGTTGATGGAATGTGGAGAAACTCTGAAGAAGCTGACCTTTTATGAAAACAGGGACTTTTGAAGTTAATGAATCATGAAGCATTTGAAAGTGAGCCTTGTTTATTTACACACATTTGCTGTTCATGTGGAGCAAATAGGACCCCATTTGGTACACACCACTAATTTGAATGAAAGATCAAACTGAGGCAAGCAGAACCATGTGAGGCAGTTGGAAATGTTCTGTCTTCTGTGGCCTCTGCTTATAAAAATTGGGCCAGATTCTGAATCTTGTCAAGCATCACTGGAGACAGTTTCTTAGTAATGATGCCAAACAAGTGAAAACGTGCTTTCAGTCTCAGTGGGAGGTTCTTCTCTGTTTACAAAGTCTTATACAAGACACAGAATAGAGCAGACTGTCAGGAAAAGCTCAACATATTGTGAATGAATATCTTCTGGAAAGGATTGATGAAAAGGATCAATTTTTCTATTAAAGTTGCATTTCTTTGAAGGCTGTTTGCTGAAAGAAAGTGGGATCAGTGTCACACTGAATGGGCCTCCCCTTCCTTCAGTCTCTATGTAGTTGACTCTAACTTACTCTTCTTCCAAACCCTATAAACTCATTGCCTTGATCCTTTCACTTGACTAGATGTGGCAGTTTCAGTCCATCTACGGAGCTTCCATTTGAATACTGTTGTTATTTGTTTCTATGGGAAAAATAATCCTTGCTATGAACATCATCATTATTATTGTTGTTGTCATAATGTTTTGGCATAAAAAGTCAACCTTTATTGAATTGAATATATGGACAGAATTTATGTGTTCTTGTGTCTCGGGATTTAAGATCATTGTTTTAAAATATACATACTCTGTAAAAGAAGGGAAAACATAGTTTATGAAATATCTTTCAAAACTTTAAGATGGATAGAGTTTGATTCATCCTAAGCTTTCTTAATATTTATAAAAATAGAAAAAATGAATAGATTTTTTAATATTTATATTCTATAATTTTCTCTATAGAAGGATAACAAATTAGAATCTTACTGGATTAACCTAACTTTTAACATATTTACCTAACATTTCCTACAGCATGGGAATAAATTTAATAATGAATTGCTAATGTTAAAAAAATGAAATGGTAAAATTCTCCTTTTAGGTAATATATTTCCCTCTTTTTTTTAGCCAAAGCAAAACTTAAAGGAATATCATTAAATGTTCTTTAAACCCACTTGGCAATAAAGTATCCTATCCTATCCATCCTGTCAGGAGGAGGAGGAGGAAGAGGAGGAGGAGTTTCTCAGCTTAAAGAAATCTGAACACTCTATTAAAGGAGAGGACAGCTAACAATGATGGAGGGAACTGATGAATATCCTAGGAGAGCAAGTGGAATCTCTTGTCTCCAAGGCAAATTGAGGGAAGCTATCAAAAGTAACACAACATGATCCTGAGTTCCACCACTCCCAAAGCTATGGCACTTAAGGATGAAAAGGGAAAAGGAGAAAAAAGGTCACATTTTCCTCCTTTGTCTTTAGCAGCACCAGGCCTAAGCCCTAACAGGATCACCCAAAATATGTCTGCCACTTCCTGCTGAACTTTTGCTAATTAATGGTGGCAGACTCAGGGCAGCAGAGAAAAAGTAAGTAATAGGTGGTAGTAGTTCTTATGTTGTTCTTTTGCTTTGTATTTCATGTTTTAATATTAAAATGATATAAACATTTCATTATATGCATAATGACATCCTGCTACAAATCAGGCTACAAATCAAATTTCCAACAAAATAGGCAATGGAGAAGTAATGGAATGGAGTGAAAGGATGGTAACTGGACTCACTGTACTACACTTGAAAATGTTGCTTCTTTTTCCACAATTTTCCAATTCTTGATAAATTGTTCTAAATTGTTTAGAACTCTAGTCTTCTGACCACATATATGCAATAATATATCTTTAGAAATTCCACTGTATTTGGCAACAAAGCTTTCTCGTGAGTCTAAGAAATCAGAATTCTTAACTGACATGAGACAAAAGTTCCTTCTTTGAATGATGCAGCTGCTCAGAAATAGTTGAGGGTGATTTCAGATGGTGATCATCTCAATTTATTAGGGTGACATTAAGGCTGCAAATCAGAACAGGTTCCAGAGAAGAATATGTTAAACACAGCTATTCCTCTTTCTCTTTCCTGTTTCATTTAGATTTTAGATCTTTTTATAAGCAGCGCTGTCACTTCTAACATCTACATAGGCAGAACTTTCAACATTGGTGGTCTAAATCAATGATCAATAGTGTAATCATCTAAAGACATCCAGAGGATCATTGCACATTGTGTTAGCTTCCAAAAGAATGTCCAGGCTTTAGTCTATAAATATCAGGCTCTTTCCCATCACATCCACACCCTTAAATTGTTTTATAAATAAGTTGTTACACAATCACTCAATTGGATCTCTAACAAAAGCAAAAAGTCCAAAAAGATTTTGCTTTCAGGCATAGTAAATTGAAGAAAGCTAAGTGGATTATGAGAAGTGTTGGTTGCTGATCTCAATTTCTCTGGGTCCAAATAAAGTCATTATTCTACTGTAACTATTGGACTTGGAAGAAGCAGGTTTGGCAAAGGAAGAAGCCAGAGATGCCAAACCACTTGCTGATACTGAAGTCTGCAATCCTGAGATATTAATTAGGCATTAAAAATAATGTTACTTAGTGGAACATTAGAGTCACAAAAGCTAGAAAAGTACCTGCTTATCTCCCAGAGACTTAGCAAAGTTTGTTGATCAACCCCAAGACTTCAAATGGTAGACAGAGCAGTTAAGGGAAGTTTTGAAAATAGAAAATAATTTCATGAAGAAATTACACATGTAGCATTTTGAACCCAACTGAAGAGATATCACCAATTGCCTAGAAGCTCTAAAAGTAGGAGAAAAGAGGGTGAGAGGGAGAGGGAAGGATGGAAGGAGAGGGAGAGAATATAACCGGGTTATCAATTCTGGTAGATGGATAAAAATGGAAAGACATGGCATGAAAATATGATAATATCAAAAGAGAAAAGCAGTAGAGTTCCCGAGAGAATAGGTTCTGAGTGTATATACAAATATTGAATTTTGTATTGGCTAAGAACACACAACAACTTAAGTCATAAATAATTACAAATCACTGTGACTGAATTCACTTAATATTCCAAATCACATCCAAAAAACCCATAGTATGTCTTGGCGTATTGTGTTAATCCAACTAATATAGGGTATTTAGGATACATAATATATAAAATAAACTAGGACACCAGGAAGGGAAATTTAAGCATAAAGAGTCTAATTTGTCTTTGGTAGAACTCCAAAATTCATAAATTGCACAAAATATGTCATTTAAGAACCAATCAAATATTTGGGATTAAGGAACAGGTTACTCTTGGAATTTAAGCAGTACAGCAGTAATGTGGAAAATAACCCATTAAAGAATAATAAATAAAGGATTAGAAGATGCATAACAGAGTTATACAATCTTTGGCTTCATTTCAACAAAGGGTCCAGCAAATCATCCTTCCCCCAAATGGATGTTTTTGAAGTAACACAAACTCTTTACTTCTAAGTGAAACAGCTACATTATTTTGCTTGCCTTTTTCCATTGGTTTTTGTAATATTTTGGAAAAAGGTCCTACAAATGTATCTTCTGGCTTGTCCTGGGGTTTATCATGACAGGAAAATAGTGTCTTTCCTGCCATGCAAAGCTCTTTATTGTCATAAATTATAGCCACCACACTCCAGGTTAAATTATTTTATTTATAATATTAATATACCGCTTCCTCTTAAAATTTCAAAGTGATTTACATGAAAATTCAAATGGATTAAGAAGAAACGTTTTTTTTTAAAAAAAATCAAATGTTATATAGAGCATACAAAACAAATTAAAATGAAAAGGAGCAGCAAGTTAAAATTACAGCAAGAATGCAATAGAAAACTAGTGCTGAAAAAGATGGTGTCTGGCATTCCCATCTTGAAACAGCATTCCAAAGGTAAGAGCTGCCACCCAAAAGCCCTGTTCTCCAATAAACACATTCACACAGCATATGAAAATAATTGATTGAAATAGGCAGGAAGGCATGCCTGCCTATTGGGAGGGAGGGGTTGAATCTAAAAGGCCACCTGATCTTCAGTTTGATGCTCTACCAACAGGATGGATACCAATGCAGCCATTAAATTCAGTGGGTGACTTTAGCTCTGCCACATTGCCTTGAGTGCCTATAGCAAGAGAAGGGAGAGATTTGCAAAGCTTCAAGTGCTGTTGGATTCCAATATTAATCAGTCTCAAACTCCTGTCTTGGGGGGGGGGAGTGAAATATAAATGTAATAAATAACTGAACCCTAACACAAGGGGAAAAGGAGGACAGAACTATGGAGCTAAATTCACACTACATTAAGCCAAGATTTGCTTAAACATGAGGTATTGCCTAGATTCATATAACTCATTAAGCCACAAACCATATTTTGGCTTAGCACTTAAAACATCTAATAAAGGATCAGATTTGGGTTTGGGGTTAACCGTCAGTTGCGTGTACTCTCTCTCTCCTTTGGGGCTGAAAGAATGGACAGCTATAGGAGGCACTAGGACCAGAGGAGGAATAGGATTGTCGGGGGAGGCTGCCTGAAGCTGTCTATTGCCAGCAAGGGAGACTTCAGCACCGTCTCTGATCTCTTCTGACTTTCTTTCTCGGCAGCAGGTGGTGCCTGGGAGGGAAAAGGTGAGTGTTCAGCTAGCAAGGGAGGAGAAAACAAACCCCGTGGAGAAAACGCCAGCGATAGAGTCCGGTCCCAACCCTTTGGCTGGGCTTGATTTCCCCCCACCCCCACCCCCACTCCACCCACAGCCTTGTCTTTGTGCCTGGGAGTTTTGCCCAATGAGAGTCCAAGGAGGTGTCCATCTCCCCAGCCTGCCCCCAAGCCCACCCCTCCAGCTTGTCCTCCTCATCTTCATTCCCAGCAGATGCCGGTCCTTGGGGCTGCTCCGCAAACGCTCCTGCCAGTCCAGGCGACGGCCAGTCTATCTCAGGAGGCAATCAGCCGGCCAGCCCAGCAAGAGGCCGCCTACCCTGGGGTTTAGGCTAGTTTGACTTGGCCTCCTTCTGAAGCCATGCCTAACGCAGCAACCCTGGGAAAAGAGTCGTGACTCCCGCCTTCAGGGATAACCTAGGAGCCGCCTTCGTTTGCTTTTCCCCACAACCTGCCCCCCCTCACGCCGCACCACAATTGGAGATCCAGGAATCCAACTTCATCTCTTGGTGATCTGGGGCTTGTTCTTTCCTTCTCCGCTTCCCGCGAAAGAGAATTATGCTTGGCTCAAACCGTCTGGCAAGCTCCGCTAGCATTGCCAGCGCTCCCGAAGCCACCAGACGAGCGTCCCAGGGCAGGCCAGTCCGCTCCCGCCTCGCTTTGCCTTTGCTGCTGACTCTGTTGATTCTCACGCCGCGGGTGGACTCGTCGTGGTGGTAAGTCCGCGGGGGTGGGGTGGGGGAAGCGGGAGAGGGAAGGGACGCCTGCCCGGAAACTTTCTCTCGCGTCTGGCTAGAAAGTGAGATGCGGCAGCTGACTGGTGGTGCTTCAAGTGGGCTCAGTTCCAAGGTGTTTTTGAAATGTCACAGCTGGTGATGTGTTTTTTTTTTAATGGGGGGTGCGCCTGATCATATGCAGAGCGCCTGTATTCTGAGATGGATTCGGAAGATGGGGAGGGTTCTCAATTACTCCAGATCAATCTGCGGGGCTGTGAGCTCCGGAGACCTGACCCCTTAAGAGGCAGGAAGTTCCTCTCCCAGGCACGCTTGGTGATGGGACTTGGCAGCTTCCACGGTTCTCGGGAGATGCGTGGACAAGGAGAAGACCACGCTTCTTTTCCGAAATCCGTCGACCCGAGAGAAGCTGTCTATAAAACCGGGCGAAGCTTGGAGTGGAAAGCGGGCTGAGAATTAGGCAATGGACCAGCCCAAACATCTCGGAAAAGGGGATGCGGGCGGAGGAGGGCTGTCAAACGGTTCAGGCTTAGAAACAACACGGAGTTGTGCCTCCCGGACATGGGCTGCGGTCCCTTCCTCTCCCATCACCTGAGCTGGGGTTCAGGAACTCTAACTCTAACAATGCCCTGAACCAGAAATTAACCAAAAAGATCGGCTTTGGAGGACTCATTCAACACACAAGACCTAAACATGTTACAGGTTCGTCGGGTTCGGCCCACAAAACTGTTGGGGCTCTACAGTAGTAGGCGATTTTCATCGGGATGGCGGGATCCAGTTTCTTCTCTTCTGGGTCGCCTCCCGCGCTCCAGAGCCTCCGCTTGACACCAAAGCCCGGGCCAGCGCCTGAGTGATGCAGCCTGCGGGCCCCTGCAGAACCCCCGCGTGACTCCTCACCTGTGAAAAGGCCTGAAGGCCCCGAACGGGTTTCAACCTGTAGCAGGACCCCGAGTAGGCAGCGTCTGTACCCCCGAAAGAAGTCCCTTTACTCTTGCCAGTGGTATATTAACCATTAAGCAGACTGAGCACGTGCTTAGGGCACCAGGCCCAAGGGGGCATCCTAAAGTTGTGGGGGGGGACCCCATGAAGATTTGTACAGTGTGTACAAAGGAGGGAAGGGCACCCAGATTTGTCAGTATTTAGGACACCAATGAGCCTAAATCCGACACTGATTCTCGCCGGATCGCATTTCTGGGTTTCCTTACAAGAGAACGTTCTTCCTACGTTCCGTCGGAACCAGCGGAAGTTCAGACGAATCCAGGCCGGGGGGGGGGGGGCAACCCCATCCCTTCATCCGTAGGATCAATTGCTAGCTTGTCAATGGCTCCGCCACTTTTCCTTGGAGCCACCTGCCTCGCTCCCACCCCAGAGAAAGATAGAAGGGGAGGGGGGGACCGAGTGGCTTCCAACTCGAGCTAAGCCGGGAAGGTAGTGGCTTGCTTCAGTGTTTCTCAACCTTGGCAACTTTGAAGATGTGTGGACTTCAACTCCCAGAATTCCCCAGCCAGCGCTGGCTGGAGAATTCTGGGAGTTGAAGTCTGCACATCTTCAAAGTTGCCAAGGTTGAGCCACACAGGCTTACTTGGTTTGCGGCGTGCCCATTCCTGGCTTAGTGCCACGTACGAATATAACCACGGAACGTTGCACTGACTGTCCGGTTAACCGAATCCTGCTTTATCTGGACGCACTCCACACGCTGCCTGAACCGTAATCGAAATCAGGGCCTCTCACGCGAATAAGACGTTGAGCTGAAATGCGGTTGCCCAGCTGAGGGCAAAAGCTTTTCGCGGGAAAACTCACCGGGGAACAGGCCAAGAGGGCGCGAGCGTGGGACGAAAGGAGCGCAATTGACAGCAATTGTCTGCCGAGGCCGCCGAGCTGAGGCGGGCGAGCGTGGCTCTCTTCGGCCTTTTCCGTCCTGAGGCGGTTTCTGCTTCGAACTTTCTTCCCGCTATCCCAGAGCTTGCGCTGACCTGTGGTGGTCGAGAAGGGTGGGATTTATAACACACCTGGGCTCTTCCGCCCTCTTCCGAGCGAGCGTTTCTGCCCTCAGCGTTGAGGGAAGGGCGGCTATATTAGCCGCTCCCGAAACATCGTTTTTCTCAGCCCTCTTGGACCTCCAGGTCAGGCGGCTTCGGCGATACCCAGGGCCTCCTACGACGGAGAGGGCATCCCCTCCGAAGGGGCTGGAGAGGCGTTCCAGGCCTCTCTGCCCAACTCTCGGGGCTGCCGAATGCCACACCTCGGCCCGTCACGGGTTGGCGGCAGAAAGAGCGCTTCGGGGCAAAATCGCTTCCCCTGGAAAGTCTTTTTTTCCATCGGTTCCTCTGGAGCTGAGCGGGCGCTCTGTCTCAACCTGTCAGTCTGCCTCACCCGGCTTTCTGGCGGCTGCTGCTGCCTGCATGAGAGACGCGGGAGTTGCCTTCGCTGAAGAAGTGAATAGGCAATTAAGCTCCCAGTTGGAGGACTCTGGCAGAAGCGGGAACTTGTGTGCAGCACGGGCTCTTCTCCCAAGGCTTGTTAGTTGCGAAGTCGTGTCCGACCCATCGCGACCCCATGGACAACGTTCCTCCAGGCCTCCCTGTCCTCCACCATCCTCTGGAGTCTATTTAGGCTCAGTTGGGAGTTTCTCTTCTTTTTCTTCTTCCTTCCTCCCCACTCAGGCCTTAGCGTGGAACCACCTGGGCCGGCCAGCGCTCTTCTAACTGCTATCCATTCCTAAGGCCTCTTGCGCTGATATTGTTAATTCTCTACATAGGCAGACAGGCGGAACCTTCAGGTTCCTTTTCCAATCTCCCTAGTTAGGAGGCTTTTTTTAAAAAGTTCACATTTCACAGTTCACATTAGGCTAATATTTAAATATACCATCATTTTGGCTGCTTATTTTAGACAACTGTCCAGTACATTCAAATGTTCAGCAATTTATCTGCAAGTCAATTGTAGATAGATAAAGCTCTGTGAAACTTAGGTAGGCATTGTAACTGCAACCGCCAAGTAGGCGTAGCTATCCTGAACAGGTAAAAGGCTTGGGAGGGGGAGGAGAGATGGAAAATGACTCTTGCCTTGAAAGTGACTTGCCAGATACTAGATAAGGGGGCTGATGATGGAAGGCAATTGCTCCATTGGGATAACAGCATTTAGCGCATATGTAGAAATAATTGAAAGTGGGAGTTCAAGTTTTTAAAGCTTAAAATGGGAGCTTATTCCAACTAGATTGTAAAGATTGAAAATTGAATGTCATTGTTTTATTGCTCATCATATCATATGAACACTAAAATCATAAGTAAATGATGCTTAAGTCAACTATGAAAAATGAGTCATATCTATTCAGTTCCTGTATTTCATTGTTTTAGATCACAAAAGTATGTTTACTCTGGTTTATTCCCAAGTAAATATTGCAGTTTAATCTCATTGCATGCAATGGTATATCTTCCCAAGTAAATTGGTTCAGAGTACATAAAGAGGTTTTTTTTTTCCCTTTTCAATTTACGGAGGAGGGGAAGCACTTTGCTTACATACGAGCTTTCAATTTTAGAAATCTATTCCTAATCAAATCAATTTATGTGTTCATTGTCGGCATTTGAAAAAGCAGATGATGTTAAGTCAGAGAATCTGAAGAAGTTCATTTTTATCATTTAATCAGGGGTCTGGAGAAAAGGAGAGGGAAGGATCTAACTTAGAGTAGTGATTCCAAATTCCTTCCCTATAAATAGCAAGGGGGAGGGCAAGTCAAATTGTAGTGCCTTAAGTATTATTTTATTAGATGGTGACATGTTTATCTTGTATTTATAAGTTCTTGTGTTGTAAAGTCTTTGCAGAGCAAAACAGTTTGCATCCTTCTGCCATGTTGAAATCTAGGGAATCTGCTTCTCCAGTTTTATGCTTAAACTTTATTCAGCAGACCCAAAGAGGCAGTTTCACTAACATCACAGTACCAACAGTAGGTAGACTATAGTTTCATTTGATTTGCCAAAGCTTTGAGGGAAATGACGCTTGACCTCTCTACTTGTGCCTAGAGAAAATGCTAGTCCTTTTCTTCCAGCATCTTTGTGGAACTAAATCCTAGTGCATACTACATTGATTTTGGTTCTTACTAAGAGAAAATATCTACTATATGTTTCTAAACAGCAAACAACTTATGAATTTTCAATTATATCAGGAATAGCATGGATTGATTCACAAATTCTGTATGAATTGTAGGGCTTCTACAGCATGGTGGTTTCTATATAGACTGTGTGCATGTATACCCTAACAATTTTAAATGAATATTAGCTAAATCTGTATCTTAGTTTTTAAAAAAAATGTGTGGCAGGTAAATTCTATGGATTAGTTACAGAAGACTTAGCTGGGAAATGCTATTTTGTTATATAGTGCTTTATGTTTTGAAATGCTTCTGCAAACAGGAAGAGAATGGTGACATAGAAAGTACTTTAGAATACATTAAAAATTAATTAACAAAAATTATAATCTTATAATAAAATCTCTTTCTGGCAATTTCTTTTGGTGGAACACAAAAATGCAGGGTTAATTGAACAATTTCATTGAGTTTAGTATGGGAAAAGATTACAGCCTTAGCAGTTAGATCTCAAAGGTAATCCTTAGTTATTAACTACCAGAATAATTGGTCAAAGAGAATTGAGGCACAAAATTTGCATCCTTTTCACATTGTTCATACTATTTGATCATATAGATTGATTAGATGAAAGAAACAAATCAGCAAATCAAAGAAATCTTCATTGTTATGTCAAGATTTATCATGTGCATGGATGTGTACTATGTGTAAATGTCTTGGCATTATTTCAAAGTCTACCTTCATCAGTTTGTAGTAAATGCTGTTGAGATATTAAAATATTGCTTAATTGTTTAAAAAATTCTGAAATTAGCAACATGTTTTTAATTATTTGTGCCTATGTAATAAATGAAAAGAAGCATGCAGACAACTGGAAGGTACCAGAGGCCTGCTTCTTCTCTAGTTAAAAGGGTTTATAGAATCAAAGCTGATAAATAACTTCTTGTCAGCCATTATTACTGAGACTGAATAATACAGACACAAGCAAAGGATCAGAATTATACTAAATTATACTAAAACATCATCGTATATTCAAGGCAGTCAATAAACATTTTAAAGATCTGCCCTAAACATTGGCCGCAAGCACTGTTTTGGGACTCTTTGGAGTAGATTAGAGCTACAGTATGTGGCTTCCAAACATAATCTGTACAATAAACAAGCTTGGTGTAAATAACTAAGTAGAGTTTACTTGTAGCTGAAAGTAAAATGAGCAATTACAGACTAGGAGACCATTTTAAAGCTAAAAGTCTTGAGTCTCATGCAAGCACATATGTTTGAGACTGTAAAAACACCACACACCAACAGGAATGCAAATATATTTCCCCACCTCACATATACTTTCTTTCTTTCTTTCTTTCTTTCACTCAGCTCTTTAACTGAAACCACTGCTCCTCAATGTATCCATATTTTCCCAGCCTACACGAGAACAAAGATCAAATTTTCTTGAATATGTATTTTACAATGTTCAACTTTCGATAAAAGTGCATAAATGTGTATAATTACAATCACCATGACATGTACAGAATTGCCAAGATACATGGTAATGATGATGTGATTAAACCACAAATTAGGGACCCAAGAGTATTATCTTTATTATGACAATGAACTAGGGTTATAACTGAGATGCAAAAAAATGGCTATCTAATGCTGTCCAATCACTTTGTAAGCAAAATAAGATTTAAATTGGCACCCTTCCAGATTAATATATCATATTCCAAGCAGTAGGATAAATAATCAGGAATAGCAAATAGAAAGGCCAAGTATTAAGCAGACTCAGAGAGTTAATTTGGTTTAATTCTCAAGGCACCAGGTTAGACACTAAGGAAATGTAAGTTTTAATCTCACCTTAGGGTTGGCATGAAAGCCAACTAGGTAACTTCAGGCCAGTCATCTTTCTTAGCCCAACTATTTTATAGAATAGGCCAAGGAAACTTATTGTGGGGGAAATAGAAAGAGGAAGGAGTATTCTGTGTGTTCACTACCTTAAGTTATTTATAATAAGGAAACTAAATATAAATAAAATAATAATAATATAAGTAAACTAAAATATAAATAAAATAAAAAGGCTCAGATGAAGCATGGTAAAAATACAGGGTTGTTATCTACATGAAGGAAATAGTGTCCAATGATCATCACAAAAGTGAAGAGGGGACTAATAAGATTCACAGTCTGCAGGAGAAACAAAGACAGATAGAAAAAGGGAACTGAACAAACTAGCTATGTTTTTGGCTAGCTTTCTTTTAAGCTAGCATGCCCTTCATACTTTAGGACTGGAAAAGGCTGCTATTGGCTACTCATATTGCTACACCTATAAGAGGAAGATATCCATGGACAGATAAAATACCCTACCATTATGCTAAATGGAAGAGAAAGATTATCACCAAAAGAGATTATGATGATGGTTACAGTTTATTATCTTTATTATTTTAGTTTCTGATTGCTTTATAAATTGTTTTGAAAAGATAAGTGCATTCCCTAAATTATAAAGTTCATTTGGAATTTCAAAGTTCTTGATAACTTCAAATCATCCATCTCTCTCCATCAAATCCCCAGAACTTCCCAGGGCAAAAGCATCAGAATTATGACAAGCAGATATGGCAGAATCTGATGATTTTATATGGCTGTAATTGGGGACATTGGATTCTCTGGTTTAGAGTCCTCCTTTGGGACCAACTTATCACTTCCTCAGTAGCATTGAAGTCCAGTTGCTGCTATTGAATGTCAGGTTAGTCTGCAATACATATACCCTTAACCACTATTGTGGCTAAGGTGGCCAACTTGCCTTGAATTCTAAGCCCTGTGCATTTTGGATCTGGTACCAGCCAAGACATCAAGGAAGGGGAGGGAGGGGAGGGGGTGGGGTGGTAGTTGTCATTCATGAGTCACTGTTGACTTTCAGAGCCTCTGCTTTGCATGTAACCAGTTACAAGGCCCTCTGATTGAAATTGAGGTTGCTGCTGGTACACTCCTTAACATCAACCCTGCCTGAGTTCCTGGATTCTGTTGCTGAAATTTAAGAGGTTCCTGTCCCTTACATTTTCCTATCTGATTTTCTTTTTACAAAAGAAAGGGCAGGTTGTATAGAGGATATTCAATTCTTTTTTTTAATGATGATGTGCTGAAAGTCTTTGAAAACATGAATATTCTCCCAGTCTTTGTCATAAGGTAATTGCTCAACCCCTTAGGTTTTTTTGGTTTGATTTATTTGGTTTCATTGTGTTTATCTTTACCTTTATTATTCTTGATTTTAAAATGCAAGCTGCCTGGAGTAATTTAGAGACCCTGGTCCTAGTAGTAGGTTGCAGACAATGTAGACTGAATAAAATTGATGGATGAATCCTATATATGTAGTGAATCCTATATAAAAGTCTAGCAGCGGCTATTGTGCTTTTAAAATTTCATATACAATAAATTGCAGAACCCCAGGACACAATAATAGATATATTATGTTTGTCTTTTGTTGGAATTATTTGAAATAGTTTTAAAATCATCTCTAGGTGCAGGGTTCATTTGGAGTCATTTAGAAATTAACTAAATGCCAACTGTGAATATATTCTTTTCCTATGTAGCCATAATGTTATAGAAAATTCACAAACAATTCTGACTTCAGGGATTCCCTTAACAGGATGAGTTGGGGGAATGCTTTCAATATTATAAAAATAAGTAGTTCTAAGTACAGTATGTTTAAAACTGTTATAGAATGAAGGAAGAAGAAACAAATGTACCCCTCACTGAAATTAAACCAGGTGATTCCAGTGTGTGACCTGCAGCAGCATTAGTTTTGAACTGTAATTGTTCATGAGTAAATTAACATTCCAAATTGTAGCAGGCTAAAATAGCTCCATTTCTATAAAAGCTTAACAAAATATTAAGGGTTTGATGAGGTAGACTACTACTGCTTTTATGGAACGCTTTGCATTTCAGAATGCTATTTAAAATGGACATTGAAAGCTCAAAAAGCATTGAGGTGCTTTTCAGGGTTTCTCATGCATATTGCAAAATCCATCATGTCTTTTCACCAGTCAATCTAGGACCAGCAGCTATAAGCAACTGAATGATTCAGTTGCTGAATCATACCCAGAACTCCACTACTATAATACTAACACGTTGCCCTTTCCAAGTCAATGGACAGGGAAACTAAGAAAAATGTGGCCCATTGCCTAGCAATTGATGAGTGTTTTCTCCAGTTCTATGGTCCCCATGTCAACTTTGGTCATCTGCCAAGGGAAAAAGAAACAGTCAAAACCAACATGAAGTTGGACATTTTAAAAAATGAGAAGCTTTTACTAAACTGACTAAATGAAATGAGGTATTTTAAAATAATAATTTATTAACACATTTCTTACTCATGTTTATTGTGCAATGTGGGAAAAGCACTTTAAGATTTCCTGAGAATTTTACTATCAGGGTTCAGAGGCAAAATGGTCTTTTGAGTCCTACCATCATCACTAGTTTCTTCCCATAACATATTGTTCTCCAGTTTGGTCTAATGGTTAAGGCACCAGGCTAGAAACTGGAAGACTTTGAGTTATAGTCCCACCTTAGCCATAAAAGACAACTGAGTGACTTTGATTCAGTCACTCCCTCTCAACCCTGCTCACCTCACAGGGTTGTTATTGTAAGGAAAATAGGAGAAGGGAGGTGCCTAGATATGTTTATTGCCTTGAGTTGTTTGTAAAAATAATAAAGGCAGGATACAAATAAATAGCATTTAAAAGTACAAATAAATAAATAAACAAAAATTAAAAATGAACAATAAAGAAAAAGGTGTGAAGAAAGTCCTGGAAAAAGTCAATTGGGATCATATTGTAATTAACTTTACTGTATCTCATGAAAAAATATCAATCCATTTATTTATTTTATTAAATTTATTAACTGCCCATCTTACCACAAGGAACTCGGGATGGTTTACAATATCAATTTAATCATTTGAGGTATACTGAGACAAATTTTGAATGGGGTCCCCTCCTTTATTCATTCCCTTGAAAATGCCTTGATTACTATAAGATTAGCATTTGAAGCACTTACTTTATGGGGATTTCAGCGTGGATAGTGGATCACTTCACAAGTCAAACTAAACCATAATAGAGTTCCTTGGTTTTGATTTAATGTATTGAGTGAATCCAGCTGCTTGTGATTTATTCAGTATGGCTAAACAACTGTGGTATGATATGTGAACTCAGCCAATGTGTTTGGTATCAAAGTGACATGATCAGATAACATAGCTAAATTATTAGATGAAACCATTGTGCTTCAGGTGACAAATTCTGGGAAGGGAGAATTATCCTGCCTCTAATCTTATAGTCTCAAGCCCAAAGTGACACTATTAATCTCAACATACACAGCCTGCATTTGAGGGTCTTAATGATCAACCAAATAATGCAAAGTGGTCTTGTAGGAATTCTGATTCCAAATTGTTGAATGCCTTCTATGTCAATAGCAAAGCCATGAATTTGATTTGATAGCTGAAAATGACAAGGGTTTCCTGAGTTTTGCAGATGTGGTCTTCCTAGCATAATGCATAAAAAATAATTCATTTCATATATGAGATATTTAACTAGCTTTAAGCCTCTAAATAACTTCCTGCCAACCTGTTTAACCACCCATTAGAAAAAATTCTATATATCTTCTTGGACTTCACTAATACTAAATCAGTGGAAAAAGCTGAAATGTATCAACATTTAACTATGATGTGATTATATGTTTAACATTTCTTCTACAGAACACTATGAGTTGTGGTTCAGAATATAGATCACAAAATACCACAGGCAGTAATCTCTGTTCTAACTCTGGCAAAGAGCAATACCACTGACATTTTAAAAATTATGTGTATGTGAAATTAGTCTTATCCAACATAAGATTAGCAGAATGTGGGAGGACAAGAAGAAAGGAATTTTGGTACATGGAAGCAATTCATTGTATCAGTAAAGAATTCTTGATTTCACTGAAAGGTTACTTAAAACAGGATTGACTCAGTGTAAGCTGATTTCAACTATGATAGTACTGTAATGGGATTGTGCAATCACACCATAGCACATCACATGCTGACCATCCTGCATTGGCAAATACACTTAGTTCTACAAGCAGAAACAAAATGATTCACGAAAGAGATAAGATATCCCGTTAAAGATACTTTTTAAAAAATTTAATAAACCATATAGATCTTCCAAGTGCAGTAATCTATTTGCAATACAGGCAGACAAACCATCATGATCATTACCACCAGTCAGAAGTTGATGGCTTAGGAAAGGATTTCTTCCCATATCCAAATTGAAAAGCTTTGTTTTCCATTTTTTTAAATGTTTACACTGAAAATTGACTTAGCTGCATTTGTTTTCATTGGGGTTTCAGCAAGACTCTGAAAATACAACAAGAATCATAAATAATCTTCTGACTCCAAGTTTAAGAACATTTCTTTAATTGTATCTAGCTGTGCATAGCTGGCAACTTAGACATGCCTTTTACGGGGCCAAAGAGATCTTTCTGTGATGATTAATGGTTTCTTAATGGGTCAGTGCTAAACTTATGGCAAATAACTTCTCTAGAATTATAGATTATTTTGGCAATTTAATGAGCTAGTTCCAACTGTCAAATTTGATCCTAACTCTAGATAGAAACCATTAGTAAGTAACAATATTTTTCCTGTTCTTCCAAAATTTTGTGACCTTCACTGTGATAGCAATGCTGTGTGGTTTATTGTAATAATCTAAACTCACTTTTCACTCTCAAGTATGACGGAAGTACCCATCCTTCAATACTGAAGTAAGATCAAAATGGCAATTAAATTTGCTTCTGTATATAAAGAACGGTCAGATACTACATTGTCCTTGGCTTCTAAATACAGTGGAATGTTCTGCTATATATTTCTGGAGATGACTTTGAATCTAAGCTTGTTCTGAAACTTTCTGCCATAGTTTCTTACCGTAACTATAGACTTCTGGTTTTGTTCTATGAAAAGAACAAAAGCATCACATAGTATTAAAATGGCTGATTCATAATTACTCAGACATAACATGTATGGAATGGAAGACTGAATCATGAGAGATACCTGCCACAAGCATCACTTTTTGCTGTAGAGTAGGTGAATGTAGACTCAAGATTGCATGTGGCCCTGATAACCTTGATCCTCCAAAGATTCCTATTGAATTAGACTTGAATGTAATCACATTTAATTTCCCTTTGTTCCTATTCATTCTTTGAAGTGAAGCCTTCTCTGAAAAACCAAGGTTGTCCCGCAACTTGACTGGTGCATCTCTATGCCATTAACTCTGCTGCTTTCTGGGACAAAGAGCATAGGCTTCCTGAGTGTGGAAGAATGCATCCTATGAATTATCTGCTTCTTTACTGCCACATTCACTGAAATGTATTTAACTGACTTCCTTTCATTCTATTCACTCTTAATCCAACAGAACTAGGTAAATGATATTACTAGGTTTTGAGATGAGGGGGAGGACCCCAAAACTCGTATTATCTCATAAACTAGAATGGATAGCAAGTACCTGGGGTGGTTGAATGGCTGAAATCTTTTGAGATTCATCTCAAAGAACATGTTTGCTCTCCAGGAATCCATGCTTGCTGAGGTTTAAAATGAAACGTATGTTGCTGAGTAAATAGATGCCTGTGTCTGATTGTTTTGTTTATCTAAGAGGCAATTTAGGATTCTCCTTGTTTATTGGAAGAATACCCAGAAGATTCTTACAACAAGATTTTTTTTAAAAAACACAACTGTGATGACATGTGACAATTTTCTTCTGTTATCTTAAGGGCTGCATTAAGGGCAGCCTGCATTAAGGGGCCATATAAAGAAGACGTTCTTGGCTAGCCAGCCTATCCAGATTTGCATTGATAACTCATGGAAAAAGGAAAGGAATGGAAAAATGAAGCATTTCCCTTATCTAGATCTATCTAATGTAGATTCTTTTATGAAGTGCTAAGCAGACAGAGGACAGGGAAAAAGAGAAGCAATTGTTTTGAAATAACTTTTAAGTGCTTCCCTGTAATCTCAAAATCAAACTTGACATTGCAATAAATGTGTTGTGTTAAACAACTATTTTCTATTTATTTAAAATAAAAAATCATGGCAGGGAGAAGACTACAACTCAGACTCTGGTATGCATAAATTAACCCTTTCATGCATATAGCAATTCAGTTTAAAATTGCAACTAGAGTTTTCACAGGAAGGAACTACAATTTTCTTTTGTCAAGAAGTTGAACCAATCTTTCCTGTGCATTAGAATCTGAATTCTTATCCTTTTCCCCCATGGCTGCTACATAGATCAGAGAAATTAGATAGGTGAAATGCAAACAGTATTTCATGTCTAATTCGCCATTCAAAACCATGTATAAAGCCCAGGTCCTGCTATTCAGCTGCAAATAATCATTCCTTTATAATGCTGGAGATGTTTTCTATATTTTTTGTACCTCTGGGCTTCATACATTATATTTGGATTAGGTGAAGAATGTACTACAGTATTATAAACTGGGTTACCTCTAATAATTTTTCTTCCATATCACGTCTTCTTTCTATACTTGCAGCCATTATTTGTTTAATTCCTCGCCATGGGAGTGGGAGTATAGTATAAATATTTAGTATGGTCAAAGACCAGCAATACACATTAATTTTTACAATATATTAAAAAGTACTCACATTAAAATATATTTAAAAAGTATTGACATTAAAAGTGGATAATAACATACATGTTCTCAAATTGTTCGGGTCACTCCCTGGTTTATGTGAGTGAAAAGCCGATAAGTATGGGTGTAAATACAATGGTCCAGAAATTGTTAGAGATATGTCCAAATAATTGGTACAAGATGACAACTATACTTCTGTAACCATTTTTTTTTCCTTGTGGACATTGCAGCAACATAGAATTTTGCCACTGCATACGTGGTAGCCGGGTTTGGGTACTGGAGGAGAAAGCCTACATAAAAATTATCTGCACACACACACCCCTGGCAATCTGTTTAATAAGGGGAGAATATATTCAGACCTACAAACTCTGTATAGCTCACAGTGTAATAGAACATGTAAGATATCTTCAACTTCTCATTTACCACATATACAAACCCGTTCTGCTATTGGTGTTCTCTTATACCTGCCCTGGAGGAGTGCTGAAGGAAGAATGTTAAATCTGGCTCTGAAGAAAGCTATTTGGTTTGGGAAGATCAGGTCATTTAGATATCTTGCTGATTCCCACACTCTCTGTTTGATTCTGTCCCTATTGTGGGGAGGCAAACTATTTAGTTGTTCTTGGAACTCCATGTCCTTCATTCTGTTGATTAATACTTGCTTTGCTTGGTCAAAGCCTAGAGACAGTAAGAATACCTGTGAGAGCCCATAAGAGCCCAGCTTGTGATCTATTGCCTGTTTTCAGGGGGAGGGGAAGTTGTCAGTCAACACTAGTGGGGACAATCCCTCTGGAAAGAAGTGAATTTTAAGCCAATGAATGATCATCATCTTCCAGGCTCTTACCTGAATTTGAAGCATGCCTGTTTCAATTCTTAACTGGGCACTTGCAGCTAAGATGGCTCTCAGGAATTTGGTTTGTGTGGTTTCTATCAAGTCTTTCTTTGTAAGGATTCCTGTTTGTGCACCATATAGAATTTGTGCCAATGTTTTGGCCTCAAAACGTTTTAAGGCTGCCCTCCACCTGTGTAAAAGAAGTGTTTAATTGCATTTGAGGACCTATTGGCTGCTTGCAATGTATGATCTAGGTGAGCCTTCCATGTCCCTTGCGAGTGGAAAACCATCCCAAGGTATCTAAATGTTTTAACCTGTTCCAAACTATGTCCTATTTTCCAGGAGTATTGACTAGGTCTTTTAGCAAAAACTAAAATTTTTGATTTATCAAAGTTAAGGACCAGCTTGTTTTGCCTGCAATAGCCGGGGGTTTCCTAATTGTTCTTCAGTCCTACAGGAGTTTGTGAAATAATAGCAGCAGCAGCGTATAAGAGAATCAGAATTTTGTGTTGTGCTAGGTTAGGAGGATGGAGATCAGGTTTCTGTAAAAGATTGATTACGGGATTGATATATTATTATTATTATTTATTTGTCTTGTATGCCGCCCACTCCCGGAGGACTCCGGGCGGCTCACAAAAGACAAGGGAAAGGGGGGAACAAGACAAAGACAACGTATTAAAAACAAAACCAACATTCACAATTTCTATGGAGGTAGATGCTTCTCAGCTCCCCCCAGCCTGCTGGAACAGCCAGGACTTGGTGGCTTTGCGGAAGGCCAGGAGGGTAGTAAGGATCCGGATCTCAACAGGGAGCTCGTTCCAGAGGGCCGGAGCTGCAACAGAGAAGGCTCTCCCCCGGGGAGTCGCCAGCCGACATTGGCTAGCTGATGGAATCCGGAGGAGACCCAACCTGTGCGATCTAATTGGTCTGAGAGAGGTAATCGGCAGGAGGCGGTCTCTCAGGTACCCAGGTCCGATGCCATGTAGGGCTTTATAGGTAGCGACCAGCATCTTGAAGCGGATTCAGAGACTAATAGGTAGCCAGTGCAGCTCACGGAGGATAGGTGTAATGTGGATGTACCTTGGTGCACCCACAATCGCTCGCACGGCTGCATTCTGGACTAATTGGAGTCTTCGAACACTCTTCAAGGGCAGCCCCATGTAGAGCGCATTACAATAATCCAGTCTTGAGGTCACAAGGGCATGAGTGACTGTCTGAAAGGCCTCCCGATCCAGGTAGGGTCGCAATTGGTGCACCAGGCGAACCTGGGCAAAGGTCCCCCTGGTCACAGCCAACAGATGGTGTTCTAGAGGAGGACTCCCAAATTGCGAACCATCTCTGAGGGGCGTATAATTTCATATAAATTCTATAATATAGAAGTTAAAGAGGGAGGGAGACAGGATGCAACCCTGCCATACCCCTTTTTTGTACCCTTACTGGGCCGGTTAAACTCCCTTGGGGATTGCAACTCACTTTCAAGATGGAATTGGCATACAATTTTTGTATGAGGAAGAAAAGTTGTTTATCAACAGTGGTGCATTTTAATTTTTCCCATAAGGTGATCCTGGATATTGAATCAAAGGCCTATTTAAAATCATGGAAAGCCACAAAAAGAGAGGATTTTTTTATATGTGTATTTTTGTACTAAATGGTGGCATACCAAGATATGATCCACTGTAGATCTTCCTTTTCTAAAACCGGTTTGTTTGCCTTTGATTATTCCCTCTGAAATTAGCCAATCCTGAAGTCTATAGTTTAGGTGTTTGGCATACAGTTTACTAATAATGCTCAGAAGACTAATGGGTCTATAATTGCCTGGGTCATTTCTATTACCTTTTTTATAAGTTGGTATGATAATTGCTACTCCCCAATCTCTTGGCATGTGGCCTGTTTTATCTATAAATGTAAACAGATATGCTAAAAGTGGAGCCCACCAACTGGCGTTCTTTTTTATTATTTCTGGCAGGACATTATCAGCACCAGGTGCCTTATTAGCCTTTAGGGCTCCAATCAACCAGGATATCTCTTCTGGTGTAACAGGGGGCCAGTAAGGAGTTTGGTCCAATTTAGTTTGGCTCTCCTTGGTTACATAGTCAGATTCTGTATATATAAGGTGACCAGATGTCCCGCTTTTGGCGGGACAGTCACGATTTTTCAAAATTTGTCCCATGTCCCCCGGCGTGTTCAAAAAGTCCCGATTTTCCAAAAGTAAGAAAAGACGCCGAATCATCAATTTTAAAAAGGACACCATTAAAAAAAAGTTTTTATTTCTCTGAAATGTCGTTCCCGATGTGGCCTTTAGAGGGCAGTGGTTTTCCTCCCTCTGCTCGGCTCACTGACAAGGGGTGAGGCTCCCTCCCCTCCTGCGTGTGCACGCGCTGACGCGCAATGTTTTTGCAACAGCCGTCTGGCGGCCTCGGGCAGGGGGGGGATTTCCGGTGGCGGCAGCATGGTGAGGAGGAGGCTCAGTCCTGGGCCAAGCGGCTCAACTGTCGGAAGCTCCTCAAAAGCACGACAAAGGAGGCGGCGGCAGCGGCAGGGGTAACACTTCATTGTTTTACAACCTCTTTTTTTTTTACAGCTCAGGTGCTCCGAGGCCCCCCACCCGTCAATGGTGTCCCGCTTTACCCATCTTAAAATCTGGTCACTTTATGTGTATAGCTCCCTAAAATATTCTTCCCAGGCATGAATTGGTACCTGATTAGTTGGGGGTAGGGGAGGTTTCCCCAATCCTCTGGTGATGTACCAAAAAAGCGATGTATTTTTGTTCTGACTGACGTAATTAGTCTATGCCAAGAGTCCTTCAGAGCCGACTTTTCTTTTCTTTTAGAAGGGTCTTATATTGTGCTTTCAACTGCTTTAAGTGGTGAGTGTGATCCTCAAAAGGGGCATTTTTACTTTCCTGTACTCCATATTATATATCCTTTTTAGTTGCATGCAATTTCTATTGAACCATTTTTTATTCTTTGAGACCGGCCTATTGGAGTGAGCTAGTGTTCTGTTAGTGAGAACTGATTTTAAATTTCAAATTAAAGTTTCAAACCCGTCTAAGTAAGAGCCTCCAAACTTATTCCTTAGTAGAGATGTACGTAGCTCTATGATCTCTGGAACTAACATCCATTTAGTAACTTCCTTAGCATTTTTGTCATTCCATTTACTGGTAATTTTTACCTGGATATTTTGACTCTCTAATCTGGGTAGGTAGGCTGTGCCTGCCCTTAGAGATTTCTGGTGTAATGTGAGAGTAAGGATTATTGCATCATGATCGCTTTCCAGTCACAAGTCTACCTCCATCTTCTGTAAGAATTTCAGGAGGTCATGTGATATTATCCAGTAATCAACTGTGGATTTTCTTCCTGCTCCTCGATAAGTATATTCTGCTGGGTAGTCACCCTACATGGACCCATTAAGGATACAAAGATCCAAACATACAGTCATCTGTCTTACACACAAACCTGCTTTAGGGTCTTTAAATGCAGGAATTCACTTGTTACATTCTCATCATAGTAGAACTTAAATTGATTACATGCTTGATCATTTGGTCCCATTCTAGCGTTTAAGTCCCGCCCCCCTATAATTATTGCTGCTTTGGGGCATTTGAGCAGTCAAGAATAAAATCTTCTATGCTGTCCCAAATCTTGTTGATCACATTATTTTTATTAAGTGGAAGAATATAGATATTAAAAAGAAAAATCTCCACCAGTTTAAATAAGAGTAAGATAGTCACAACCCATGGCTGGAAAGGTTGCAGTGATACACATTTAAATTGCAAGGATACATTAACTAATGTCACAATATCCCCTTTAGCTTTCCCTCCCCCTTGCTTGGGACAGCCAGGATTGAGTTAACCCAATAACCATCTAACTGTATCTCTGTGAAGGCCCAGGTTTCCTGTAAGAAGAGGAGGTCAAACTGTGATATATATAGTCAAAAAAGAGTTGGATGGAACAGACCAAACCGCTATATTCCAGCTATATTATAAGGGAAAGTGGGTCATCTTTTGCAGCTCATCAGGAAACTTGATTTATACAAAGGGAAATTGTCTGGATTGACAACCACCTCATGGATTGTGGTGTCATCACACACAGGATTGGCCTTCTTTAAAAGTAAGGGGGGGCATCTAAGTCCTGTGTAGACTCCTGAAGAACTTGTTCAGGGTAAGAGGTTTTAACACCAGCTAACAGAGCTTGCCATTCCAATGTCTCTTCTCTCGGTGTAGGGCAAGGAGTTGTTAGGTCATGCCTCATTCTTTGAGAAGTTGGCTCTGACATGGGTCGTCTCTCAGTTTCTTGGTTTGGTGCTGAAGGTATCATGGGATATTGACACAGGGATGATTCAGCTGCAAATAATCATTTATTTATTTATTTATTTATTTATTTATTTATTTATTTATTATTAAAACTTGTATGCCGCACACTCAGGGAAGACTCAGGGCGGCTTACAAATACGAAGGGGGGATATAAAAAATAAAAACAACAATTAAAAATTCAAGAACACTCATAACTTAGGATGGGGCTGGATAATTCAACAGTCCCAGGCCTGCCGGAACAGCCCAGTCTTGGCCGCTTTGCGGAAGGCCGGAAGGGTAGTAAGGGTCCGGATCTCAACGGGGAGATTGTTCCATAGGGCTGGAGCAGCTACAGAGAAGGCCCTCCCTTCTTCATTTATAATGCTGGAGATGTTTTCTATATTTTTTGTACCTCTGGGCTTCATACATTATATTTAGATTAGGTGAAGAATGTACTATAGTATTATAAAACTGAGTTACCTCTAATAATATTTCTTCCATATCAGGTCTTCTTTTCATACTTGTAGCCATTATTTGTTGAATTCCTTGCCAGTGGTATGAAATGGGAGTGTGATATTATATAGAATGAAAACATCAGGAACAGGATTCAGATAATAATATGATCACCATATTATAAAAAATATGTTGCAACTCTGGAAAGAGTGCAGAAAAGAACAACAAAGATGATTAGGGGGCTAAGGTAGAATTAGAACATGTAGTCTCTCAGTTTCTACCCTGGTGCCTTAAACACAACACATAGTTTAGTTTATTGACATTTATAGGCCGCCCTTTTCCCTGAGGGGACCAGCTCCACTTAACTAAACACTTTTAATTTACCCTCCCCCCCCCCATGTTGTTTCCATCTTTTACAGTACATCTATGCATCAGAGGCAGAGTTTTGCAAAAGATTTTGAGTTTAAAATATAGTAAGTTAGAAATTTCACATGAAAAGTACTTTTGGACAGTTTTCCCTGAGTTGAAGCACAAGCTGCATGTTGAGACCAATGGCCAAGCCAAAAGTTATCCTTGAAATCTTGTTTCTTGCATATACCTTGACATTTACAGACATGTAAAAACGTAAACTGACTCTATCAAAATGGAGCTCATCCATGTGAACAGTATTAGATATATCTGTCATGGCTGGTAATAGCTTCCCAGGAGATGATATGTGGCTGGATTTGGACAGCGATGAATTCTTCCTTGAGAGAGGGAATGATTCCTCCACCTCTTAAGGAACAACATCCTTGTTCTTAATTTCTCAACTGTCTCTGGTATCATCAACCATGATATTCTTCTGGATCGGCTTTGGGGTTGAGAGTGTGTGGCAACTGTATTTTTCTAGTACTTCTTGCTCTAAAGCCAGTTCCAGTAGGTGTTAATGGAAAGGTGAGAACACTTTGCAGGGTGCTACAAGGTTTGGTACTCTCTCCACTCCAATATTTATAGTTCAGGGTTGAAATGGGTTGAAATGAGGGATCCTTGATGCTCTCTGAGCTTGCTTGTTTTCTTGCAGATATTTCATTATCCAAGCATTATCCAAACTAGGTAACATCATCAGTGCTAGTCCTTTTTCGACCTCTTTTTTGAGCTTTTTTCCCATCCAGTTGTACAGTTGATTGGAGGTTTGTATCTGACACTGGTAGGTAAGGCATGCTGTTGTAGGCATTCATACAGGAAGAAAAGTTGTTCTTTGATCGAAGTGTGACTGCAGGCAATTTTTCTCATTTGCATGCTGTGTATCACTGATGATGTTACTTAGTTTGGGTAATGAAACATCAAAAGGAAAACAAACGATAATAGAGCACCTTCACTCATTGTTTAATATCTACATGAAGGTACTGGGTGAGACCTTCTATCACCACTGAGTAAGTTAATATCAACACATTGATTATTCCTAGCTTTATATCTACATCCCCAGCAAACTAAGCAATGCTGTTTACATCCTGTCTTGTGTCTGAAAGCTGTGGAGCATTTTATATGGAACAGCAGATTTCAGCTCAACTCTAGCAAAACTGAGTGGCTTTGGGAACTTCCAGGGATTTATCATTTTTTGTTATGAATGGGGTAGCTCTGCCTCAAACAGATTGTGTGTGTAATCTGGAACTCCTGCTTGAAGAGTAGGTGAAAATCCTGGCTAGGAGGGCCTTTGTACAACTTCATGTTAGGCACCAGTTGCACCCTTTCCTGAATCAGGAGGCTCTGCTCTCAGTCCCTCATGCCTAGGTTGTCTCTTGAACGGATCACTTAATGTGCTATACATGGGACTGGCCTTGATGAAAATGTAGAATCTGCATCTAGTCCAAAATGCAGCAGTGTGGGCAGTTATGTGCATTCCTTGAGTTGTATTGTCTACTGACATGCTTCCAGGTGCAATTCAAAGTGCTGGTAATGATGTATAAAGCTCTACATTCTATGATGTCAGGATGTTTGAGGAGCCATCTCTTTCCATTTACATTACCCATCCCATCAGATCCAAAAGGAGAAGCAAGTTATGGGTCCTGTCATCTAAGGAATAACAGTATCGTCAGGCTGGGGACTCTAGTAGTAGAGTCCTTTCAGTAGTTGTACTGAATGGGATGTGTGATTGTATTCACTGCTGTGATTATGTTTTGTGTTTAACTGAGCTTTTAGTGATGGTTTTAATCTGGTTGTATATTTATTGCATTTGTTTATATTTGTATTCTCACTTTAGTTTTTAATTGTTCTGGGCTGCCCAGCCTCTCATAAATAAGAAGTATGGCTATAAAAAATCTAATAAGTAAATAGCAGTCTAGAAATAGAAGGGGAAGCAAATAAATAATGTAATGATGCAAATGTTGCAATTTATGTTCAGCATTAATTATTGTGATACAAAGAATATTTTATGATAACTTTATCATGTGCATGTCATGACAGTTTGCATTAATTCATCTGTAACCATTCTGAGTTCTACCAATCAGTTTCTTGGCTGGTTCAGCCTATTTGGCTAAATAACCATTCTATGGCTAACATCATTGTCAAATGAAAGCTGTAAATGCTAGGCTATTTGCTGAGATGCATGATTCATAATTTGCGTGTAATGTTTACTTTGAATTCAACCCTGAAACCACTCAATAGTGAATCCAGTCCAAAAACAAAAAAAAATAGTAATAAAGAACAGAGACCATTTCTGGGCATTATTTTTTTTAAAAAAAATCATTGAGTAATTAAAGCCATGGATAACAATAATTCCAGCTGTTTCCCCTCCCCATTCCATTTTATTTCTGGCAAGCAGGTATTTCAGACACCTGCAACATTTAGTATAAACAGTAACAAAACAAAGTCATGTGTAATGTTTGATACAGAAATTTCTCCCAAACCATTTCAACTTCATTAAGAACGTCCAACTGCTTAAACATTATTTAGCAGCAGGAATTCTGTTAAACACGCTACTCCTATTGTTCCACTGGGGTTTGCAGAGCCCAGAATGTTGGCAAGGATTTGTGTGAAGAATTCAGAACCCGGAACTCTGTCCATCAATAACACTTTGAAATCAGGAAGGGACCAAATGCATCTTATAAGAGGGACAGTTTGGCAGTACCTCTTAATATTGTGGTCTTTTCTACTCTTATGCCTCTATCCCTTTCATAGCAGTCTCGTCATTCTGAGGAGAGCTATTGTTGAGGAATTCCAGAAGCTATGCCTTTTGTGCTTTTCCTGACTTATTATTTTTTTTAAATAAAATAATTCTATAAGCATAGTTCCTTATAATTATGAGGTGTGGTTTTCTTTGATGCAATATGAGCATTGCTTACATGATTGGCTTGGGAAAATTATTCAAAGTTTGAAGCAGTTTCAAAAGGAGCGCTTGAATCTTTGTATATATTTTTCTAAATGTCCTGCCCTTGGATAAGTATCATCAACCACAAGCTTTCACCAATGACGTTAATAGGAAAGTTCATAAGTGATTCTTTTTTTTTTAGTTTATATTGACTCCAGAGGATTATGGTAATCAATAAAAAAGAACATTTCAATTTATCATTTTCTATTCATTCTTATACATGGTCAGTCTCTAATTCTCCATATTTTCTTCAACTCCCACCTCAATTATTCTTCACCCACTAAAATTTCACATTTTATTTTACTTTTTTAAATTATTAATTTATAACTCTCTGTAATCCAAAATGACTCTGGGCAGCTTGCTGCTAAGAATATACACTATGTAGCTAAGAAGATGATTAGATACATGATAGACAGATGAAGGGAGGGGAGAGGAGAGAGAGAGAATGAATTCAAAACAAAATAAGCAAAAGAACAAAAATTGGCCCCAAAAGTTATGTTCTCCCTCATAACAGAGAGAACATCCATGTCTTCAATAGTTTCCTGAATTACATAAGTGTGGGAGCTGCACAAATCTTTTCAGGAAGGGGGAGATCATTCCACAGAGCAGGAATAGTAAAAGACTAGGCATGCTTTCTACTCTTTCAGTTCCTTTTCTATTTGGTCTATTTTATCCTCCTGTCTCCATTTTTAGATTACAGATCTACTTTATCTGACAGGCACACAACGAGAGAGATATTTGGATGCATCAGCAGCAAGGCAAAGAAAAGCCAGCTCCATCAGAACTTTCTGAATGCAAGGGGAAAAGCTGGGAAACGAGAGAGATATTTGGATGCATCAGCAGCAAGGCAAAGAAAAGCCAGCTCCATCAGAACTTTCTGAATGCAAGGGGAAAAGCTGGGAAAGAACACACATTTCAACTTCTGCTTTTGATTGACTTGGTTTCCTACACAGGAATTTGAAATGATGATAATCCATGGATATTAGAATTCTTCCAAAGGCCTTGATCAATTTATGGACCTTATATTGTGCATATCTATTATAACCTAAATCTGATTATGTTTAGTGTATCACATAAAAACATATATCCATTTAGATCAGGAAAAATTATTTAGTAGTTTTTATATTTCCTCTTTTGGTAGATTTCTGCCCTGTGCCATATGCAAGCAACTGGCAGTGTTTCTAATTCTTGATTGGGTCTTTATGCCCACATACAGGCAGATACGGAACAGGTCTTCTAATGCAAAACAATGCCTGAACAGGTCCTTTTAAGTTATTTTGGCCTGTCTCTGCAGACAGTAATCATCTCGCACAGCATGAAGCTGGCGCTTTGGAAGTAGGACTTTGTTGGCACAGTGGACTGCAGGAAAAGAAAGCAATCAGTGACCTTTCTATATTCTCTTTCTCAGCTTTATCCTTAAAATAATATTTGCCTCAATTGAGACCCTTGGCAGTAAAAGTGGACAAATGTTTAAATCATTGGCTCCATAGGTACAATATAGATAATAATAATAATAATAATAAAGCTCTGAAATTCTGGAAGAATTTGTGGGAAAACAACAAGAACCACAACAGAAATGCAAAATGGATCAAACAGATTGAGGATTCTATTAAAGTGCATAAAATGGAAGATGTGAAAATAACAAAAGAAATGGTGCAAAGACAGTCAAGAAAAGTGAAGAACTGGAGTGCACCTGGACCAGATGAATTACATGGCTTCTGGTTAAAGGCACTTACAAGTGTGCACAAAAGATTGGCAGCCCAAATGAACCAGATCTTAAAAACACCTGAAAATGATGAATGGATGACAACTGGAAGGACATTTTTGATCCAAAAAGATAAAGAAAAAGGAAAGGACCCTGCAAACTATAGGCAAATCATCTGTTTGCCAACAACATACAAGCTCCTTACTGGTATCATTGCAAACCAAATTTATGGATACTTGGAAATAAATAACTTGCTTCCTGTAGAACAGAAAGGATGCTGCAAAAATTCAAGAGGAACAAAGGACCAACTGCTGATTGACAAACTAATCCTAAACAATTCAAAGAAAAGACGAACCAACCTGTTCATGGCTTGGATAGACTATAAGAAAGCATTTGATTCAGTTCCCCATAGCTGGATCAAGAAATGCCTGAAAATCTTTGGCATCAGCAGCAACATAAAAAAATTCATGGGAACGTCAATGAACCTCTGGGAAACGAAGCTTATAGCTAATGAAGAAGAAATGGGTGATGTTGAAATTAAACGAGACAATTTCCAGGGCGATTCCCTTTCACACCTACTTTTTGTACTCTCAATGCTATCATTGACAATCATTTTGAAGAAGATGAACTGTGGATACGAACTTGCAAAGAAAGGACTGAAAATTTCGCACTTGGTGTACATGGATGATTTGAAGTTGTTTGGTAAAACAAAAGCTGAACTTAATTTATTAATTGAAAGCACAAAAGAATTTAGCCAAGACGTTGGTATGCAGTTTGGAATTGGCAAATGTGCAACAATGGCAACCAAAGCAGGCAAGGTCATAGAAGATGATGGAATAGAACTTGAGAATAAAGAAATGATAAAGGCAGTAAAACCAGAAGAAGGCTACAAGTACTTGAGGATTTTAGAGGCCTCTGACTTACTGCATAATAAAGACAAGGAATTAACTTCAGCCAAGTACATTCGACGAATTCGCAAGATATTAAAGTCCAAATTGAATGGAAGAAACATCATAAAAGCCATAAATACCTGGGCTATACCTGTGATTCGATACTCTGCAGGAATAATTGACTGGACCCAGATCGAGTTGGACAATTTGGACAGAAAAACAAGGAAGCTTATGACAATGAATCATGCTTTGCACCCTAAAAGTGATGTTGACCGATTATATCTACCAAGAGCAGAGGGTGGTCGAGGACTCCTACAAATAAAACAGACTGTGGAAGAAGAAAAACACAGCTTGAATGATTACATCCAGAAAAGTGAAGAACCAATGATTAAGGAAGTAAGTAAAGGAGGCCTTTTGAAGACAACTAAGTCAAAAGCTGAATATAAGAAAGAAGTAATTGAGAAGCAAGCTGAAAATTGGAAAAACAAAGCTATGCATAGCCAATACTTGAAAAGTATTGAAGGCAAAGCTGACCAAAAGCTAACTAGGAACTGGTTAAGATCAGGAGCACTGAAACAGAAGGCTTTATTTTGGCAGCTCAAGAACAAGCCTTAGCCACAAACTACATGAAGGCAAAAATTCAACATGTTACCACCAACAGCAAATGTCGCCTCTCTAATGAGAAAGACAAGACAGTCGACCACTTGATCAGTGGGTGCAGCAAAATTTCACAAACTGACTACCTACAATGCCATGACCGCATTGCTAAGATCATTCACTGGAAATTGTGCCGAAAGTTTGGATTTGAGTACAGCAAAAACCACTGGGACCATCAGGTTGAGAAGGTTTTAGAGAATGAGAAAGTCAAGATCTTGTGGGACTTCAGAATCCAGACTGACAGACACTTGGCCCACAACACACCTGACATAACAATAGTTGAAAAGAAGAAAGTATGGTTCATTGACATTACAATACCTGGAAATGCACGAATTGAAGATAAACAGCAAGAAAAAAATCACAAAGTACCGGGACTTGCAAATTGAAGTTGAGCGGCTGTGGAAAAAGAAATCGTGTGTTGTCCCGATTGTAATTTGAGCCCTTGGAGCAATACCCAAAGGGCTACCTCGCTATTTGGATATTTTAAATTTATCAGACTTGAACATTCTGATTTTACAAAAAAACCACCCTACTTGGAACAGCTTATATCCTCCGACGTTACCTTACAGTTCCTAGGTCCTTGGTTAGGACTCAAGCAGTTGAGCTACCAACCAGCCCCAAAGACTGTTTATCTCATCAAAGATTAACATAATAATAATAATAATAATAATAATAATAATAATAATAATAATAATAATAATAATAATAAAATCAAGAATGGAGAGTTGGCAGAACAAAGCACTGCATGGTCAATTTCTGGAAAAAATAAAAGATAAAGTGGACAGGGAACAAACTTGGTTATGGTTAAAAACAGGTACATTAAAGAAAGAAACAGAGTCACTAATCCTGGCTGCGCAAGAACAAGCTATCCGCACAAATGCCATTAAGGCCAAAATCGAAAAATCCTCTGATGATGCCAAATGCAGACTTTGCAAAGAAGCTGACGAAACTGTTGATCACATACTCAGCTGCTGTAAAAAAATCGCGCAGACTGATTATAAATTGCGGCACAATTCAGTAGCACAAATGATCCATTGGAATTTGTGCAAAAATTATAATATTAAAACAGCAACAAACTGGTGGGAACATCAGCCTGAAAGAGTCACAGAAAATCAGATGGTCAAGATCTTGTGGGATTTCCGTATACAAACCGACAAAATACTGGCGCATAATACACCAGACATCACACTGGTTGAGAAAAATAGGGTCACAATCATAGACATTGCAATACCAGGTGATAGCAGGGTCGCCGAGAAGGAACATGAAAAAATCGCAAGATACCAGGACTTAAAAATCGAAATTCAACGACTATGGCACAAACCAGCAGTGGTAATTCCAGTAGTAATTGGCACACTGGGTGCTATTCCAAAAGCACTGGAATTACATTTAAAACAGTTAAAAATTGACAAAATCACCATCAGTCAAATGCAAAAAGCCGCACTGCTTGGATCTGCACGCATATTGCGAAAATACGTTACGACGTCCTAGGCCCCTGGGTGGGGCCCGACTAGTAACCAATGCCAAATCCGGCGAAACAACTGGCCGCTGTGATACAATTGTATAATAATAATAATAATAATAATAATAATAATAATAATAATAATAATAATAATAATAATAATAATAATAATAATAATCTATCCGCACAAATGCCATTAAGGCCAAAATCGAAAAATCCTCTGATGATGCCAAATGCAGACTTTGCAAAGAAGCTGATGAAACTGTTGATCACATACTCAGCTGCTGTAAAAAAATCGCGCAGACTGATTACAAATTGTGGCACAATTCAGTAGCACAAATGATCCATTGGAATTTGTGCAAAAATTATAATATTAAAACAGCAACAAACTGGTGGGAACATCAGCCTGAAAAAGTCACCGAAAATCAGATGGTCAAGATCTTGTGGGATTTTCGCACACAAAATACTGGCGCATAATACACCAGACATCACACTGGTTGAGAAAAATAAGGTCACAATCATAGACATTGCAATACCAGGTGATAGCAGGGTAGCTGAGAAGGAACATGAAAAAATTGCAAAATACCAGGACTTAAAAATTGAAATTCAACGACTATGGCACAAACCAGCAGTGGTAATTCCAGTGGTAATTGGCACACTGGGTGCTATTCCAAAAGCACTGGAATTACATTTAAAACAGTTAAAAATTGACAAAATCACCATCAGTCAAATGCAAAAAGCTGCACTGCTTGGATCTGCACGCATATTACGAAAATACGTTACGACGTCCTAGGCCCCTGGGTGGGGCCCGACTAGTAACCAATGCCAAATCCGGCGAAACAACTGGCCGCTGTGATACAATTGTATAATCATCATCATCATCATCATCATCATCATCATCATCATCATCATCATCATCATCATCATCCGGGCTTGGGACCATTACCAGTCCAAAGCCCGGATGAGAAAGGAGGAAGGTTGGGGTCAGGTTGGCAACTGGCCCCATAAAAAAAACCCGCCAATCCATACAATATGGTGAAAGAAACGAATAAAAATTTTATACCGCATCGGTCGTCGCGCGGGTTAACAAGGGCCGCGGCGGATGTTGGGGTCCCTGGACATCCGTCGACAAGTGGGCTACAAGTGGACCAGCCAACAAAATGACAAAAATATAGTGCAGATGAAAACCGTGCCATAATGGCCTGTTACTACAACTCAGAGCCAGAAAAAAGAGGTTATTTAAAGCAAATGTATGAATTATGGAAAAAACAATATCCAGATTCAAATGTTAGTGAACAACGACTAGCAGATCAAAGGCGATTTATTATACGGAATAAAGTGTTTAGTGAAGTTGAACTTGAGGAAATTCAGGCAAATTGCAAAACCAAAAAAACAATATCACAAGCAGAAATAACTGATATTCAAGACACAACTAAAGACATTATAGTAATACTCCCAGAAGAAGCTCTCGGGGAGGAAATAACACCACCACCACTAGAATCAGTTATCACTGAACCAACTGATGAACTAACTCAAAAACAAAAAGAATTGAAGGATAAGATCATGGAGCATTTTCTGCTTAATGAGGAAAGGCAACGTTTACCATCACTAAAAACTGTGCCTAAGAAAATTTTGGCCCCTATCATGAAAAGGGTTAATGCAGTGTTTTCAACAATTGAATTGGGATCCATCTTGGAAATGAACCAGTTAATGTACAGCGCAGCTGTAATAGTCACTAATGAACTAGGCATTAAAATCAAAGTACCTAGTCACACAACAAAAAAAGCATCAAAGCCAAAGTGGAAAATCCGATTAGAACAAAAAGTCCAAAAATTAAGGGTAGATGTTAGTAACTTAAAGAACATGCATGAGCAACGGCTTAAAAACAACAAAACCATAGATCGGCTAATTAGAAGATATAGATTGGATACAAGAAACATCAATGAAGCTGTAGAGATTGTAAAACAGCGGGTAACAGCAACAGCTAGAAAAATTGAAAGATATGAGGCACAAATCATCCAATATAAACAAAATCAGCAATTTCGATCAGACCAATGGCGTTTTTATCAAAGTCTTAATGTCAGTGGTGACACCAAAAGTGAAAAACCAGAAAAGCAGGCCACAGTTGAATTCTGGAAAGAATTGTGGGAAAATGCAAAGGACTACAATAAGGAAGCAAAGTGGATACATGACTTTGAGAAAAGCATTGGCAACAAACAAATGCAAGTATTAGAAATAACAACTGAGATGGTCAAAAATTGAGTAAAAAAGGTAAAGAATTGGACATCACCTGGAAAGGACCAATTACATGGTTTCTGGCTCAAATATCTGACCAGTTTACATGCAATATTGGTCAGGCAACTGAATGAAATTTTACAAAAGGACCAAATTGATGAATGGTTGACAACTGGAAAAACATACTTGATTCAGAAAGATGCAACTAAAGGAACAACACCTAAAAACTACAGACCAATAACATGCTTGCCAACAACCTTTAAATTATTCACAGGCATTATTGCAGATAACATGATGGATTATTTGGAAACAAACAACATCTTGCCAGTAGAGCAAAAAGGCAGCAAAAGAAGGAGCAGGGGCACAAAAGATCAGCTCCTAATTGATAAAATGATATTAGAAAATTGTAAGAACAGAAAAACAAACTTGAATATGGTCTGGATTGATTACAAAAAGGCATTTGACTCACTGCCACATAGTTGGATCATAAAATGCTTAGAAACAACTGGCATTAGCAAAAATTTACATCCTTTACTGAAAAGGCGATTAAACAATGGAGAATTGAGTTGGCAGTAGGGAATGAGATCTACGGAATGGTTAATATCAAGCGAGGAATTTTCCAGGGTGATTCACTTTCACCTCTTCTCTTCATCATCGCAATGATCCCACTATCAGTAATCTTAAAAAAATGAAATTAGGCTATCAAACAGCCAAAGAAGCTGAAAAAATTTCGCATTTACTATGTATGGATGATTTGAAACTCTATGGAAAGTTAGAAATAGAAATCCAATCATTGACAAATACAGTCCGAGTATTCAGCACCGATATTTCAATGCAGTTTGGCATGGAAAAATGCACCACTGTATCCATAAAAAGAGGCAAAATCACTGCATGTGAGGGAATTGAAATGCCCAATGGCCAACTAATTAAATGCAACGAAAATGAAGCCTACAAATACTTAGGCATTCTGCAGTTGGATAACATCAAGCATGGAGAAGTAAAAACTATTGTCAAGCGAGAGTACACCAACAGAGTTAGGAAAATTTTGAAATCTAAATTGAATGGTGGAAATACAATCAAGGCCATAAATACCTGGGCAATACCAGTTATAAGATACACATCTGGTATAGTTAACTGGACACAAGCTGATTTGGACATTTTGGACCGAAAAACCAGGAAACTAATGACAATGCACTACAGTTTACATCCACGTAGTGATACTGATAGACTATACCTGCCACGAAAATCAGGTGGCAGAGGATTATTACAAGTGAAGCAAACAGTTGAAGAAGAAAAACATGCACTGGCTGATTATTTAAAAGAAAGTCAAGAACATCTATTAATTGAAGTAAAGAACAAAAAACTACTGAAGGTCCAACAGACGAAAGAAGAATACAGAAAAGATGTGATAAAATCAAGAATGGAGAGTTGGCAGAACAAAGCACTGCATGGCCAATTTCTGGAAAAAATAAAAGATAAAGTGGACAGTGAACAAACTTGGTTATGGTTAACAACAGGTACATTAAAGAAAGAAACAGAGTCACTAATCCTGGCTGCGCAAGAACAAGCTATCCGCACAAATGCCATTAAAGCCAAAATCAAAAAATCCTCTGATGATGCCAAATGCAGACTTTGCAAAGAAGCTGATGAAACTGTTGATCACATACTCAGCTGCTGTAAAAAAAATCGCGCAGACTGATTATAAATTGCAGCACAATTGATCCATTGGAATTTGTGCAAAAATTATAATATTAAAACAGCAACAAACTAGTGGGAACATCAGCCTGAAAAAGTCACCGAAAATCAGATGGTCAAGATCTTGTGGGATTTCCGTATACAAACGGACAAAATACTAGCGCATAATACACCAGACATCACACTGGTTGAGAAAAATAAGGTCACAATCATAGACATCACAATACCAGGTGATAGCAGGGTCGCTGAGAAGGAACGTGAAAAAATCGCAAAATACCAGGACTTAAAAATTGAAATTCAACTACTATGGCACAAACCAGCAGTGGTAATTCCAGTGGTAATTGGCACACTGGGTGCTATTCCATGTTTTATGTGCTATTACAAAGACACAAATGAAATAATCTTTCTAAGAGGTGTGTCACATGTATTTCAAGGGAGAAAGTTAGCTCAAGAACACAAATATAGCAGAATATTCTAATATTCTTCAAGCAAGAGCAAAATAAATATTTCAAGTGTTATTTATAATGAACATTGTATAAAGAGAAAATATTCAAATGTATCTACCAAATGGATTATTTCACTGCTTGGAAATTTCATCCACAGTTTAAAGTTGTTACCTGCTTAAAGAATTCAGTCAAATTAGTTTTAAATGATAAAGTTATCAATGAAATAAGTGTTCACTTGCACATAACTGAATAAGGTTGTTTTTTTTTTCGTTTTAAATTCTGCATGTATGTGCTGAAGCATGTTGTAGCATGGAAAAGTATATTTGGCTATATGGGAACAGAAGGGAAGGAAGACAATTGAAGAAGAGCTATTGTTTTGAGATAAGAGATGCCATGTCATTAAAAGGTGGAGAAAGGAGGCAAAATACTGAAACTGAAGAAAACTGAAGAAAAATAGATATGAAAGTCAGGATAACTGAAGAATGATAGATATAAAACAAATTACTGTAAACAAAGAACTGAGTAATGGAAGAGACAAAAGAGGCTGAGGAGACATTGGTAAATAGACTGTTGTAAGAGAAGTCAAGGGGGAAACAGTGGCTCAGAGACTAAGATGCTGAGCTTGTTGATCAAAAAGGTCAGCAGTTCAGCGGTTTGAATCCCTAGCATCGCGTAACAGAGTGAGCTCTGGTTACTTGTCCCAGCTTCTGCCAACCTAGCAGTTCAAAAGCATGTAAAAATGCAAGTAGAAAAAAAGGAACCACCTTTGGTGGGAAGGTAATAGTGTTTGGTGCACCTTCGGCATTTAGTCATGCAGGCCACATGACCACGGAGACGTCTTTGGACAGCGCTAGTTCTTCAGCTTTGAACCGGAGATGAGCCCTGCCCCCTAGAGTCAGGAATGACTAGCACATATGTGCAAGGGGAACCTTTACCTTTATATTTAAGATAAATCAAGAAATTTTAGATAGGAAAAAAAGTGTTTACAGACAAGAGAAAATTCAGAGTTGCCAAAGCTGAGAAATACTGGGTTAAACTATGCATTTTTTCTATAGGCTTCTAAATCTATAGGCAGCATGGAGCAAAGGGAGCTGACATAAGCCAAAATCTTGTTTCAATAGCTTAATAATTGTACAGAAAAAGAAGAATAGGCATCTTTTAGTGCCAGAAGAATGGATTTATTTTCATTTTGAAAGGGAATGAAAAGTCACCTGCAGAGTTAAAATAGTTTCTCTTCCTCAGGTCAATTTTTTAAAAAAAGTTTAAAAAATAAAAATGTCTACATGTTTATGCACCTTACTTTTATAGGTACTATATTATGAAATTATTTAAAGAGTATTTAAACACAATTCTAAAAATACAGAAACCTAAGCAGATAAATCAAAATGAAGCAATTAATAAATAAATAGGTGGGAGCAGCACTGCCAGTTGTGTTTTCAGAGTTTAAACTTACTTTCTAACAGACAGTTTTGAAGTTTCTAGATCTTTTTTCTTTGCATTAGAAAACTATTGAAAAGATTGCTGTTTCCCTCATTTCAGGACAATGGTTTCGTATTCCTTAATGATATCATGTGGATTCCTGAATGCAGAGTGAATAGCTGGGGAAAAAAGTATCAGTACAGAAGCAACTTATCCCATATCTTAATCATTTATAAAATAATTAGAAATATTAGAGGAAGAGCACTTTTATTTGCAGAGTATTGCCTCATAATTTCCAAAGTTCTTCTCTGTTAAATTAAAACTAATCTTTACTCTGGTTTATGGATGGAACCAGGAGTTCCATCTTGGTTTTTCTAGGTCATAGAAGAACAAGGGGCTCTGCAATTTTAGTCATGGCTGCGGTTGGCTGAAAACATCCATTCACCAGAATAGTTTTCCATAGCACACATGTAACCACGTGTGTGTCTGATATTTTTCTAAGTGGTGAGAATTTTACCACACATTTACAGGCAGTCTGGAAACTAGGGAATAACAAAATTCTCCATATCACTTGGCAGGACATCATAGGCAATCTTCTTTTCAAGTGGTTTCATACACACTTTGTGGTAAGTTCCCACTAAGTCCATGGTAGAAAAGGGTCAGTCTAGCTTTTACTGACCTGGAGCCAAAGAATCAAGAAAACATTCTCTTTCTACCATTATGCAATAGAGCCTGGTCCAAAGAAACTATGGAGTTGTTGCATTAAGCTTCTTTTCCTAAGGTCGTGACTGAATTTCATGATTCCTTTTTTTTCCCCTACATGCTCCATGTTTTGCCTCACATTTGACAACAGTCTGCCTTCTAATGCCTCTTGTATCCTGTCTTTTCTCTTGAGCAGTTGATCAGCCAGCTTATGAAAATAATGTTTGTTAGCCAAAATAGATCTCATTTGCCAAGGATGTGGGGAGCAATGTTTATCATCCACCATGCCAGCCCTAGATGACCTCAACTTCTCATCAGAGTTGAAACAAAATATTTTAAAAGGAGAAAAATAATGGGACTTTGTCTGTATTCACAGATCTTTCATAAGGACACGAGCTATCTTCATGACTAATACAAATGATAGCAGATGGTGTGGGAGACAGTGAAATACAGCCATATAGCCCCTTTTTTATTATTATCCTTAAAGGGAGGGTCTTAATTCCAGTCTAGGAACTCAAAACATTTGAACTCTACCTAAGACTCTTTTTTTCCAGCCAGAAATGCAGCTTTGGAGATATGTAGTATGATAGCCTTACACATTAAAAAAATGATTATAACAATATTACTTTCTGTCTGGTGTGAAAAAAAGTTATTTGATCGATGTGGAAAATTCCATACTTGACACAACTGTTTATTTTTCATTTATTTATTTATTAACAATTTTAAAATTCTCAGTGGGAGACATTCACATCTTTTATATGGAAGTCTAGAGAACACTAACAACAATGAAGATCTATTAATCAAAATCAGGTATCATATGAACAATATCTTGGGGAAAAAGTCCTAATTTACTCAGGTTTTTAGCGCCAAATAACTTTTCCTAAGACTGTGTTATACAATGTATCACAATTTCTTAAGACCTACTGGTAAGTTTATAGTCCCTGAATGGAAAACACATCTGGCAAAGTGGCAAGAAATTCTTGATTCAGTTTCAAACCCTAACTGAAAGATAGAGTATCTTTCAGAACTGTTAGCAAGAAACATTGAGGCAATCTCCATGCAATGCCATGAAGCAATGAGCTGTGTAAGTAACTAGCCATAAACAAGATCTTTCCATGTGGAGACAAACCTATGGAGCAATGTGTTAATACATTGTGAGATTTATTATATTTTATTTGGTGGTCTCATTTCTGTCACATGTAAGAACATTTCATCCATTTTTTCTGTAAAACAAAAGCCACATTTTTTTACCATTGCAGCCTGAAGACTCAAATTGAAGCAACCCATTAAAATACATAAGGGTTTTTAAAAATCTAATATTGGGATGGTTGGCTCATAACTTTGGAATTTCTTAAGCTGATACCTACAATGAATTTGCAGAATCTTAAACACACAGGAAAAATGGTGCCTTTTAAAACGCACTGTTATAGTCCAGCTCCAACTGCATCTGGATACTTTGCTTTTTAACACTGTTGTAAAATGTTGCTCTTTAACTTGTTTGGCTTCCAACAACATCAATTTATCAAAGAGATACATGTTGCTTTGACCTGGGATGTAGACCTGGGATAATTTTGTGTCTAAGCTGTACAAAACTGTTAGCAATCTCCTGTTATTTAACCATTCAGTATAAAATTAACATGTTAGCAATTCAAATCCAAGTCAGAACACATCTTGACACACACAAAGGTTTTGTTCCCTTTGGAAGAATCATTCAGATACTTAATGTATAAAAATATTTGCCTGTTCTACTTGCTACAATGTCAACTAGAAAGAGTGAGAGCTGAAGCTATGCTGATAATAGAATGCTCTTGAACTAAATATGTACTAAAAATAAAATATTGTTCTTTAAGAAATCTAGAGTACTAGAGTTAGATTTTATAGTATTAATTTACTATAGAAATGGCATGACATAACATCATAACATAATACAATGATTATTAAGGGCAAAACCCATATATTCTCTGGGAAGAGAAGTCAAAAATCATTGACCTCATTTCCTTTTCAAATATCAAGAGATGTAAGCATTTCATTAAAAATGAGCCCAATAATTATTTACATGTTTCTTCTTGTCATTATACTTCAGACATCTTCTTGGTGCAACTTAATATAGTGAGAGTATCTGAAAGTGCCCAGCTGCCATTGCCACAAAATTATATCCAAGTGTAAGGCCATAATTGCTTAAGCATCAGATACATTTCCCCCACTCCCCTTCAGCTTCGGTTCCTCAATTTTAAATCACAGAATCATAGAATGACAAGGGATCACAAAGATCATCATGCCCAACCTGGTGGAATGTTGAGAAAACCAATTTCCTTCATCTTGTTGTAGAATTGTTTGGGAAGCAGCCGATTCATCCCAGCTTTCAGGTCATTATTAAAACTATTAAAAAATACTGCCCTCAACAAAAATCCCTGCAGAAATCCACTATTAATGCTCTCCATCCTGATATAGAGCCATGAATGCTGACTTTCTGAGCATTTGGTTAGCCAACCATTTATGGATCCACTTTATGACAGGCAATGATAATATCATGTGGCGTTAAAGATTGACATAATCTTGAATAATCTTGTTAACAAACATTTAAAGATATCAGACTACATATGGATTTCAAAATATTACCTTTTTAAAGTTTTATCTATTGCCATTGCAAAACATTTTGTTGTTGATGTTGATGATTGTCTTGTTAACTAGAAAAATGTGTATATTCATCCATTTTTTACTACTTTAGTGTTGGTATATTTAAATTTATTTTTATGCAGTGTAAAAAAATGGGATACATAGCACTAGAGAAATGTGTATGTATAGAAAACTATGAGCAGTTTCTGCCAGTCTGAGAAAGAAAATAAAAATATTAAGGAAATCTGTAGCTACCTATTCATTTCATTAATTAATAGCATTAACTGTTTTGTGAAATATTAAGTTCTGATTATTTCACAGACATTATTTATATCTCTACAGGTATATTGGGGCCCTGGGTACAAGGGTGATTTGTGATAACATACCAGGACTAGTCAACAAACAGCGGCACTTGTGCCAGAGTTACCCAGATATCATGCAATCCATAGGTGAAGGAGCTAAAGAGTGGATTCGGGAATGCCAGCACCAATTCCGTCACCATCGTTGGAACTGCAGCACTTTGGACAGAGATCACACTGTTTTTGGCAGAGTCATGCTCCGAAGTAAGTCCCTTTATCAGCTCAGTGATGATAAGGCAGTATGAACTTTCTTCTCTTCTCTTCTCTTCTCCTCTCCTTCCTCCCTCCCTCCCTCTGTATTATCTTTCTCTTTCTTCCACCACATGCTAAATAAATAAATAGGTCATTCTCTTTCTTCAATGTTGCTTTGATTTTACTTTTGAGATAAAAATGTAGGGATGCTACATTGCTTTAACTTTCTTCTTGGGCACAAAAGTCTTATATCAAGTGTTGTAGTAAAACAGTCAAAACTGGTAATTATTCCTTCTATTCCTATTCCTATTCCTATTCTTCTTCTTCCTCCTCCTCCTCCTCCTCCTCCTCCTCCTCCTCCTCCTCCTCCTCCTCCTCCTCCTCCTCCTCCTCCTCCTCCTCTTCTTCTTCTTCTTCTTCTTCTTCTTCTTCTTCTTCTTCTTCTTCTTCTTCTTCTTCTTCCCACTGACAATAATATTGCTTTCTGAAACAGGCTTTCTCAGAATTCTTTTCCATCAGTGTTCATCCCAATGCCTTGGATAACCTCACAAACATATCACGATGGGAATTACCCTTCCCTGCTTTCTTCTCCCAGCATCTGTCTATGTCTATGTCTACAGAAGATGTAGCTCTCATCAAGACATATGAAGTACCTGTTGATAAATTTATACTCTTGAATTTTAACTCTTTTAGAAATCCCTCAGAGCTGGTGATCATTAGAGGAGAAAGCTTCTCTTAATCAAAGCTATTATAGAACACTTTAGGAATAACTGATTATTAGTCTTGTTTAAACAAATGTTAATTAAAATCAGCAAACTACAGGGCTTAGTTAACAGTTAATTCTAGTTAGAGAAGTTCAGTAATTATAGATTCAGATACTGACTTGCTACAGTTTTTAAGGCACATTTACAGGTTTAAATGGAAAATAAATTCACTGGAGCTAATTATGTTTATCATGTGAAGGGCTTTTGAGCTTTAATGAAAAGTTTGCAGCATGGTGGAAATGTTGTAATGATGAATTGTGCCTGTTTATTCATCTGTTTACTCAGAGGTCCTGTTATATTCAGTGAGATTTATTTCCATGAAGAACTGTGATCTTCTTTTAGCAGGAAGCCACTTTTTTGAGGAAATGGCTTTTCTCATTGCATAAAATGCACGATTGGCACCAAGTTTTTATTACTTGTTTACAAGTTTACAGAGTTTAAAGCTTGCCCTCTTGAAATTGTAGACAACAGAGCTTGAAGTTGTTCCCCAAGATTAAAATAGTGTTTTATTTATTTAGTAAATTTGATTATTTGATTGCAAGAACCTAAATTTTAATATTTGAGATCAACACAATTTTAATAATTGGACAAACTCCCTTCTGAATTCTGATTCCAAGATACCTGGAATGCCTCAGGTTTGTGAAGAACAATGGGATGTGCAAAATTGTTCGAATTCATTAAGTAGGTTTTATTCATCATTTTGATTGGTAGCCTTCCTTTCTACTCAGCTCAGCCGCCAAGATAACTGAGAGTGTCTGTATATAGAATACAAATGAAAAACTACAAACAAATGCAAACATTAAATTTAAAAGTCTAGAAAAGAACTATTCTTAAAACAGAGAACATTTTTCCATTCTATTTTCTGTATGATTAAAAACAAGCCAGACAATAATGACAACTAAAATTCTAATTGGCTTAAAATGAATTAAAACCAGAAAGAAGAAAGACAAAACCCTGATAAGAAATTTAAGAGAAGTGGAAATAAGGCAGCTTGCTGCACTGTCCCACCTTCACAGGGAGAAAAAGTCAACTACCAAAGGCAAACTCTGTAGCCACCAAACAAAAAAGCCCATGCCACAGAGCTCACCTCCCTGTAATGGAGGAATTTAGTTGGTGTTAGCATAGTTTTCTTATTTTTGTTTTAGAGTACGTATTGAGCTCATGTGCAGAAAACAATATTTCATTTCAAAACATGATGAATGGGCATACTTTGAATTACCCTTCTTTCACAGCTTTCATGCCTTAAAAAGCGTGCAAATGTCTTTTTATGGCTGTATGTTTTCAATTGATGAAGCTTCTTGGATGAGAAGCAAAATGTCATCTTATTCCTCAAAAACAGTCTGGTTGCCTTTAAAAAAAACACTTTTGAGACAACTATAATCTGGATGACAAGAATCTCCATAGATATGTTTTTATATACTCAACTTTTCTATGAAAACATGCTCCCAATCTCTTGGCTTTCTGCAAAGGGGTCTAAACCTGTGTAGCCTTATGTAGAGGACACAGGGGCTCACAAAACCATGCAGCTGGTTGTCCCAATGTGACTCCCCCCCCCATATATACTAACAAGTGCTAACCTCCCCATCTTGGAACTCTCTATCTTTTGTATTTTTATAATGTTGCTTTATATTTTAAAAATTATTCTGTTTTTAATGCTTTATTGATTATATAGTATGCTGACCAGAGCCCTTCTCTGAGGGAGATGGTCAGTTAAGAACTGTGAAAAATAAATAAATAAATAAATAATAAATAGGTTTGTGCCATCATTTGCATGCTCAAATAATGTGGGGTGAATATCTATTCACACAATGAAAATATTATTTAATAGAAAGGAAATCTAGATACAGCAGTCTCTTTACATCTGAACACATTAGTTTTGGAGCTTTGATTGTCATCATCTAGATTCTTTACAAAATAGCTTGGAATTGGGATCCACAACAGCTCTTTATTTCTAACTTTAAACTGAACCAACCTTTTTCTTATTGCTATCTATATCACACTCGCACCAATGAGAATTCCCCCATTTGACACAAGGTGATTAAGAAGCAGCTGCTGATTCAACTCTAAGCATTTGGGGAAAATAATGATTATCTCCTCCAGTCTGAGAACAGCATCCAACTTTAGTGACCTGATGAAGGAGAGAGTGCTTACCTGATCGTTCAGCAGCTTTTAATGCCATCAATCATGGCAGCTCTGAAACAGCTTCTGCCCCTATCTGAGACATCGCGGTTTTAGCACCGCGGTGTTGTCGGCGCGCTTTAGTCTACCGCGGTTATGTCGTGCCACGTCTGAGAGAATAACATTGGAAAACCATAGAACTGTTTTCTAACAGGCTTAGTTTTAAGCCTGGGTGTGGTCACTGGGGATCTAAAGCAAGACATCACTTGCATTGATGACACCAAGCTAAATATCTCTAAATCAACTTGTACCCACCAGGTTGGGGAGTGGAAAGCATAAGGATGGAAGAAGAAAGTTTCTAAATCCAAAAATGAAGAAATTCCCTGCTATGCTTGGAGTTTCCCACTTTATGGGGTGCTCCTACAACCCTTTCAAGCTTAGGCTATGCACCAACTGCACCATTTTTGGACAGAAATAATTTGCTACAATTAGTCATACATTAGTAATCTGAAAATTGCAATAAGTCTGCTTTTTGGACTTATCTGGAACCTACAATAATATAGAATACAGAAACTGGGTTCCAGCAGAGATTTGTTACTGTATCAATAGTTTATCTGTGCTAAAAGAGCTATATTGGCTGTCAATCTGCTATTGAGTCACATAAAAAGTGTTGCTATTAGTACATAAAGCTCTAAACAGTTCTGGGACCTTAAAATTTTTCCAAGTATGTAAGTCTCTTAGGCAATTAGGATCCTGGCAGCAATGCCAAATGAGTTTTTCTATGGTAATGTCTGATGTGACCTCCCTTCAGTGCCAACACATTTTATATCTCTTTCAAAAACTTACTTTTTATTGTAGTGCTTCTCCAGACATAATTCCTACTAACGTTTTTATTTTAAGCTTTTTTAAAAAACTTGCTTTTAATTTAGTTTTACTTTGTTTAAGCTTGAAATCTCTTTTGGAATTATTGTAAACTGTTTCTGGATCTTCTATAATACAAAACAGCGTAGAAATGTTTTAATAAGTGATCCGCCTTTAAAAGGATATACCGTATGTTAACATTTTTTCCAGTGTTTCTGCTATTAGTCATAGAATTTTGCTTCAGTTAGAGTGTATAGGTATTCAGTGGTGGGATTCAAATAATTTAACAACTGGTTCTCTGCCCTAATGATTTCTTCCAACAACCAGTTCACTAAACTGCTCAGAAAGTTAACAACCGGTTCTCCCAAAGTGGTGCAAACTGGCTAAATCCCACCACTGCAAGTATTAAAGATCAGGGAATATTCTGTAAGATGGTGCTTCTCAAATTTGGCAGCTTGAATTTATGTGGACTTCATCTCTCAGAATCCCCCAGGCATAGCATCCAAATTAGCTACCTGGATTCGGGATGCATGGGTTGTAAAAATGGGGAAATAGCCAAATCTACTAAAAAGAGACTTTCCTGGTTTCCCTGAAGGCAAATTCATTGTTTGCTTTGAATGAAACTGATTATATGTAGGCTGTTCTTGTAGAATACAGTGGCATGTTCTTTTGATTTTCTGTTGCTTTTATAACCATTGTAAAATCAGGTGCAAATTTAGAGAAAATCTATAAAATATTAGGCAGTAGTTTGTCTATATGGGGATTTTCCAAACAATTTAATGTTTCTGAAAGAAGTACTTCTCTGTTTTTCTAACCAAATATCTCCCTCCCCTGTCCCCCAGTCCCAGATATGAATGAGTTGGGATAATAGATGCTCACATTCAAAGAATCTAGTCTAAAATCAAGCAGCTTCTATAGTGATAATAAATAAGCAAGGGAAACCTTGAAAACTGTAATACAGAGCCCATGATGGTTTTCTTCCATATAATGTCCTCCAGCTGTTTTCAGATTACAATTCTGGAATTTATTCAGTCCTCCCATCCTACCTCAAAGGCACTGATATAGAGGTAGTACAAACTGAAATACTTAAATTATCTGTTCCAATGCATAAAAAATAAAATAAAAATAAAATCTTAAATTGCTTGGCCGGAACATTTTTTTTCCTAATTAGGACTTACACCCATGAATGTTACACTTCTTTCATAAGATGGTACATAGCTAAAAAGTCTGTTTTTCTGGCATTCTCAGCAGATGAACTTTTACAATCACTTGGGTGTAATTCTTCTTTGGTTTATCCACTGCTAATCCAAAAATATTTTAGAATATTTGCTTGGCATGCCTTAGTTTAGCTTCTCTTGGAATATGAACTGATAGTTCATTGACAATACAAGCATTATTTCAATTATGCTTTGGCTAATGAAATCAATATTTGTGGTGTTACTGTTATGTCATATTTTCAGGTTCAACCATCTAGCGGTTTCATGACTCACTCGTGTTTATTTCTGTTATCTATATGGCAGGTAGTAGAGAAGCAGCCTTCGTCTATGCAATCTCCTCAGCTGGAGTTGTATATGCCATCACCCGGGCCTGCAGCCAAGGCGAGCTGAAAGCCTGCAACTGTGACCCCCATAAGCGGGGACGCTCAAAGGATGACAGAGGGGACTTTGACTGGGGGGGCTGCAGTGACAACATCAATTACGGCATAAAGTTTGCAAAGGACTTTGTGGATGCCAAAGAGAAAACAGTGAAAGATGCCCGTGCTTTAATGAATCTGCATAACAATCGTTGTGGCAGAACGGTTAGTAATGTCAACCTTGGATTGGAGGGAGGCATTTTTTTGTAGCATAGGGCTACAATATGAATGAATGAATGAATGAATGAATGAATGAATGAATGAATGAATGAATGAATGAATGAATGAATGAATATAGAGAGGGGCGAACATCTAAAGGCCACAAAAGGGTTGACTGATGGCGTGTCAGCATCATTGGCAGATGGATTGGGCTGAACCTTTTTACTTTGATGTATTTTGTATGAATAATTGAAACACTGAAATTTGTTGGAAAGGTGAAAATGGAACAAGAAAGCCCCCCAAAACAGTTTTACTGCTAAATGCCAGTAGCATAATGTGGAGATAATATTATATTTTGACAGAGGAACAAATTGTCCAACATGGTCTTAGGGATTATATAACCATTCTATATTATTATCCTATTATTATCTTATGCTTTGTATTTAATAATGCTACAAAGCCATGGTGGCACAGTGATTAGAGTGCAGTACTGCAGGCTACTTCTGCTGACTGTCAATTGACTTCAATTGGCAGTTCAAATCTCACTAGGCTCAAGGTTGACTCAGCCTTCCAGCTTTCCGAAATGGATAAAATGAGGACCTAAATTGTTGGGGGCAATGTGCTGGCTCTGTAAACTTCTTACAGAGAGATGTAAAGCACTGTAAAGCGATATATAAGTCTAAATGCTATTACTGTAATCAACCTAATAACTTTTCAATCAATAACAAATAACAGCATCAGCAACTTTACAAAAGCCAAGTAATTTGTTAGGAACTGGAACTTTGAACCCTCTTCAGATTCTTAGCCATGTTCAAATAATTTTCAATTTACTTTGATTTAAAAATCTGGCACTATCAATGTCTAAATAGACTATAAATAAAACAGGAAAGAGAAAGAGGCAACTCAAGGCAATAATTGAGCTTTCTAATTCCACCAAACCCCCTTCTCTCTCTCTCTCTCTCTCTCTCTCTCTCTCTCTCTCTCTCTCTCTCTCTCTCTCTCTCTCTCACACACACACACACACACACACACACACACACCAAATAGGACATTTTTAGCACCATTAGCTGCCACTTCAGTAAAACCAACATAAGAGATTTATTTCATCCTGGCATTATTATAAAAAAATGTCTCCTTTCATTCAAATAGTAATAGATACACCTTCCAGCAGAAGCATTTTTTATAAGGTCACCGAGGATCATTTCTATTATCTTTGAGTTAGAATGATTCTCAGCTCTAGTTGACCAAATAGAGATGTATCACAAAAGAGCAGGTGTAAGTATTGTTCATAGACCTGGAAAGCCATTATTGTAACTAGCAGAATCTAAGAAATAAAGCAGTATCTCTCAGAAACAGAAGCAGCCGTTCTGAGTATTATTAAAGCAATTTTTGTCTGTTCCGCCTTAGATCTGCTACTAAATCTTCTATTTCAGGCTGTGAAGCGTTTCCTGAAACTAGAATGCAAATGCCATGGTGTCAGTGGTTCCTGCACCTTAAGGACTTGCTGGCTGGCAATGTCAGACTTCCGCAAAACTGGAGATTATCTTCGGAAAAAATACAATGGTGCCATCCAAGTGACTATGAACCAAGATGGCTCTGGATTTACTGTGGCCAATAAGAACTTCCGGAAGCCCACAAAAACTGACCTTGTATATTTTGAGAACTCTCCTGATTATTGTGTGATGGATAAACCTGCAGGTAAAACAATAATTTTGAAATTTTGTTTACATTGGTCTTCCCCAGTTTTAGCAGCTACCTTTCAGAAGGGCAGATTTCAACTCCTCAAATTTTCAACATTGATGGTTGGGGAATTCTTGGAATTGAGATTCACACATCTGGAGAGTATCCTGTTTAGGAAAGGGTGACTTGGGCACTAACATTGTAGGAAGGATTCCTTGTCTTCAGAACTCCAATCTGCATAAAAATTCCCATGGAAATTAGCATCTGAAGTGTAAAGTGTGTATATCCAGAAATTTCAATTTTACTTCCAGTTAATGTTGAATTATGAGGAAAAATATTCTTGCAAAATGTGGTTGAAAGAGTAGGATTGATATCACTCTGTTGCTCCTGCTACCTGATCACCGTCCCAATATTACTCACCAATATTTCTTATTTCACACCTTGCTTGAGGCAGGAAATTATACTTAAACTAATGTAGGTATAATTGTTAGTATTTTAATAACTATAGTTAGAAAATACTGCAGTAGTAGTATAACTATAGTAATTATAATTAGAAATAGTTGTTAGAAATTATTCAGGCCAGATTTTCAGCAAACCAAACTGCACTGTTACTAATTTAAGTGAATTTCTAGAATCTACTCTTATAAATTGTATAAAAGAATGAATTCTATAATTCATTTCAAAAAGTGACTTCAATTCTATATTTCCCAAGATCTAATGCCAGCATCATGCAAGATTAAATAAAACTATTCTTCTTTTCTTACAGGTTCACTAGGAACTGCTGGCCGTGTGTGCAACAAGGTATCACGTGGGACTGATGGATGTGAAGTCATGTGTTGTGGCAGAGGTTACGATACCACTCAAGTAACTCGAGTCACTAAATGCGAGTGCAAATTCCACTGGTGTTGCGCTGTTCGCTGCAAAGAATGTGAAGACACCATAGACATTCACACATGTAAAGCACCAAAGCGTGCAGAATGGATTGATCAAACTTGAGACAGTGATGGACAGATCCAGAAAAGGAAAGGAAAGCTGGTGCTGTGTCACATGTGGGCCTGAGGATTCTGGGAGTTATAGTTCAACCACATTGCATTTATTTAACTCATTATGAAAAACAAAGAGAAGATTATCTTTCCCAAGGGACATTAGTGGGCTCCTTTGCTCACCAAGCCGATTTTCATCTCCCTACTTTTAAAAAAAATGAATTAGCAAATGACAGAGAACTGTGCAGCTTTCTCTACTTGGTATTACTGTTCCAAAATGGGAGAGTGATGTTGCTGATAAACATAGGACGCTAAGAATCAGGCTGTGATTTAGTGCCTCATAAAAAAAAAAAAGTTTACACAGTAAACTATAAATACCATATGCACCAAAAAGTAGGAGAAAACAACCAGAGTTATTTTATCCACCCTGGAATAAGCACATTATTTTCATCTTTCAAACAAAGGTCACCATGCCTGCATTATGGACATCAGCTGAAAAAGAGCAACTTTGTGTAAAGGACTTTTGTTATATTCCCTCTCCAGTTGAAATTAAACTATGGAAATATAAAATTGTTTTCAAAAAGAAAATCAATTCTACAGAGAGGACAGAATAAAAAAAGGTGAACAAAAGTTGAGAGTTTGTGTATGTGTCTGGACAAGTCGTAGGTACTAAAAGAAACTAATATAACATTTGTTTAAAATAAATCTTGTTATTATATGCATTGCTTTAAATACTTCAGATAAACAGCATAAACTAGTATTACCAGAAAAATATTCTCTTTGGATTTGGTGAATTTCTACATTTACTTTCTACATCATTCATGGCTAATTGGGTAAGTGACGGATAAGTCTAGTTCTTCATTATTGTTTCAACTCTGTAAATTATGTGGTTTTTGACCACTGAATCAAAGCAACATTCTTGAGAAATAGGACATCATTATAACTTCAAGATAACAACAAATATCTGCAATCGTGGTTTTTATAACCTCTTTTCTTTTCTTTTTTTGCCATGTCTCATTGTTGCCATTCTGATATTCTACCTTTTCCCAAATCTGTGTTTGGGCCTCCACTAAGCTTATCATGTACAACTGCTGTCCTATCCTTGGCTTGTTTTGCTTCTAGAATCTTTGGACTGGAATTAAAAAAAAATCAACTCAGAAGATTAAACCTCGGGTCCTGGTAATCACCCCAAATTAGTCTCCAATGTTATTACTTTGGAAATCTCACCAAAGCACACAAAAACCCAAACATAATTTGATTATCTTTGGACTAGCTGGACCAGCATTCAGCAGCATGCAGACTTTTGAGTGTCCCACAGTTCATCCAGGTAACACAACCGTTGGATGAGATGCACTGATTTCTAGTTGCCTTCTGGGTGCAATTCAAGTGCTGGTTATCATTTTTAAAGTCCTACATGGCACAGGGCCAGTTTACTTGTGGGACCACCTCTACCTGAGGGTATTTACCTGTCCTACTAGGTTAGATAGATGTGCACAATTCAGATCCCCTCCCTTAAATATTGTCACTTGATGGAACCTTGGAACTGCACCTTTTCAGTAGCTTCTCCAGTCCTTTGAATAGCTTCCCACTTTGATGATACTTAGCCATTTGTAAAAAAAAAAATAGTGAATTGATTTTAATGAAAATTATCAGCACTGTTAACTTCTCTGGTGTTCTGGTTGGTAAAGAAAACCCTATGCTTATTTATAGTTCTACATTTTAATCTGAAAAGAAGCTTTCCCATCTTCTGGGAGATATTTTATATATGTATCTTTAGGAGGTGTAAAGGTAAAAAGATGATTCTTTGGTGAAATGGCAAACTTTGTACTTTTCAGGGTGCTGCAGCAGCTGTTTCTGTTCTCACTGTTCAAATTGAAAGCAACAGGATCATTTGGTAAATTCTTGCCAGCCGAGAATGATTAAACGGCAACTGTCTATAAAGCAGGCTTCCTATATGCCACTCACTTTTTAAATCTCTTTTTTTAACAATTAGGAAAAGGGATCATCATTAGATCATCTCCTATGAAATGGACAACTGAAAGGCTGCCAAAGCTATTGTGTGCCTGAAAAGGGATATTCACAAGAATGGAATAGCTCTAAGAAATGTTAAAATTAAATGACACACAGGTTTCCAGTATATATTACAGAAAATAGCAGAAAACCTGAGAACATCATTCTTTGCTTCCATAGCAACAAGCAGCTCAACTTTGAAAATGCCCTATCATTGCAAGGTCATAACTCACATTTTTTATAGCATTGTATTGGCTATTCACCTATGAAAGCTTTGATTACGAGGCTTCATCACAGGCAATATGAACAAGACGGAGTTTGGGGTATTAAAAAAAAAGGAGAAAGTATCGGTCTTGCATTTTTACATTCAAAGACTTTCTCGCATATATATTCACTCTGAGTAATACTGCCTTTAAAATTCCTTGGCCTATTTTTATCATGTTTTCATTGGAATCTGTAATACATTTCTGCATTCCATAGTTGATATTACAGAACTGTTCTTCACCTGTCCTGGTTATCTTTGCTTGGCCTACTTATACATAATATTTTTTTATTTTTTTTATTTTTATCTTTTCCTTATTATTTATATGTATTTATCTCTCAAGACAGCAAGCATATCTAATACTCCTCCCTCCTCCTGTTTTCCCACAACAAACAACTCTGTGAGATGAGTTGGGCTAAGAGAGAATGACTGGCCCAAAGTCAGCCAGACGGCTTTCACTATTAAGGTGGGACTAGAACTCATGGTCTCCTGGATATAGAGGTACTTCTTTAGAACACTCTAAAATATTTCGTGTACACTATCTCAGCCATCCTTATAATCAATAATGTAAGATAGAACAATGTTATTACTTAAGCAGCACTTTAAGAAGAAGCTGAAGCTAAGGGACTGCAATTGGACAAACCATTACAGAAAATTCTATATCATTAAAAGAACAGAAAAAGGATATAAAATATGTTTTCCATAACCATTGAGGCTCTACTTCCATTGCCATTAAACCTTTTAAAACTCAGAATAAGTGCATTATTACACCAAAAAGCAATTAAATAGGTAACATATATTTAAACTGCAAAAAATAATAAATATTTATCACATTCTAAACTATTTTTTCTGCCTTCTATGTTTTTCCTTCTATTTTTGTAATGTTAACAATTTAAATAACATATACTGTTTGGTTAATCTGGTGTTTTATAAAAGTTGCAGTAAACAAATCAAGAATTGGAATTGTCTTCCCTTCTCATGTTTCTATGTAAAAATCCTAATATAATAAAGTAAGAATCATTAATTTATTGCAGTTAACCATGAAACATATAATGAGTATATACCAACTCTGTCACATGCCTCTAGATATTATTTGCTGAGGAATGAAGTAGAAAATAATCTTGCATTGTATTTTGCTTATGGATTTAACCTAAGCATCTCATTATCTACTGGTGGACTTACAGCTGTTTATTTATTCTTATTGTTTAGGGATATCACTTGCTCCATTTTTCAAATTGTCTCCCAATATTTCCATTACTTGAAGTACCTCTACCAAAACACACAATGTCAATGTTTATATAATCATTGCATTTCCAATTCTTCTATTTATTTTCCCCACTTATTAGTTTAATATGATGAAGTGTAATCATGTAGTCAAATTATAATAAAGTTACATTCATTCATGAAACTGCAATAGAATCCTCTTTGGAAATAATTTAACAGCAGCATTGATGACAATTGCAATATATTTTGTTCTTCTGGTTTAATAGCCATGTCTGTTATAGCCAGGAAACAAAAATCAAATAATTCATGAAGAAAAATTGCCACAATGCACCAGTATCTCAAGATCATTCAATATCTGTCCTTCCGACTGAGATATGATCTCAATTAAAATAATCAACATCTCCATCCATGATTAATTGTCAGACTGTATTAACTTTGTTTGGGAAACATATCAACAATTTTTAATAGTTAAAAATACAGGTAATCCTTGCCTTATGACCATAATTGAGTCCAAGATTTCTGTTGCTAAACAAGACAGGTGTTAAGTCAGTTTTGCTCCATTTTACAACTTTTCTTCCCACAGATGTTAAGTGAATCACTGGAGTTGGTAAATTAGTAACATGATTGTTAAGTAAATCTGGCTTCTCCATTGACCTGGGTTTGCAAAAGGTCATGAAAGGTCATCACATGACCAAGAGAAACTGCAATTGTCATAAATGTGAACCAGTTGCCAAGCATCTGAATTTTGATCATGACTATAGGTGTTCTGTGGCAGTCACAAATGTGAAAACTGGTCATAAGTCACTCTTCAAAGCAATAATAACTTTGAACAGTCACTAAATGAATGGTTGTAAGTTGAAGACTATCTGTATATTAAATAATTTGAAATACTTCATGGACAATTTTTTTTAAATTTAGGACTTTCCTTTTTATGATTATTGTTAACTGTTAAGATCGTCTATTCAAATTCTGAGAAAAATTCAAACAGCATAAACTTCTGAAATGTGTCTAATGCAAAATTAATGTTTATTCATCAGTTCTACATTTGCTTATTATAATCAATAATGATCAGAGGCTATAATGACTGCAGTTCTTTTGTTTTCTTTTGTTACACCATATGCCAAAGGTATATCACCTTTTTTCCCCGGATTTAAGAAACAGTTTGGCAAAACTCTTAGCTTTCACAGCTTTAAGAATATTCATTAAATCTATTTGATGTATATGCCTAATTAATTTAAGCAGTGACATGCGGTGTGGTTTATAGCTAGTGAGGCACTGACACAGGGGTTTCAAAAATTTTTAGACTTATGGACTTCAACTCCCAGAATTCCACAGCCAGGCATGCTCAGTTCCGATTTAAAGCGACAGCATTTGTTTTTCTCCTTTGTGAAAAAGTTTTCTTTCATTCTTTTTCTTCTTCCTCCCCTTCCTTCCTCCTTCTCTCCCTCCCTCCCCCTTCTCTCAAACAGACACACGCACACAGAGAAGTTGGATCCCTCTCTCACTCACTCAATCTCAAACAAACACAAACACAGAAGTTGGATTGGATATATTTTCCAATGGCTTGAAAGCAGCTCCTCTGCCGTACCCACCCCCCATTCCTCTGCTGTCTTCCGATCCGAGCCTTTGATTGCAGGTGGAGCCGCGTTGCCTTTTCAAACTTGTAATCAGTAAGGCTTATATATTTTATCCAGGTGTGTGTGTGTGTGTGTGTGTGTGTGTGTGTGTGTGTGTGTAAAGGCTCTGCATGCAATCAAACTACACTTGGGGAGAGATCTACACTTGAGGATGAAGTTTGAATTCCTCCACCTCCCTCCGACCCACACATGTATCTTTTCCAGCTGTTTCAGAAAGGATTTCAACTCTGCTTTTGCCTGCCATCATGAAAAGAAAAAAAATGTAAAAGGAAAAAGGCAAGAGCTGAGTTCAGGCTGAGCTAGCTGCTGCCAGAGTCACTGTGTGGATGACTCTGCTTAACTGTCTAAAAAAGCCTCTAAAAAAATGCCCTCTACAGGAGGCAGGAGAACGACATGCCTCATCTACGTCAGGAATTTTTCGGCTTTTAACCTTTGCTTAACTCTGCTCAAGTGATCATAAAGTCAGACTAGATGAGGCACCTCGTTCTTCCACCTCCTCCTGTAGAGGGCACTTTTTAGAGGCTTTTTTAAACAGTTAAGCACTAAGCAGAGTCATCCACTGTGACTCTGGCAGCAATTACCTCAGTCTTTTTTCTTTAACATTTTTTTTCTTTTCATGATGACAGTGGTGAGTCCCTGCCTCCCCTGACTGCACATCCCTGAATTTAAGTATTTGAAATTAAATTGTTTCTTATGTATTAAAATTGTATTCTTTATCCCTTCTACTGTTATTTGTTCTTTTTTATTTAAAAAAAATCAAGAGAAGCTGATAACTTAATAATAAAACAAAAACAAAATTGCTGCACAAAAATCTTCCTGGCATCCAGCACTCTATTTCAGATACTGCTTTAAAATGAGAAATTACTCTGCTGCTTTTTCATAACGCTTCATATTGTCTTCCAAGATATAAATGTGTATTTGTTACTTAATGTAATTGCTTTGATGCTGATTAATTCATCCATGTTTGTTTGTTTCTTACTTTCTTACTTGTTACACTTGTATACCACACATCTTGCCTGCCTAGAGGTGACTCTGAGTAGTTTGCAAACATTGAGAGACCGCCTGCTGCCAATTACCTCCCACAGACCCATTAGATCTCACAGGGTTGGCCTCCTCCGGGTGCCATCTACCAGCCAATGCCACCTGGCTATTACCCGGGGGAGGACCTTCTCTGTGGCAGCTCCGGCCCTCTGGAATGAACTCCCCGCAGGGATTTGGACCCTCACCTCTCTCCAAGCCTTCCAAAAAGCCGTCAAAACCTGGCTTTGTCGGCAGGCCTGGGGGTGATGAGTTCCCTCCCCTCTCGACATGTATGGTTGTGTGACTGTTGCCTATTTTTATTATCTGTATTTTGTTTTTTATGTTCCCCTTTTTCCCCCTTGAATTGTTCGCTGCCCTGAGTCCTCCCGGAGAAGGGCGGCATACAAATAATAAAATTCTATTCCATTCTATTCTATTAAAAGCCAGTGAAACATTAAAGTAATAATCCATCCACACATATGGAAAATACTTGTTCTTATCAAGTATGCAAGTAAGAAACCTGGGAGTAATATAAGCTTACTGAGAGTTATTACCATTTCCAGAGTACTTTTGGCCTGAGAGAATTTTGAGATTATGTCTTACATTCTATTTTGAAATTGCAATTCTAGGACTTCTGGAAATGGCTAAAGGATGACTCTGAGACTAGTCAGATCCTCCAGATGGTCTGTTGGCGAGAATGGATGAAGGCAAGTTCAATAGTAGAATTTGAACCTGCCTGTAGAGTAAGGCTGGTCTTTGGGAATTGGCAGTGCAGCTGCCAATTCTGGTTAAGGCTGCTCCTTGTGAAGGTTCAATCTATGCACTAGACCCTTAGACAGGCAGTAGAACAACTTTGCATAACACTTGCTGTACCAATGACTGAAATTCCTGCAATCATCCAGAAAGTATTATACAAATACCAAGCATGATTTGTCTCTCCCAACTTCTGGTTCAAGTTTATGTCAAATTTGGATAAACTGCAGCCAGGTGCCCTCATCTGAGGTCTTCCAAATCCTTCCAAATGAGGCTGCTAGCCCACAAGCTTGCTGCTCCCTTTCCAAACGGCATTATTGGAATTTTTGTAGGTGAAAGGGGAGAAGTTGAATTTGGTCCAGAAACTTTCAAACCTGCTCTAACAGACATGTTCATCAGCACTGAGATGTAATCTATTGGAAAGAACTCCCTTAATTTATCTTCATTTTATTGCCCTACCTGCCATCAATTTAGAATTTAAGCCTCTATCTACAACAAGCAAACCTTTCTTCTCCCCTAGAGAGAAATGTTTACTCAGTGGGCTGGAAAAGTTAAAACTGTTGAGGGGGAATGGGGGTAGCTGAGAAAACACTATTGGGAAGATCCTTCTGTCCAGTATGCCAGGCCTTACACCGCTTCAAACTGACCTAATGAATAACAAGGCATGATCTAGACACAGAGGGAGGGGGAGTTTTGATTTGGCCTAAATATTAATCCAGGAATATTTCTTGACCTTGTGTAACTGTGTACTTTCCATAAGCAATATAGAAAAATCACCCATCACATTTTGGAAACCTGTTACTAAGCAGAAATCTGGGAAGAAAGCAAAGGTGTTATCTAGATGTTCATGGGAACTGGCTTTTAACTTTAAAATTATGTACTTGTTTACTGTCTCTCTTTCCACAAAGCGACTTTTTCCCCCTGTTTATTAGAATGAGACTCTTCTCTACTAATTCTTCAATGGAATTAAGTTGATAGATACTTAGAGGAGGGAAACATGGTGTTGTCCCTACCATCCAAAGAGCTGAGTAAGAGTGATATCCTTCCTTCCACAGCTTGAAGGTGTAGTGTGCAGAAAGTCCTGCTATATTCCATATACTGTAGGTAGCACCTTTGAAATAAAGAGAAGCATCATGAATCTGTCGGGAATAAATAACTTTTTCCTAGTTGCAATGTTCCCAATCCACAATAATTCACTATTAACTATTGTAACATTCATGTAAGCTTCTAAGAAAATTGTTGAACACCTCAAGACTAGGATATAACACTGAGGTAACTCTGTCCAAACAGCTCTCCATGTAGATATAATGATAATTCTGAGGTACTAAGAAAAACAAGCTAAGAATCCTCACCAGGAGGAAGTCACCTTATCACATAGTTTCAGAAAAGTATGACAAAATGACACTGTTTGTAAATGTTTCCTATGAAGCAGAGAAGCCTAGCTGGTTAAGCTGGCCAGAAACCCAGTGACACAAAAATGTAAAAGAGCAGCACCAATCTCAAATTGCTCTGCTGCAAGTACATGGAAGGAATCTCAGAGCAAGACAATGGTAACTCAAAATAAGCTAGATGTACTTTTATCCAAGGTGGCGCAGTGGTTAAATGCAGCACTGCAGGCTACTGCTAGATCAGCAGGTCAGCGGTTCAAATCTCACCGGCTCAGGGTTGATTCAGCCTTCCATCCTTCCGAGGTGGGTAAAATGAGGACCCAGATTGTTGGGGGCAATATGCTGACTCTCTGTAAACCGCTTAGAGAGGCCTGAAAGGCCTATGAAGCGGTATATAAGTCTACTGCTATTGCTATTGCTATTGCTATCTTACCTGACAGTTACTTAAACCAACTCCCCTCATTTTGCTGTTCTCCAATTGCTGGAAAATGTGGGGTATCATATCTGAAGGGGTTCAAGATAGGGAAGATTATTTTAAACTGTTGGATAAGACAGTCAAAAGGACAAATCTCTTTTGGTAACTCTAATAACCAGAGCTTTCTATGTGCTTTTTTACATAATTTATCTACAGCACTCATTTTTCCACTGAATGTGCACATTTCTTTCTTAAAAAGCAGATGTTTTCTATCTAGTACTGCTTTTAAAAAGGGATGAGTCTTGTCAGGGATTCTCTGTTCTACTCAGATGGCCTTCCTAAATTATGCCTATTAAGTGTCTAAAGCAATCCCCACAGAAGATCATGTTCTAATAATCTTCACTTTTCACATGTCTGATATAAGCAGCCAGGGTGGGAGGGGGGAGGTTAATTGGTTTAAGGATGGATCACAAAGAACTGGGACAGAGCACTTGGAGAGTGAATTATGCCAAGTCTATCAGAAATACATGCCTACTTGCAGTTCTGGGTTTCAATTTTTTTTAGAAGCTCTTCTGCAGGTATGGCCTGCTGTGTGGGTGTGGCTTGCCAGCCATGTAACTGGGTGGGAGTGGCTTGCCAGCCATGTGACCGAGTGAGAGTGGCTTGCCAGCCATGTGACTAAGTGGGAGTGGCTTGCCAGCCATGTGACTGAGTGGGAGTGGCTTTGCGCTTAGCAACCGAAATGTTGTCTCAGAAACTCTGGCATTTGAAGTGTGCAAGTCTTAAAGCTGTCAAATTACAAGACCCTTGCACCCCTAACCCTTTAGAAAAAAAAACCAGGGGTGTTCAAACTTGACAGATTTAAGACTTGTGGACTTCAACTCCCAGAATTCTTCCTCTCGCTCTTCATCTTGATGATGTGCAGACGGGCAGGGGGAGGGAGCTGGAGCCGGTTCTAAACGCCACTGTAGATTTGTGGAACCTCTTCTATAGAAGAGGTTAGAACTGGCAGAAACCCATCCCTGCTACTTTGTGATTTAGCATGCAGATGCAAGTTTTCTAAATATAGAATATTCATATGAATAAATTCATATGAATGAATTTAAATGTTAGTCGCATCCCCAACAATTCTTGGCATCATGCCACCATTATACCATTAGTATGATAAGTAATGAAGAAGTACAGGTAGTTCTTGAGTTACAACCGGGATTGGAACTTCATCATAAGTTATTGCAGTCATAAGTTGAATCAGACTCAATTTTATGACAATTTTTATGATGGTCATTATAAATGTTATGGAATCAAGCTTCCCCAATGGGCAATTTTACCAGAAATCAGCAAAAAAAAAATGTTGTAAAGCATGATCACATGCTATTGAGAGCTGCAACAGGTCATAAATGTAAGCTGGTTGCCAAACAACCAAACTGAGATAACATGGCCAGAGGAGTGGTACCATGGTCATAGCTGCAAGTTTAAGTTGTAAATCATTATTGCAAGACTGCCATAACTTTGTACCATCATTAAATAAACAGTCACAAATTAAGGACTACCTCTATCTGCAACATGAACTTAGCCCACCCTTATTACTTAATAAGTAACTCAAGGTGACAAACATATATAATAATCCCTTTGCCTATTTTCCCCACAACAATAACTCTATGCCTTTTATAGTGATACATAGAAATTGGTATATGAATGCTTTTGCAACTCTGTATTTATTGTCAGAAAAAGTATCAGTTATTATATAAGGTAAAGATTTTTTTAAAATGGTGAACTGTTACCTTCAATATTATGCATAAGCTACAGGTAGCCCTTGACTTATGACTACAATTGTGCCCAAAATTTATGTTGTTAAGTGAGTCATTTGTTAAGTGAGTTTTGTCCCATTTTATGACTTTTTTGTCACAGTGGTTAAATGAATCACTGCAGTTGATAAATTAGTAATCTGGTTGTTCAGTGATTCTGGCTTCCCCATTGACTTTGCTTGTCAGGCGGTCACAAAAGGTGATCACATGATCCCGGGACACCGCAAACCATCATAAATATGAGCCAGTTGCTAAGCATTTGAATTTTGATCACATGGTCATGTGGATGCTGCAAAGATTGTAACTATGAAAAAAGTAACATTTTTCAGTGTTGTAATTTTGAATGGTCACTAAATGGATTGTTGTTAGTTGAGGACTACCAATGGTGGGATTCAGCCAGTTTGCACCACTTTGGCAGAACGGGTTGTTAGCTTTCTGAGCAGTTTGGTAAACTGGTTGATGGAAGAAATCATTAGAACAGAGAACCAGTTGTTAAATTATTTGAATCCCACCACTGAAACTACCTGTACTACATAAAACTATGGAATTGTAGTTACCTGTACAAGGTAATATAGACCTTTTGAAGCAGTAAAACTCTGAATTTTTGGATGTTCTTGCTCAAGGCAGCAGTAACAAATCTGCACCCCTAAACAAAATCCTTGATTCCACTGTTTCTCTATAGGGCCAACTTTTCTGTAGTGTTTCACCATCATCACTCAGGATGCTAACTATTCCATGAAGATAGATGATGGTTAATCCTCTTTAGGGTGTTTGACAGATTTCCTGTGTTTGCACAGTCAAATGTCTTTCGTTAAAAGTGAGGATTTTGTTTTCGGGCTTTGTGCGTCTTTTCCAAACATTCCATCTGGCTTTCTTCAAGTAGGCCAAAAATGTTTCTCCACTTGTTCTTCCATAGTTCTATTTTGGATACAGAGTTGTTCGTTTTCATCAACTGGCTCTGGTACGAATCGAAGAATAGTATGGCCGCGAGGACACCTCTATGTGAAAATGGAAACAACCCTACTAGAATTGTTATCATGGGTTCGTGCCTATTATGATTTGTGAAAGTCTTCAGTTTCTGCCCAAATAAAATTGACAAGTCCCTTGTACTTTTTCTTCTACACAGAAGTAATTCCATCTCAGACATCCTAATGGCCACTAATTTTCCTCTTGAGGAGAGTAAGATACATACCATGGAAAGAGGTGATTGCTGGTCTGCCCCGCTGGGGGCAATTTATGGGGATGTTTGAACTAATATTTGTGTAGCCTGCCATGACCTGTGTGGGAGAGGATTTTTTAAACCTAGTCTTCAAGTGCATTATTAGTGCAAAGGAGACCAGCCAGTGTGACCCAGCCAGCCATACTATAGCCAGGGGCAATGACTAGTGGGAAAGAGTCAGAAGAGGTTGTTGCCTTTGGTCTTGGCTGATGATTCATGGAAAATGGGACTGTCATTCAGTTGGTTGTGCAACTGTTGACAGCCTGCAGCTAGACTGAAAGGAAAAACATAGAAATTCAGGGTAAGAAACCAGCTCATGAAAAAGTCCAGGAGAAGATTCAGATCAGCCAAAAAAAAAAAAAAAGCATTACTGCTCATTGAAGTTGCAGTATATATAGTTTATAAACAGGCTATAAAATAAGGAAATATTATTCTGCTTTATTAAAACTTAAGCTGTCCCAGTGGGGTGGAGGGGGGGGGGGCTGTTCAATTTTTTTTATTACCGGTTCGCTTGTGCTCGTACACACGCTTCTGCGCAGAAGCATCCGGGCAGGTGGGCGGAGCCTCCCTCCACTGCCACTACCGGTTCACCTGGTCTGGGCCAAATTGGCAGAAACCCACCTGTGGGTGTCCTCTACCTAGTTGTGCCAGCTCTAATAGGTAATGTTCATCTCCATTTCTTAGCTGAGGGAGCCGGCATTGTCCATGATCATGTGGCCAGCATGACTGTACACCAAGGTGCACCGATCACTATTATCTTCCCACCAAAATTGTATCTATTACTCTACTTGCATTTGCATGTTTTCAAACTACTAGGTGAGCAGGAGTTGAGCCAAGTAATGAGAGCTACCCCATCACACAGCGCTCAGGTCTTGAACCCAAGCTGACAAGCTCAGCGACTTTAACTGCTGAGCCACTGTGCCCCGTTTCTGCTTTATAGGAAATATCAAATGTATAAGCATGGCTTATGGCCATGATGGCAACCTATGGCATGTGTGTCACAGATGGGATGCAGAGCCTCTTTGCGAGCACGCAGGCCATTGCCCCAGCTCATGCACATGTGCCTCCCATCGACCAGCTGGCTTTGGGGTCTCTGCCGCACATGCGTGGGGGGGGTCACAAGTGCATGCACAGGGGTTCGCATGTGCATGTGGGGTGGATGCACGTGCGGATAGGGGGAGCACAGGAGTCACATGCACATACGTGGGAGCAGGGTGCATGAGGGGGGTCATGTGCACATGCACAGGAGTGCGGTGTGTGGTTACATGTGCATTGCATTATGGGTGTGCACATACGCTTTCGGCAGGCGATGACAAAAAGGTTGGCCAACATTATCTTTTGCAGGCAAATGCAATCCAATTCTTTTTCATATAAAAGAAACTATGTGAATTTAAATTTCTACGCTTCCATGAATAAAATTCAGACTTTTGTACCAGTTTTGTACTGGTTTGGACCAGCTGAAGGGAAACACAGCAGCAATTCCCAATTTGGTTGGCAAGTCTTAGGCAAAAGGATAAGAAAGAAGAAAATAAAGGATGACTGGAATAGGGTAGGTTTTAATTTTTATTAGGAGACTCGTAATTCTAAGTGAGGAAAGGTGCCACTTCTCTCCCCCTTCTCTCTGCCCTGGAACGTGGAAATCTTAATAGTAGAATTTAGGGGAAAGAGGTTTGGAAGTGCAGTGGAAAATATTAAAGTTTTTATAAGACAGCAAAGAACAACAACAACAAAAAAAATCATTTGAGGCTTTTCAAATTGGAGGTCTTTAAAATGACAAAGACAATTTAGTATAATCCATGTATAGTAGTATATTTAGTGATCCCCTTCCCCAAATATTCCTCCCCTCCCTCTCTCTCTTTCACACATATCAATGGTCAGCCACTAGTTTTAGCTTAACAGGAAAGGGATCTTAAGGCTCTGGTGGGTTACTCAATGTGAATATTAACATAGTGTGCAACTGCAGGGAAAATTGAGGGTACAGAGTGATTTAAAAAAAGTCTTGCAAATCTAGGGAGAAGTCACTTCACTATTCTCCCCATTTGCCTTACCAACAATAGGGTTGAATATGTACATTGCAAAATTCTGCCTGATAACAGATCACTAATGAGTAATGGATAATAAATCAGCCAATTGATTACTTAAATTGTTCTACCAGTAGCATAGAGAGACAGAAAATCTGAAACTCGCTACAATGCATTACAGTGTATATACTCACCACTCAACGCCCTCCAGCTATGCATAAAAAGAGTTTATTCTATTCATATGTCATTCTACAGATTAACCATGTACCTACACACCATAGAACAAATTATCTTGCTTCTTTTCCCTCACTGAAAATGCCTTTACTCCTGTGTGAACTACTCATAGTCTCTTATCACTGAGATCAATTTGAGCTCTTAAATGTCTATCATTAAAGGCCAGCCACCTTTTTATGAGAAAGGAGAGATACAAAGCACCCTCTGAGTTTGCAGAACTTGGAATTTAACTATTGCTTCTTAAGTGAAGAATAACCTTTGAGCTAAGCACCTATGTAATAAGCAGAGACAAATAAGTTCAGCTACCACTGCAGAATTACAGCACTGGAGAACAATTTGCTACATTCCTTCAAAGGCCTGTATGAACCCAATCTCCTAAATAAGTACCAGACACCAAGTGCTCCATAAGCAAACAGAGCCCCCGAAGTGCATAAATGAAATAAGTAAAAAGCTTCACATTACATATAAACCAGCCGTTTGCACCTTGTTATTAATGGTCTTGACTGTGACCTCTGAACCTAGCTTTGCGTGGAGTCACGAATCCTCAAGCTTTGGCACTCCTGCAATAATTCCTAAATGTAGGGAAAGAATAAATAAAGACCCTTAGATTTAGATTAGGTCATACAACACAGAATTTAATTTTAAGAACTGCATCGCTAATCTTTTTCATGAAAGAAATTGCAAAAGTTGTGTGGCATGAAACAACCACGAATACAAGCTGCCTATGGTAGATTGATTTCCAATGGATTTAAAGGACGTACCTAATAAAGTATTAAATGAACAAAATCCTGATGTATTGGGAATATGATAAACCAGCAGAGCAAAACAGGACCTCTAGAATAAACTCCTCTTCCAGAGAACCATTAGAAGTAGCTGTGCAATGGCCTTTTCAAAACTTTTGTTCAATCCATTTCTACATTACAGAATTCATACCAGGACTTGCTAAGTTCTGATTCAGGTAAGTTCTGATTCAGATTTGATGTTCAAGGACAAAATTAGATTTCAGCTGATTGAACAATTGGTTGATTAGAACATAGACCATCATAGGAAAGCACATTGCTTCATTTTTGACAGAATTAGATGAGAGTAGCAGGAATGATAGCCCTTTGGAGGTCATTAACATTGATGATTCCCAGCAATAAATTTGAAAAAAAAAAAAAACTCTTTCCCCATCCCTTTTAAAGAAGAGATAGAATGGATGAGAAAATAATATCCATATTATTTAGAGATATTTTACTGAACCAATAAATAAAATGTTTTATCTAAATTGTGGGGCAAATAAAAAAAAAATTCAACTATCTTCTCAGTACTTCGTTGGCCAGGGTAGCCTAATTATTAAGATGGCTTAGGGCAATGTAATCCTCAGTTGAGATTAATTTAGTATGCTTTAAAAAAATATTGGCAACTTTAACATGCTGGCTGGAGAATTCTGGGAGTTGAAGTCCACACATCTTAAAGTTGCCAAAGTTGAGAAATGCTGCACTATGATATAAACAGTCTGTTCTGTGCTACACTCTAACAGCAAACACATTCTCTTAGATCACTCCATGAAATAAAATAAAACAGAGACAGAGAAGTATGGCTTCTGGGCTGTAAAAAGGAATTATTATTATTTTGCTATTTTTAGTGAATGGTAGAAAAGAAAAAGGATGAAAGTAGAACTGAGGAAGTGAAAAATTGTAGACAAACTAGCCAGGGCCTATACTACAGGACAGACAAATAGATGTGAGATTTCAGGATTATAGATTTGGGGATTAATTAAAAACTCAAACAAAGAAGTATAAAATATAAACGGCAGAATAAATCTGAATATATTTCTTTCCTTCCTGCATGAATACATTCTAGTGAAAGTATGAAGTTGAGCAGCACTTGCTGCTCTGACAAAAAGGATTTGCAGGTGTGATTAAGTCATTAGCTAGTTGTTTATGCCAATATCTCAGAGCCCACTGCATCTCTTAGTGCCCATCACCCCCTCTGCTTTGTTCATTTGAATGTTTCAACTTCTGCACACCTAGCAAGTCCATTGAACCTATGTCTACCATGAGAATCTGGACAGTATGTTTAGTTTCTTATTCAGTGTCTTGAAGATTCAATTTAAAGGGAGATTCAGTCAAAGCTTTGCAAAGTTGGAAGAAGCCAAGTTCCTCAATAAACATTCAGCTAAGATGCATTACAATTGTGACTGTCAGTTTGGCTTGTATTTGCATCATCTTAATCCTTCTAGAACCTCTGTGATTTGACTATGCGGAATAAATCCACAATCTGAAAAACGCTCGCCAAGCTAATAAGGCTCTGCTCTTTCTCTTTTCTTTGTCCTACATTTTATGACATTTTGATTTTATTATTTACGATTCCAGAAGCTGCTTTAAGATTTTTCAGCATTCAATTAGATCATTAGTTTTCTTAGGCCAGAAAAATGTAAATTATATGACCTTAAATAAACTAAGATGAAGTGATTGGGGTAATATGAAAACCCCCTTCAAGAACTGGGCCCCATCAAATCTTTATGCTTGTTTCAAGATAAACAAAGCTGTATTTCAACTGAATTAAAGAAAAACCACTTAAAGGTATTTGAGGAATAATTAGAGGAATTTGACAGTCGGGCCAATTACTTAAGATGACCATCTCTTCTATACTAGATGCATTCAGGAAGTTCATGGCGCACTTGTCACTGTGACTTTGCAATCAATATATTTTAGTTTTAGTTTTCTATTCAAGAGTTGAAAGTTGTGTTAAATGGACAGAATGTACAATTTTAATAGTACTTGCATATGAGAAGTACAATGCAATGATCTTTTAATTACCCAGGAGAGCAATTTAATCCACTGATCTGTATAAAATGCTTCTTTGAGGAAATTCAAATTTTCCTTAAGGAAGATCTAGCACTTGAAATACTTTATCTTCATCACCTGGAAACCAGTCTATAATAATGTTATATACCTGATGTTGCTCTTCATGACTGGAAGCTATGTATGTGTGTGCTATAGTATTCCTCCTTTCCTTCAAGGTATACATTAATTTTTGATACTTACAGATCTCTTTCCATTTTTTTCTTCTTCAAGAGAATTTAAAAACATTATTTTACTTCTACATCACATTTGGCAACCTATGAACCTATGTTTAACTTTTAAAAGTGTACAAACTATTCATTCAGGAGTCTGGTAACAATAATCTAGCTGTTATTCTGGCAACTCAATAGGAGAAAGAGAGGTAAGGAAGGAAGGACGAATAAAAGTGAAAGTGCTGATACAACTGGTAACTACCATCATGACTATTACTAGGGGCTAGTAAAATGTAGAATAAATGTATCACATAAAAACAAGAAGTGTGAAATTAAAGAAAGATATCCAACATGGAGCAAATAGACTCCATATGATAAGTTGAGAACATAAGATGAATTTTACACCTGTGTTAAGTAAACCTGTAATTAGAAGCAATGCCATAGGAATATGAAGGGGCATAAGGAACTGAAAGCACAGCACAAAGAAATATTTTAGCAGATGAAATGTGTGTCTGTGTATCTGAAAGTAGCAGAGTAAGAATTATTGATAGCAACAGACATTGCAGAACATTGCCAGTCCTGTTTGCAAGCTTATCCCACTCTAGTACGCTTATGTCAAAGAGAAGACAGTGAGAGAAACCAGCCTTAGGGAGTGATGCACAGGAGACACTGCTTCATTTATAACCCCACACACAAGTTGGAAAAGATTCAATTTTAAAAAGCATTATGCTGCTTACCTTATGGGCCTCTGTGGATGGCAAAGTGAAATTGGATGAGTACAGCGTGTCCATTAATCATCAGAGAGATACCACCGTGAGAAACTACCCCTGTGGCTTATGTTCACTCGGCAGATAACATTTGAGTTTTACCTCCTAGTTACTGCATAGATCCAGTCGTCTGTTTCCTCTTTCTTGTCTCGTCAGAAATGAATGCAAACACCACTACAGATAGAGTGGTAAGTGACATATTTATCAAGTGGTAATGGGGAATGATTCCCAAATAATCAAGAACACTATCATAGACTTATAGATAACAAGCAGTTATCTGCCTTGCAATATACATTTATGAAATAAAGCAAAAGAAATCACTGTAAGAGATACAGAAACGAATGATCTTCAAAATGTCTATGAAATATAAGTTTGCCTCAGAAAGAGCAGCCATTTTGTGCAAACTTCACAGTGTTTTTGCAACTTCTTCTATCCTTGTATGCTGTTTGTGTATGTCTTGTAAACTGGCCATGCTTTAATAATGTCTAACAGCAGTTGAGAAATGCACCTGTCATCCAATACTAAAATGCTATTACTCAGGCATTTAGTTCTCCCACTTTCCTTCATATAGTTGCTGTTCAAAATTAAGACGGCTAGATGGGAGAAAGGGGAAGGGAGGGGAAGGGATAAACTGAGCTTTACAAATGACTCAGGGTAGACAAAGGTCAAGGATAAAAATCAATTTTGTCTATTGAAGTTAGGAGAAACTCCTCCTAAGGTATCAGTCTCCATCAAGCTCTACAAATGGTTGAGCAATTTAAGAAACAAGTGCAAGTGACTAATCCACTTATTAAATTCTGATTTATGCCTCGATGAACAATAAAAAAGTAAAAACACTCGAGTCAAGCAGTTGTCTTGGCAGAGTTAGTGTTTAAATGTTTGCAAATCCTTAATTTTCAGTATTTCTACATAAACATGACCTAAAACATAACCTGTCCTCCATGCAATCTTAAAACTGGATAAACAATGCCAATTAAAAACATTAAACTTGTTCCAAAGCTACATATTTGTGTGTGACTATGTTAATGTTTGCTTTAGTCACTGGCATGCCCCCACTTGAGTAGCAATAACTGCAACTAAATATTTCCAGTAACTGATCAGTCCGACAGATTGATATGGAAGAAATTTTAATGCATTTCTCCTTACAGAGTATCTTCAAACTGAGATGTTTGTTGGCTTTCTCACATGGAAGTGCTTACTTCCAGTCCTTCCACAACATTTCTTGAGGATTAAGGTCAGGCCACTCCAAAATGTTACTGAAAGCAAAAGTTTACATACATTTTGTAATAGACAAATATATAGCTTTGTATTCCTTTCCCTCAGCAAATAAATGAACAAGTATGTTCAAATTCATTTGTTTAATTGGTTTTCTCTTTATATAGTTCTAGCAATTGTGTGAGTGACAGATCACATTTTAGGTTGTATTTATAGAGAAATACTGAAAACTTAAAAGGGTTCATAAACTTTCAAGGATCACTATACAGAAATAGTTGGCCATTGCTTTCTTTCTCTGATCTGGCCAACAGTCTCAGAATTGCCAGGTAGTTTTTCATCGAAATTCAAGTCAGGGTCAGTCCTGCTTAGCATTTGCAATGGCCAATGGTTGCTTAGGTCAGTGAATATGGGGGAAGAGATGGATACATAGCAATCAATTAAACTCTTAATAAAATGAGTAGGCTTGCACAGGCTATATATTTACTTATGCACAATAAATGATCCTGTCCAAAGTAAAATGTATATTCTTTCCTACCTTAAAGCTAAAGAACTATTACAGGGATATGCTTTCTACGTCTCTCACTGTACATGCTCTGTGGAACAGCATATGCCTGAGACATTGATGGTCCCAATACTGATGGCCTTGTGCAATTATTCAATTTGGATTGGATTTGTGTGTGGCCTAGGCACGGCATATGTGTGTGTATTATTCCCTTTTTGATTTTATTGTTAATTTTAATATTCTGTTTGCTACCCAGAATCAAATAAATAAATCCAAAAGTAAGTGTAAATCAGATAATCCTCAAAAAATACAATATGTAGTGACCAGTTGGAAGATCCACATAATTAAGTATGGTTCAGAGCCAAGTTTCAGCAGAATTAACTTCTGCTTTTAAAACTAACATTAGCAAGGCATCTCTGTTGTACTTCTTGCTCCCTTTTCTTCATCTTGCTGCCTAAGATCAGGGTAGAGAGAGTAAACAGGTGCAGGCTATGGTTCTTTCTTCTTGTTTTTCTGTTAAATGCTCCCTTCTTTAGAAGTAAACAAGTGAACATGCAGCAACAGCAAGAAGCAGGAGGCTGGCGTCGGGCCCCCTACTGGGCCATGCATCTTGGCAAGTGGTCAGTAAGACAAGCCCTGTGGGTTAGATTCTTGGCTAATAAACATTTAAGCATATCTCCACTTCAGAAGGAAATTTCAACATAGAATCTATCAGATTTATTGCTTTCTGGAATTTCTGAGAAAGAAAGCAGTAGCCTTAAGTACAACAATCCTCTCCTACTCACCCACACAGGCATTTAATTGTGGATTTAAAATCTACAATATTTTAGGCTTAAGAAGGAGTACAGCAAATTTTAACAGTCTGTAAAACAAAAGCTAAGTAAGACTTCCTTCACACTCTTAGTTGCCAATGCTTTTGTAAGCAAGAGGCGCTGATGTTAAAAGTTCATGTGAACTGAGATGTGTTCAGATTTGGGTCAGCTGATGCCAGAGACTAGAAGGCATGAAGCGTTCAATCTTCTCCATCAAGAAGCTCAAAGGTGACAAGAGTGTTCCAAAAAACTGAAAGACAAAAAAAAGCTGTAATAAAAAATTATGCTGAAGTTAACAAGAGAGCTATTCATGGGTACATTACGCCAAACTTCGGCCTCTGAAGAAAAAATAGGAATATTTCCCAGCCTATGTCAGTGGACTTCAATGTGGATGGGAAATAGTCTAGGTATCCCACTATAATAAACTTGGGATATTGCCTGGCCAAGAAAAATTATCTCCTTTTCATTTTTTTAAACAAAAGCCTATATAAATATTTGTATAAAACTTAAATTTTTAGTTTGAAACATATAATCCAATAAATCTGAAGAAATGAAGCAGCTGGTACTTTAAAAATAAAGATTTAAAAATGATGAGCCAAACCTACAAAATGTTCCAACAAATAGGAAGATTTAACCAATGTTTACAGAAGTAGTAGGATAAAAAATATTTTAAATAAGGTTTGACTGAAATACAGCATATTCAGAACTTTAGTTTCATTATTTTAAAAATATCCTTATTAGACAAATCATGAAAAAGTAGTAATCTTGATTCTTAGTCCAACTGTTTAAACTGTTATAAAAAGCCTAGTATAAGAAATAGGCTTTGGTATTGGTATTGGACCTGGGTACTTGAGAGACCACCTGCTGCCAATTACCTCCCAAAGGCCCATTAGATCCCACAGATTAGGCCTCCTCTGGGTTCCATCTACTGGCCAATGTCATCTGGCTACTACCCAGAGGAGGGCCTTCTCTGTGGCTGCTCCGGCCCTTTGGAACGAACTCCCCGCAGAGATTCGGACCCTCACCTCTCTCCAGGCTTTCCGCAAAGCCGTTAAAACCTGGCTGTGCCGGCAGGCGTGGGGTTGACGAGTTCCCTTCCCCTCTCGAATCGTGTGACTGTTGACTGTCTTTTTAAATTCTCTTTGTACCTTGTTTGTTGTATTTCCTTCTTGTTTACCTCCCCCCCCCCCGTGTGTTTGTTAGCCGCCCTGAGTCCCTCCGGGAATAGGGCGGCATATAAATACAATAAACCTTATAACTTTATAACCTTATAACTGTAGTTCTATGAATTTATTCAGCCATCATTTATTAATCATATTTTTACAATCATGATTGCTGTCAGCAATCTGAGGCATTTAGTAGATCATACATCATAAAATTGATCCAGAAAGTTAACATAGATGAAAGTCATGCCAACATGGACATATCTGTAGAGCTTTGATGCAGAATTTTAAAAAAGCTGTTCTTATAATTTAATTTAATTTAATCATACTACCAACATACTACAATTCTTCATGTTTCAAAAATTATACACAGAAACAGAAAAAAATTATCAACCTATGGATGCTATCCTTCTCTCACACCAATAAAATAAATTAAGATACAATTTATAAAGACACATGAAATTTATGGAGTTCTACTTCAGATGGTTTAAATATAGAATTGGTTCATTACACATTTTAAGCCATATACATTTCTTGTAGATAAGCAAAAGCTTCTAATGTTTATAAATCTGAGATGTTCAGCAGCTGTGGAACAGCTTAAGTCTTCAATGTCACTTAATGAGCCTTACCAAAACAGTAAAGATATTTATTCCAGTTCTAAAATCCAATCATACAATTAAAAAGACTGGGTTTTTGAGATTCAAGGATCACTATCTATTTTAGATCTAAATAGAATCCAGATCTTTTAAAAAAATGTGTTGAACCAAACAGATTAAATGGCAATTGGGTGACAATTTAGTGCAGTATAAAACTAATTTTATTTAAAAAGAATACTCTGAGGAAAACTTGAAATTTCATTTCGGAAAACTACTTAATACATGTTACAACAAGTGGAAAAAAAGAAATCAACAAAATTCTATAAGACTTAAATTCTGTAAAGCTAAAGAAATTAAGAGTTCCTCCTAAAACCAACAGAAGGCAATAGAAAATATAAATGCAGATTGTGCCAATGCTTTTTGATCAGCATTAGAAATGTCCACAATAAAAGCCATAAGATTACAACTGATATAGCTATACCTATAGAACAGGGGTGTCAAACTCGATTTCATTGAGGGCCGCATCAGGGTTCTGTTTGGCCTTGCGGGACTGGGGTGGGCACTGTCAGTGTGAATGTGGTCAGCTTGACATCACTCATGTGGGGGCACGTGTGATGGCCTGAGCGCTCCCTCTGCCAACAAAAATGGGCTCGCGAGCTGCGACTGCCTCCTGCAACCCTCTGCTAGCAAAAACGGAGCCGAAAGCCTCAGAATTCACATATGTTCCCTGGGTCCTTGGACGAAATGCAAAGTCAATTTAAATGTTATGGGCTTGAAAACAAAGTCTACACAGTAATAAAATTGTTCTAATGTACTTTTTTCTTTTGTTTATAGTTAAATTACGCACAATTATTTTGGTAGTTAAGAGACAGCCTGAAATACTACAAGAAATTGATCCTATTGTTTTATATTTACATAGATAAAATCATTAGAACTGATGAATGTCTTTCTACAGTGTAACAATGTATGCAAGAAAACCATGTACGATTGGTATGCAAGAAAAATCATGCTGGCTTCTTAGAAAAGTTGAAATAAAAGAATTGTAGTGGAAATTAATATGCCATTAAGTATATACATCAATCAAATGAATCAGTACAGCAATCTGAAAATAAACTTTATTCTTTTTTTATCTAATATAATTTTTAATGAAATATGACAGACTCAATATTTATTAGTCTATGTAATTTTTCTAAAATCATACTCTATATAGCTTGTTTATAAGAAAAGTTGGGAAGCAGTACAACAAATTATTACATAAGCATAATTTAAGCTAAATAGGTCATAAACATCTTGCCATAATAGAATTCTATTTTGCTATATTCAGATCAGGCAATCTCATTTGTGGCACTTAAAAAAGATCTCCAGCTCTTTTGGTTTTGATGGTGCTGAAAAGTTCATTCTAAATTAACTGAAGACCAAGTCTTCTCTAAAACATTAGCACTTAACAAAATATGCTGACAGATCAATAAATATAAAATACTATAAGCTAAAAACGTTCTTTACAGGACTTTTGATTGGAGGGAATGGGGATATTGATTATGCATGCTGTGAAGTTCACCCTGAAGAGTGTGGCTTTCATTCTCAGGTTCAATTTTCAAAAATGATGGCTTTTATATCCCCTCTATAATTAGAAGTTTCAAGCCAGAATATAGGCCTATATCTCCAATAAATTTTTCCTCTTGGATTTTGATCCAAGATGTTGAAGATCTTTAGGATCCCTTGGTTGTCCCAATCTCCTTTTGATTGTAGGTAGATCTCAATTCAGCCATAGCCTGAGCTTGAATAAGTAAATCAACTATTGGCTTTAACTAACATTCTTCCCTGAGGACCCAGACCTACTGACGCTATTAGATAATTTTTACTCAACTTGGAAGACCACCTTGGAAATAAAATTACAAAATATTGGCTTATCTATAACAGCTCTGCATTATTTGGGTTTTTCCAAAGTTAAAGAAATTGCCAAACAGCAAATAATTGATTTGCACAGATAATGCTGGGAACTTCTTCTTTTTAAGATTTGGGGGAGGGAGGTGCTAAAATAAACCTTTTGCCCTGCTAAATATTAAAACAACCTTGCTACTGCAAAATAGTGTAAGGGTTTTTTTTCCCTAGCACATTTTAGCATGTCTTCATCTTTCCTGGAAGATATCTCTTCAACTCAGAGGGAGGGTCTGTCCCTGTCATTTGGGAACAAGTGGAACTATGGGCCATGTACTGCTGTGTTACAAATTTTGTCACTTGCATTTTACTTTATTTTTAAGCATGTTCCCCAGTAGAGTACATCCTACATTTAATTTCTTCTTGACCACCATAATAGTGATTTACCTTTAAATTGCCAAAATTTGTTTCAATTGGATTATTATTTCATTCAGCTGGATTGTTGAATTACTGGAACATGAGGACTATTATACAATCTAATCACAAACAAAATATGTAATCTGGCAATTGTATTTTAAACAAAAAACTATTTTGTTTTACCCTGTGTTATTTTACATTACTCTGAGTATGTTTTTTGATAACATTGTAAAGTATTTTTACAATTTAGTCATTTAGTCTTAAATATATAATTTTTCATACATTTTATTTTTTATAATATAATCAGAAATTTTATGGATACATACATACATACATACATACAAACATACATACATACATACATACATATGCATGCTATTCTGAACTGTAAGCTGTCAAGTTTTGCAATATGCTTATCAGCAAAATCAACAGGAAGCCAATTTCACAACAACTGTGTTACTAACTTAACTGCAGTGATTCCTTTAACTGACAAGAAAAGTTGTAAAATGGGACAAAATTCATTTAAATGTTTTGCTTTCACAAATTTTGGGGGTCAATGGTGGTTGTAAATCGAGGCGTACCTGTACATTACTGAAGTCATACCAAAAATATTTAACAATATATTGTATGCTGACCAATCCGTCATTAGATAATTAGCAGTTCCAAGCAGTGGGAACATTGTTTCTTTATCTTTTATAAATGCTATAGGTATTTGTTTGCATATTTATGAATGTCAGTCATATTAGACTTATATTATACATTTATATCAGTAAAATATGATTTATTCAGACAATAATAAGTTTAGTTTTGCCACAAATTTTATTAGTTTATAAAAATATAAATACAAAAATAGAAAATAAAAATAAGAAAGCAAGAAAGAAGGGGAAGAGAAAAAGTCTGGGGTAAAAAGGAAAAAAGAAAAGCATTGACTTTGACTTTTTAGTACAGTAGAATAAGATGATAACATGTAACCTCATTTTTTTTTACTTTTATAACATTTTATACTAATAATTTCTATAACTACAAATCTATCTAATCAGCAAATTCCAATAATTATTTTATTGTCTGAATGTACTTTAAAATGTACTCTTTCTTTGGAGAGAGAGGAAAAGATTCTTAGCTCTAAGCAATATCCATCATATTTAATTCCTTAAAAAGGCAGGTTAGTAAACTGTATAAAACAGACATTAGAATAACTAATTTTCAGGGGGAGGAATGAAGAAAAAGATAGGGACACAAATACATTTTGCCATGGGAATATTTAACCAATCTTGTTTTCTGAATTTGAATACTCTCAAATAGCACTTTCTACTTTTATGGAAAAGCATAATGACAACTCATAATAGCAATCATCTGAATACTATTTAAAAGTTTGTGTATGGAAAAGATCCCAATTCAGCTGAAATTAAGTTAGCATTAAAGACAATTTGGACAAGTTTTAACTGGCTTTAATTTTAATTTGTGAAAACAAAACAAGAAGTACCTACAAATAAATGTACAGTGGTCATTAAGTGAGCTGAAGTAGAATAATGCCTAAGAGTGATGGAAATTTAAATCTTGCAGCATAGAATCAGGGCTGAAATTTGTTGAAGGCTGTTAATGAGATTATGTAAAGTTCTTTGCATACAAGAACACAATGTTTTACTTTATAAATATTCAGATTACTTAATAATAAGCTGTACAGGAATTGAAAAGCCTCAGTATATGTTCATCTCTTCATGCTAGGTTTTAAAAAGTACATTAAAACAACCATTTCAAGCATGCTGCACAAAATAAAATTCCTTGATATGTAAGGGTCAAAATATCATTGGACAATTATATTTGTTGGTGATGTACCAACACTAAAATTCAAGCACAATTAAAAGTCATTCTCATGTGTTTCTAATTCATGATGTGGGCAAAATCCATATAAAGTAAACCAGAGTAACAATCTCACTGAAAGCTACATTTATCAATCAATGCAAATTTACAAGATAGAAAAGTATTTCTCTCAGGAACCTATAGTTTATACCAACCTTAAAACTACTCAAAATAATGGATTTTACCTCTTAGTCTTAACTTTAGTTGACTGCAAATTTCACAGGATAAAGCAAATCCATTTTTCTTGGCATTCGAGACCAAGGATGGTTCTTAAAATGAAACGTAAGCAAATGCAAGTTATCAACAGGAAAATGTTGCATACCTTGGAAACAGTCATCAATAACTGTTTTGCATTGCTTCGTAATAAAGCTACCCCTGTTACTTCAGCTCTTAGGAGGTACCATCTAAGATGAAAGGAGAGAGATATCAGATGGTCCCTAACTGTTGCATCCTACTTTCATCTGTAATAAGGCTACATTAAGATGAAGACTGCTGTGCAAAGTCAATATTCCATTATAGGTTTTCATAACATATAAATCTTGTGCACATTCATTTGTTTTATAATAAAGAACTCTTCCCCTTTTCGTGTTAAACAACCATGCCATCAGTTATAGTAACCCTACTTCCCAGTGGGACATCCAAAGCTTCTGGAAGGCAGGACTTCAAATTCTAAAGCCCTTTCCAGTTGAAACAAAAGTAGGCCAACATTTCTGTACCCCACTAGACTCCATTCAGTTCCATGGAGTGACTCTGCCAAATCTAGGTTGTTTGCTGTCATATTCCATTGTGCATATACTACAGCTATTAAAAGATTCTCTGTGGGTTTTGGCTTCTCAACAAGTTTTCGCAGTTTGGCTACAGTTTTGTCTGGCAATCTGATTGTATGGGAAACAATGGAAATATGATCCAGTAAAAATATAAAACCATTGCTATTCCACTAAATAAATATATTAAGTTTTATTCTTTTACAAGATTATGCATCGCTAACGGTACTGATTAGCCGAGATTATCTAATATGTCCACTTAAACTGTTCAGTTTAAACTGTCTTTAAACTGAAATAGTGGCGAGTTGTTTTTTTTTTTTAATACAATTTGCATTCATGAGGGATTTGGAAGAATCTGAGTATGTACCAATCTTTAAAATTTAGAAACAGGTACAAAATCATATGAGTTTCTTTCACACACAACCTTGAGAGAAATGGTGTCTGGAATGATCCCATTGTTCTAGCCTACATAACACTGAATTCAAACTCCCTGTCAGCCATGAACCTAGAGTGAGGTCTCAAAGTTTATGAAGTCTTTTAAATTTTCAGTATTTTTTTTTTATAAATATAGCCTAAACCACTCAATTAAACAAAAAAGTCAAAAACATTATATTCATTTATTAATGAAAAAAAATCCAAGCTACATATTTGTGTGTGGCAAAGGTATTTGAGTCATATACTCAACGAATGGTTAAAGCAGAAGAAAGTTAATGTTTGTGAATGGTCAAGTCAAAGTCCTGACCTTAATCCTAGAAATTAAATCCTTGTGGAAGGATTTGAAGCAAGCAGTTCGTATGAGGAAGTCCCTAAGTTGAAGCTGTTCTGTTAGAAGGAATGGGATACCATTTAGAACTGATCATCATATGTCAGAAATGTTTAATTGCAGTTCATGGGTGGGCACGTCAGAAAAGAAAGATTCACATACTTTTGTTACGCAAAATTATGTAGCTTTGGATAATTTATTTCAATAAAGAATGAACAAGTATAATGTCTTTGTTTAATTGGATTCTCTTTATCTAATTTTAGGACTTATGTGAACAACAGATCATGTTTTAGGTCATATTTAGGCAGAAATATTGAAAACTCAAAATAGTTAAAACATTTTAGTACACTGGGAATTAGGGTTGGTGGCTAAAAGCCATATATATCACATTTTACTTCTTGGAAAATGGGCAGCAATCAAATTCAGTTACCAGGATGATTTTTGTCTAATAATTAATGGAGACCTGGGCTCACTTTTATGAAATATAAAATATATTTAATATCCAAATCAATATCCAAATAATATGGAATCCATATTAAATCTGTTTTATATGAAATAGAATGAAAATAAATAAGGAAGCAAAAAAGAAAAGAAAACAAAAAAAGACTGAGCCTGCTATGAGATGTCCCAAGGCAAGGGGGACAATTACAATGCAGGGTGTTTGTTGTATTGTTTTTGTTTTTATGATTGCTGTTTATTACTTTTACGGTTGTTGTAAGCCGCCCAGTCTTTGCTTAAGCAGTGTTACTTAAGATGGGTGGCCATATAAATCAAATAAAGAAATAAATAATTAATAAATCATATTTAATTTAGCTTCAAAGGTTAAAAATGTTTAATTGAGTCTTTTTAAAACAACTCTTTGCTCATGTGTGTCAAAAGTTCAACACAGCTTCAACAAGAGTTATTCAGCTGCTCAAATGTTCTACATTTAAAATGCATAAGAACAAAACCATCCTTAACCTTTTAGAAGATTGGAAAATGAATGGATTCAATCTATAACTTCAGGGTCAACAGGATTATGCAAAGCTTAGTAACTCAGTATAGCAAAGGAACACCTTTTTTAGCACACCTCCTACAAACAGCAGTGCCTTTGGGGGCACATTTCAAAGATCTATAACACTGTGTCCATAAGCTATTTTTTGCACCATCACAATAGTTAATTATCAACAGATCATACTTCAGAGACCACAATTTTACAGACAGCTCAGACACACAGTACATCCACTGCTATGATTCTAGGGCTCCTCATAGCCCCAAAATAGCCATAATACTTTCCAGAGATAGTGTGCCATTTTAACTGGCATTCAAGAAACTCAAAAACAAAGGATTAACTGGCACTCAAATTATGAAATAACATAAGAAAATTAGATTAAATGCCAATTTAAAATTTTATTCCAGTTAAATAATGTTAACCTCATGGAAATGTCTGTATGTTTAAAACAATCTTGCAAATCTTCCTTTTGCATGGAATCTCCAATACTTATTCAGTATTCTAACCACCCATACCCCATTTTTTTCCTTCCAGACCCAAAATAATCAATACCTAATGGCAAATAGAAAAACTAAAATTTAGTAAATATTTTGTTAAAGATACACACGGAATTACATTAAGATGGATTTCTTAAAAGCTATGGATATTCAAACAAAAGTTCAGTGATATTATTTATTTTATACAGATCCATTATCCAGAAATAATTGAAACCATAGCCTTATTTGACATAGCATATGTAAATAATTCTATTTACTTCTGAATAGACAATGAAAAACTCTCACTGTATCAATTATCCCAGAATGAAATATTTTTTAAGTGTAAAGGTAAAGATAAAAACTTCCCCTGTCCAGTCATGTCAGGGTGTGTATGTGGGTGCTCATCTCCGTTTTATAGCTGAGGGAGTCAGCATTGTCCAAAGACATTTCCATGGTCAGGTGGCCAGCATAACTGTTTGCTGAGGTGCACAGAATGTTATTACCTTCCCACCAAAGTGGTACCTATTTTTCTATTCGCATTTGCATGCTTTCAAACTGCTAGATGGGCAGTATCTGCAGCAACGGGAGCTCACCCCATTGAACAGTGCTCAGGTCTTGAACCCAGGCTGTCAGAATTTCCAGCTGATAAGCTCAGCATCTTTAACTGCTCAGCTATCACATCTCCTGTTTTTAAAATATAGGTACTTATTAAAAAAAACTGTAGGTAAATACTGTCTTTTTCTAACATATAGGTAGTGGTGATTAAGTGATTATAAATAATGAAGTATGTTCTTTTCTCAGAAATGTTAAATGTGTCTGGGTAACAACAAAAGCCATTACTACTTTAATCAAATCACAGCAGTAATCACACATGATTTTCCAATTCCAGAGCAAGATTCCAGTGTCAGAGCAAGCAGAACAAATGAGTTAAATCAATTTACATCTTAAAAATGAAAGCTGCAATCCTAAAATTCATCCAGAAGTTAATTGCCTTTAATTCTACGTCAATATGGAATCATTTTTCCTTATTAAAAATTGAGTTAAAGAAGGGAAGGAAGATGACTAGTCCCCTTCAATTTTATAACAAATCACTTTGTTATGATTATAAAAAAATATGGGAGATGATAAAACTGAAATAAAATGGAAAACATCTGCAAATTTCAAAGAGGCCTTCCTACTGTCCCTTTTGCCAGTTCAACACTGCTCAGTGATGTTTTAAGCATCAATTTCACTGGAAAACATTTCAACAAGTAGAACTTTGAATGTCATTCACATATAAAATAACCATATAAAAGCTAAAAGCAAATATTAATCAATTCAAGCTTTTTGTACTTCTCATATGCTATTTGTTAAAAGTACTGATTGTGGCCATCTGTTAATTGAATGATAACGCTTAGTAGTCCACTCCTGAACATCGTACAGAACTAATTTTTAAAGTTGGGGGCGCCCTCTGGAGCAGACTTGTAGCAACACAGATGAGTACAGAGTGGAAGAAAGCAAACAATTATTTGTTGCTTGTTAATGTAACATTTTACCTTATTATACAATTTGACTGATACATCTTCAGAAATCACAATTTTATTAAAGCAATCCTAATAAATCAGATTTGCTTTTTCTTCCCAATAACAAATCCAGCAATATTTTCCTACAATAATTTTTAAATTTGGTGTTAACTAGGTTTATTTATCATACAAACTGATTTTAGTAATGCCTAATTAAAATGAAATACTGATTACATGAGACTTTGATATACAAATGAGCAATTCTGTTAAGTTTCAACATTCTATTCATTACATTATCTGACTACTTGCTGAGGGACCAATTATTTCTCCTTTTTTTAGCTTTTTTAAGCTTATATTTCAACATAGCTCCTTTTGGTTTTATTTTATGGTACTATTTACTGATATAAAATCCTTTATTTTGTATTATAATGAAAATTTGCTTTTGAGGAGAATTTGTAAAGAAGTATCATTTAGTGTCATCAAAAACCACCATAGAAGAGAAACTAAACACTACTAGAATAAATCATACATTATTTTACTAACTATAGTATGTACTATTTTAGATTCAGGTTGGTTTCATAAAATGAATATCATAAAATATAATTTTGAATTTTATTAAAGAGAAATAACTCTTGATGAGTCCAACTATGTCCATCAATATAATCTAAGAATTCATTATTAGATTTGTATAATATATATTTCTTGTTTCTTTTAATTTAAGGAATACTTATGCATGATGTTCACAATTCAGAATAATAATTCTATTTTTCTAGCTAGTTTTAAGCCTGTTTTTTGAGCTCTATTTAAAAACTCATTGAAGTTCACTGCAAGTTTGTAGTAAAAGTATTTGGAAATTCAATCTACAAAAAATTGTATCTAAAGTAATGCAATGAGTTGAAGTTGGATGTTAGGTGAAACAAAGTCTCTTTTTCTCTCTTCAAACAGTATCAAGATTACTAACAGAACAAAAAAAAACCCCGAACATAATTTCAGATTTAATCAATTGTACACATAAATTGAATTTTATTTTCAAATTTCAATAAATATATATTCTGAAAATACAAGTAAAAAATAGGAAAATTCTGCATGGTTCCAATTTCACTATATCAATTAATCTATTACTCTATATTTTCCTTAGGGAAGGTGAAACGTTTGCAGGTAGACTTGAATTTATGGTACCAACTTTTAGGTCATAGCACCATATTACAAATTCCATTCAGTTCCCCCAAAAAGTTTATTTAATAGGCAAAGAGAAAAAATACAATTATTTATTTTAATATATTTGTCCAATAACAGGAAGGGATACTGAGGAAAAGTTTCTTCTTGCCCAGAGAGCTTACAATCTAAATATTTTCATGCTGATGAAATAAACATTAATTATTAAGAAATTCTAACAGTTACAAAAACATTATTTGAAATGGCTGAATAAGGTTCCCAACTTTAAAAGCCCAAAATTGTGACACATTAAACGTTGCTTCTTAATTTAAGGCAGACTAAATCAATCTTAAGATTTTCATCTGATCTTTAATCATTTTTTCTTAAACGAGAAAAAGAAACCACAATCAATGTTGAATCAGACTTTTAGATGTCTGTGGCTCTATTTGTAGATGAAGGTCTCAATTTCATTCAATTTCTGCATGCCTCACAAACATCTTAAGAAAACCCTGGAGTAGAGACAATACTTACAGCTTTAGCAAAAATGACCATGAGCTCTGGAAACTGGTGTGTGAGGAGGGCTAACATTGCTGTGAAAGAACATAGCCCTGCTGTAAAATGGATGAAAAAAGGAAGATCTTTCTGGGGATACACAGATACATCATGAAATGCTGAAAGAAAGAAACAAAGAAAAAGAAAAACCAATTATTTGATGAATTAGGAAATGTTGCCACATTTTTCTTCAGAAAATCTTACTGGAAACTTTTCTACTATAATGAAAATCACAATTGTATTCTTAAATTTCATTTTAAGTAAAACATAGGAGTTGAAGACTGACCATTGTTGAACACTATTAAAGTTTGCTCTAAATAAAGGTTTCTAAAGGGTTTGGTTAAGAGCCGGAACACATTTTATCAAACTTTCAACAAGCTGAAAGAGGACTCTATTTAAAAAAAGCAGGTTGTGAGTATCCTTTCTACCTTTCCTAAATTGAACATAAAGCACATGCCAAAGAAGTTAAAATAGTTCAATTGCTACCATTATATATTGTGTCACTGCAGCTATATACTAGGTTAGGAAACATTTATAAGGTAATATTATCATAAGCTATAAAGAATATTTATCTTTCACTTATTTGCTTGTTTTAATACTGATTTTTAATATATTTTATAGCTTTAAAATGTAATTGCATTGTTGTTTATTTAATGAATTTATTATTAATACTGAATTTAATACAGTAACTGGATATTATTTATTTATTAAAATTGGGTCTTACTGTCACAATTGTACTTTATTTTATTTATATATTGTATGTTGTTCTGTTCATATGACATTAAAAAATCTCCAGATTTCTCTTTTGTTTCATTTTTATTTTTTATTTTTTTTCAAATATTTATTTTATTTCTTTAAAAAAAAAACAAATATTTCATCATTTGTCAATCATTAAGACATTGAAGTACAATTTTGTTGTGTGTGCCCCTCCCTCCCTCCACCCCCCAACCCCCCTCCTCCTTCCCCCCCCCGACTTCCCAGAACCCGTACACGGTATGGATTTTTAACTAACACAGTCTAAAATCTATTGAGAAAAAAGAAATAAAGAAATTAATGACATTCTACATTGACCTTAGCTTCTTCTTACTGAACTAACTTTTAACAGTTTAAATCATTTCTGATCTTAAGCTTTCTCTTTTATACTATCACAAGTGGAAGCCTATATAGATTTCTGAATTTCTCTTTTAAGTCTCTGTACTTTAAACTAACAATAACTATATACTCTAAAATATCCCATTCAAATAGAGATTTCCCAATACATTTTTAAAGTTCTTCCTTTTTCAGATAAATAAGTAATCAGTACTAATATTACATACATACATACATACATACATACATACATACATACATATTGTTTATTAAAAATGAATAGGCTATTGAAAGCAACATAAAATTGCTCTGTCAGTCTGATCTACTTTTATAATACATTGTAGCCCCATTAAGCAGATTCTGTTGCACCTTAAAATATATTTTGAGATCAGTCTTACATATTTTCATCATTCACCAAAACAGAAGTTTTGTTTGGCAATAATCCATCTATTTGTTTGCTTGTTTATGAAATTTATTAGGCCACCTAACTCAACAATGTGACTCTAAGCATATGGCATAAAAAACAAACAACATATCAAAGAACAAATATTCCCTCCATAACATTAAATATGTACAATATATAAATACAAAATATAAAACAAAGCTCAAACAACAGAGTAAAACAACCAAAAAGCCAGTTCAAGTGGACCCTAAGGCCTGGAGGAAGGGCCAGGACTTAATAGCTTTACTAAAGGGAGCAGAGGTACCTGTTGAATATGGTCTTTGTACGTCTGTAGGTTGTGTGTGTGTGTATGTGAGTGTGTTTGTGTGTGTGTACAACATTAATTTGAAAACACCCTGACATTTAATCTTGGCTTTAAAACATATTATGCTTAAATGCAAAGTTGATCATAAATAAAATGAACAGGAATGCATGAGTTACTGTGCTGAAATGTCTGCATGCATAGGAGTTTAATTATAATGGAAGCTTAGTGCTTAGATTTATCCACTAGCCAAAGTATTCCTTGTGCAATATCCTGCATGAGTGAGAAATGACTAATTTAAAGCAGTCTGGGGAATATTTTAATTAATTTTAAGTACAGCTTTTTGAGATGTAATCTTTACCATCTATCCAACTGCATCCATCTATGGCAGATGTGTTCCTTGGCTGTTCTGGTTACAAGCATTCCTTATACTTTTTTTTTTAAAGCCAGACTCCTTAAGTTACCATTTCACAGAATCTCAACAGCAAATACTATGAACTTTATAAAGCTTTATAAAGCTTTACAATTATGTGAAAAATTTACACCCAGCAACAGAAACATTAGTAAGGTATTTTCAGACTGCCTAACACCATCAGTCAATCTTTACAAATTTTGCAAGAGTTTAATTCATATTTATGATAAACTAGAAGTGCAGTGCTGAAGACAAACAATATAACTTTGAAGCCATTATATGCAAATGCTTTAGCAAACAACATTTATTTAAAAGGAGTTTCTAAATTATCTGGAACATTAGATATATCAATTTTAGGAACTATATGTAAGAACCTTTTACATATATTATCTTCAATTCCATAATCAATTCTGATCCTAATTGTGGCCATTAGTCAAGGATTACCTAACTAAACAGCAAAATGTCACTATAGTTAGCATGGAATACTGTGTATAGTATTTGTATAGAGGGTAACAGTCTAATTTTTATCTGATTAAAAAAGGATTATATAAAATCTACAGTTGGCAAAACTGAGCAGTGGAGTCAATATCCAATATTCATGGTTTCATTTCTTCCAATGATACATTCTTGATTGTTTGATGTATATGTATGTATGTGTATATATATCCCTATAGCTCTATCTCTCCCTGTGTATGTAGATGTACATGTATGTATTGATATGTTTAGGTGTGTGTCTATACATATACACACGCGCACACACAGAGAGAGAAGGAAAGAAATAGAGGGAGAGGGAGGGAGGAAGGGAGAGAAAGAGAGAGAGAGAGAGAGAGAAGGAAATCCAAGAAAGTCATTGCTGGATGGAGTTAAAAATTGAAATGAGAGAAAGATATAGCGAGCTCTGTTGGTAAAATTAACACATTAATTTTAGTTTAATTTTTCTTTTTATTATTTCATACCTCCAACTCTTTTAGTTATTACTTTTTATTTCCTTCTTGCCTCTTCAAAAATGGAGTACGAATCTTTGTTTCATTCTACACTATTCATATATGTTCAGATTGCCCGTTGAAAAAGAAGCAAATACCAACTGAAAAAGCCTTACTATGGACTCACAAGATTATTGGTATAATTTGCAATTCCTATAATTTGAAAACTTTGTTCAATAAATGCTTCAAATGTCTGTTCTGATCTGAGGATATGAGAACAAGTAACACTTAATGTCATTCCCTTGAACTAAGCAATCAGTCAAATATGTATCTAAGGAAGGTAATTTTATTCTGTTCAGCTGAAGCAAAAATATCTTTAATTAAAATATGCAGAGAATTTATCACATATTATTCTTTTACATCTTGGAAATAAAAGAAAATTGCAAGTTATTTTCATATATTATTTTTTGGTCTCCAAATGCTATTTGTATACAGTTCTAACTTTCCTGATGACTGATTATTCAAGCCATTGCTAATGGAAATCAGAAGACCAAGAACATCTTAAGGGACTAAGGTTCCTCACCATGTTTTATAAAGTAAAATTTTCAATGTATAAAGGGAGCTGCACTGCAAAGACTACACATTGTAAATTTAACATAAAGAGAGATTCTACTATAGCAGATCAATACTATCCTTCCTCAGTGTCATGTTTAAAATTAACAATATTTAAACCTATAGATGTATGGAATATGTTTGCATAGAAATACAGTATACAAAGGCTATACCTTAGATAAAGAAAAATATATATGAAAAATGCCACTTACTTGGTAATAACTCTCTGTCTGCTGTCTCTGTGCAACTGGGATAAGGATAAAATAGATGTCCCTTTTCTAATGGATATGGAATCATCCTAAATGCTGAAAGAGAGGTAAAAATGATTGGCATCAAGTCATGGAAAAAACTGTTTTAAAATTTCTACAAATGTTACATACATATATAGGATCTTGGTAAAGTCATTTCTCAGTGTAGTCTATAAAAAGGATAAGAAACTTGTCCATGAGAATTTAGAAAGTAATTATAAGTATAAAATACAGTGAGATTTGACTAGCAGCCACCAAAACAAAATACGAGACATTTTAAAACAGATATTTAATAGGAAAACATATTTAAGTTTGCTTTGACAAACCTGCAATCAAACTCTTTTTAAGCAATGCCATAATTTACTCATCAAATCCCCTAAATTTACTTTTAGCAACTAGTAACATTCTTCACAAACTGAACAGCATTTAAATATTGCAAATAGTTGGATATTTAACAGTGGAAGATCACTGAGATTCAAATAAATATGATGATACTTCTGACCTCTTTGATTTCAACACCTGCCTTCACAATGACATCCAAGTACTGTTAGACAGGAAAAATAATAAACTTCAAAATACCTTACAAATTATATCATGTTACTTTGATAGAGGCTTTGCTTTCTATATAGCCTAATAATGAATTAAGGATTCTATTCAGCTTAGAAAAGCTTTGTTGGATGGTACAGTATAAACAAAGCAGCAACTTGCAATGAGGGTATTTTAAAAAAGTATGCCACAGTGGGATGATAAAAAATGATTTCCATGTTTCCACATAGTAGATTTTGCCATAATTTAAGAGTGAGAATTCCAAAGACTGTCTGGAAATTGATAGTGAAACACATGTTAAAATTAATTTCTGATTCTATTTCTATACAGTTTATTTACAAAAATAATCATCTCCAGAAATCAGCAGTTTCCTCTAACTGTTCTGAAAACAATAGATATCTTTAGGTTGTGGAGCAAAAAAATTATCAAGCCTGGCTACTTGTGATGTATTTATAAGAAATCTTAGGAGATTTCTTATAATCCATCTTGTTTCCCAATAAAAGAACAATTAAATTCAATGAAATTTGGGGAGTTTAAGAATGGCATTTTATTTAAATGCATTTTATTTAGCAGCTTTAAAAACAGAAATGTAGAAAAGCAGACTAATAATATCTATTCAACAGAGAAATTTGGTGAGGGAAGAAGAGAGATTTATGAATTTTTATTTTTCTTAGGAAAAAACAAACTTTTAAAACAAACATCAATTTCGTCTAAGGTTTGTAATACTAATAACAACTGTCTTGTTTCCATAAGTCAACAAGAGATCATGGTTTCAAATTTTAATTTACTATCAAGCTGTTGTTTATTATAAGTCATCAACAGATTATGACTACCATTAAAACAAACTATCAATTTAAAAATCCTGCTAAAATGTGTCAGATAATGTTTTATTGTATTGTATTGTATTACACTAGTAAAAAAATAAGTTTATATTACTGACAGAATACTTACTGCCTTCCCATGTGCAGTGCAGCAAGTTAAGGGCCCCTTCTATTCGCTTCCAGTGCTGAAGATGGAAGAATGCATAGGCTACTGCTTCACTGTCCCCCCGCTTCAGAATATGTTCAGGAGGCAAAATTAAGCTTTTCATTTCTAGCAAGTACTGGCAGAAAAAATTAGAAGTGATGAAGAACTATTCTTTGTAAAAATAAATAAATTACTGTAATCTTGATTTGTATACCAGAAAGAGAAAGCATTGCTTGTAAGAAAACGTGGATTATTTGGCAAATTCATATATTTTTTTTAAAAGTGGGGGCTATATTTCACAGTGGGAAAGACCAAATCAATTTAATGTGGATATTTTATTTGGAAACAGTATTGTTAGGTTCACTGCTTTGTGCAAAAGCTTGATAAAGATTTAAATTATGTGCCTTCAAAAATATTATCCTGGTAAAAGATAATTCTGATAAAACGATTTGTGTACAAAATAGAATAAGATAGCAGCTCAAGCAGACAGTTTATTAGGGGAGTAATGCAAGTGTTGGAGATTATTACAAAAGTATAGTATTACGTACTTTCATACATATAACTCAAAAGTGATGTGCTTGCTCATTATAGTTATCTATTACCAAGTAGGTTTCAAATGAAAGTCTCCAATTCCTATTCTGAAAAAAGCAGCAAATTTAAAAACTGATGTTTTTGCTGCAGTGTTCTTCCTTCTGTCCTAATATTGCAACTGAAAATACTTTCTAATTGAGTTCATTATTGATTCTAAACCTGAAGCAGAAAGTAAAATAAATGCATATAATAAATTATTTTTAAATACTTAGAATGTATTTGTAAATGACACTAATAACTATCTCCTTCCAGTGTTATTTTGGATTCTTATCAGCCAAAAACTACAGTACCCTGAAAATATTTTATCCATGTGAAATATGTCCTTGAGAAAAAGCCATTTGTAATCATTCAATTAACTAATGCCTACAATATATGAATTAGCCCATTCCATTTAGTAATAGTTATTTGAAGTATTAGGTACATTATTTGGTTGTACCCAATACTTCTGTTGACTCTAAGAATGTAACCAAGAAAACTCTTAAGAATGTAACCAAGTTGTTGCTTTACTCCATCAGATACCATGAACAAAGAGATTATTTACTAATTCAGTTTAGAGGATTTAACTTTCCCCATTTCAGGTTGAAGGAATGTAGCCAAAGTTGTGATGGTGAAACAAAATGCATTTACTGCCTGACTGATTCTTCTCTTAGTGCTTGAGTCTATTTACTGGAGGGCAATACTCTTACTAATCCTATTTAATTCTTCTTGATCATTTTTTTAAACCACTAAGGAATCATTCACATATTGTCAATGTGAAAGTGGTTTCAAATATCCAGCCTCTATTATAATTGTTTTTAGTTCATGAAATTATTAGCTTGGTGTTTATTTATAGTTTTTAGAGCCACAGTTACCTTTGATTAAAATAACCTTTTAATCAAAGTTAACAGTGAGCCTAAAAAAATTGACGTTTTTTTTTCACAGCCCCTTGACATATAACTCACATTAATACAAAAAAATTAAATCTGAAAGTTTTATTAGATAAGACTATAAAAGTATTACTATGACATCAGTTTTCTTGATATGTTATACCAGTCAGAAGTACATAAAACATATTAAACTCCTCAAAGACACAGTAGTCCTGAAGCAATAGGACAGACATTATTATTATTGGATAATAATACATCTGTCTTCTACCCTAAAAGCAGAAGCTAGAGAAATGAGACTACCTGAAATGAATTTGCTATGCTTTTGATCAATCATGCAAGGGAGTAGAAAATCCTTAGAGCAATTAGCTCTTCCAATGCATATTCAAGAAAAGAGAAGACTAGATGAATAAAGTCAAACCTCAAGAAAAGAACCATTTGAACACCCTGATTATCAAAAGAGGATTAAGTCCAGGGATAAGCCATCCTTCTATTACTAAGGCTATAAAGGTAATATATTATCAGTGACAGCAATGGCTATTTGAAGTTCCAATTCCTGTAGACACATTTATTCAGGAAAAGATGAATTGGGCATAAAATTTCTTGTTCTGTTTCCCCCCACCCCCAATTGGGCAATACAGATTTTACAGAAAGTCTTTAATCTGTTACACCTACATATATTAAAATAAATCTAAGTATTCCAAATATGCTCACTAGAACAAAAATAATTAAGAATATATTTATATAATTATTTTGATATTTCCCTTATACAAACTAAAGATAGAATCCTTTCCCTTTACGTACTGGGATAATCATGGAAGTGCCAATGATAGAAAGAATACTTTTTTATAATGGTCATACAAAATTATGGTTACCGGGATATACATTATTTGCCCACTTGTAAGTGTAATCATATATACATGTCCTAGAGGGAGCAGATTACACAGAACCTTTACAGTCTGATTTCAGACTGGGATATAGTACTATGACAGCATTGGTTGTTCTTTTGTGGAGTTGGAAGGAGGGGAATGCACCCATCCTAGCCTTTCCTGATAATTCAATGGTCTTCAATATCTTTCACCCTCACAGTTCAATTTGGGAGACTGTTATAGGGTTCAACTTCTTCCTCTTGCTTCCCTACTCCCCTGTTATCTCCTGGATTTTATCTGATGATTTTAATGGGCTTTATTGCAAAGTTGTCTATTCATACATATTTCATTCACAATATATTATGTAAAAATGATTTAAAAAAAATTATAAAACACACAAATTATTTTGGTATTTATAAGATCAGTGAAGATATTTCAATCCTATTTAAATGTTATCAGCATTTAATCAACACTTGTCTTTGAAGAGGGAGGTAAGGGATGTACTTACCTTTGGAACATGAGGGTTAAATTCTACTGCTCTATGTATTGCTTCTACAGCATTAATTTCGGCTGTGCTAAGTCCCCTTCTAGAAGCTGTTTCTGGAGAAAACCTATAACAACATTCCAAATTTGTTATATTACAAAACAGAAACAATTCATAATCCAGCATCTTAAAAAAGATAAAGCAATGATGAAAAATGATAGGATAAAGGTTTAAATTAGTAATATTAATATCCTTATACCAGAAATAAAGAACTAAGCCTTGTTTCTACTTGTCAAATGTGTGTGTGTGTATGTGTGTGTGTGTGTGCATATCTAAAATATATGAAGTTTTCCTTGCTTCACAAACTGTTTCAGGCAAAATACTAATAAAGGTTGTTTGGCTTAATATGTTGTAAGAATCCAGCCATTGTGGTGTATTACTGTAAGTATGGTTAGTGTTTTGCAATTCTATCTATTTATGGCTATCCAATGGGTTATTGAAGAAATAGTCATTGAATAAGCATAAATAGATTGAATTGCAAAACACTAAATAAGCCCAATATATAGCTAAACTAGCCAGGAAAGCAAAATCAAACTTAAATTTTAATTACTCTACATAGTCTCAAACCATCTACCTATCTACAGAAATCAAAACAGCACACAAATTTTTAGGTATGGCTCCCCCAAACCTTCCAAAATTTTCTTCTGAATTTTAATTTTAAATATATGCAGAGTATTCATATCAAATATTTAAGCCATTTTATTTACTTTTAAGAAAATCAATTTTATGTTAACCAAATTTTATTCCCTTTCGAATGCTGCTTCCAGCATTCAGGCTATATGTAGCCCTTGGCTTGCATAAAATGGCAAAGTCTGGCAAAGGTCAGTGCTAACTTAGAATAAGAAATTAGATAACCAAATATTTGTAATTCGCTTTGCCACTTTCCATAACACAGTTTTGAAGTGGTTTTTGGGAAATGAATAGTGTGCGTATCTACTATATATGATAACAATTGAATTTGTATGCTTATATATTGCATATTTCTATATTTCAATTACTTTTTAGCAGCAATTTGGCAGGAAAATAATATGTAATGAAAAAGATTTGCTATGTAAAAAGTTTTTATTTTAGAACAATAACATTGGGTAAATGCTATGTTGATTTTTTTTTAAAAAGAGGAGCAAAGACATTTGATTTATGTTATCTTTTATATCAATTTGGAAGCAAAACTGCCATGGTGCAATAATGAAAATCTGTTATAACTGTTTTACTGTATATCAATATGCCTATCAAATATTTCACTTACCTATCTGAAACTGCTCTCGCTTTTAAGAGTGCTGCTGTGTAACATATTGCTGCTGATTTTGGAAGGCTGATATCTATGGAACAATAAATTGTTGTCTTTAGATCCTAAAGTAAGAAACATTTCAAAATCATTCCTTCACTGAACAGCAATTTATACAGGAATTTATCTATATATTAGATATATGAGATTAAATCTGAAAGCCAAAAATCAATCATATACTGTACTTCATCCAATATTTCCACATTTAATATATTCAGCCAAGGTAGAGTTGCAGTGAGCACACTAGGTTTGGGCTGGGGAGATTGATTGATTGCTTTTACAAATTTATATAGCCATACATCTCCCAATGAACTCTAAGTGATGAATAAGCACCTTATAAACATATGCCTCAATAGGCAACAGGCTCCATTAACTCTATTGACATACCTACAACAGTGCCTAGGGGAAACCAAGACTTCATGGACTTTCAAAAGTACTTCAGGGATGTGACATTCCAAATCTCTAGGACACAGCTATTCCATAAGGCAGGTACTATAATCAAAAAGCCTGGCTTCCAAAAACCCACCAGATTATACTCTTCTATCAAAGGGACCTGAAGCATGCCCACTCTATTGGATTTAGTGTAAGAGAGAGAAATCTTTGGGCATTGGCAATCATGGTAATGACCTCAACCCTCAACTCTAAATTATACTCAGAAGCAACTGGGACCCAGGATAGCTCATCAGGCAGTAGTTACATGGGACCTACAATACTGCATGTGCTACATCATTCTGGACCACCTAAAGGTTCTGAATGCTTTTTAAGGGCAGCCCCATGTACAGTGCGCTTAAATAACCCAACTGGCAGGTGATTAGGGTATAGGTGAAAATGACCAGTGCCTCCCAATCTAGGAGTGGGTACAAATGGAGCATGGATGCATTTGTGCAAAGTCCGATCTGGTCACAGCTGCCACCTGCTAAAGGCACTAGCAGAGAAAGATTCCAGATCAAGTCCATGTCTGAGGAACTGTTAACCCATCCAAAATTAACAATGGAAGATCATTAGATTCTTGGCGGAGAGGAAGGCTTAAAACCCACAGCCATTCAATCTTGAACTAAAGAGATCCAAGTCCTCACTTGATCACAGAGCTCATTAAGTGACCCTTAACAGTTACTTTTTCTCAGTTTAACTTATCTCATCATAGAAATAAAAATGATATAACAACCTTGAGTACCCAAGAGAAAAGTCAGGATATAAATGCAGTAATAATGAATATAGTAATAAATAATAATGGATTTCTACAACAAAAGTTCAGACCTTCAAATAGGCCATGTGTAGTTTTAAAACAAATTTCTCTTGTTGTTATGATTTGAATTATAGGTACAAGAAAGAGAGACATGCATGATCTATATTCTACTCTTTTAAACCAGTTGCAAGTTACTATTTTGTTTCACAGCTTCATATTATCTATAACTTTTATTTTTCTGGATTACTAAAGACCTACATAGCCAGTAATCTTGCTTCATAAATATGTGTTCCTAATGTTCATTTTATTTACCACAATCTTTACTTCAAACAATCACCATCACCTAATTTTCTCCACTACACAATTATATTACCCTTCCTATTCCCACTGTTTATTGCCAATGCAGAAACATAAACTTCCTAATTATTATACATTCTTACCATCATACTTTGCTAGAACTGCCTGGACATCAGCATAAGCCTGCAGCTCCAGAAGTGTTTCTAGGAGGTTTTCATGGATATTCAATACACTTAGGACAGGAAATTCTTTCATTAACTATAAACAGGAGGAGAAAAATATTTTATATAAAATTTGGTAAAAATGAGTGTGAACTAAAGAGAAGTAGACAATACACATTTGCAAGGGTTTTTTTAAATGCCAGAAACGGAAAGGCAGAATAAGGTAAGCAAAATATCTTGCCAACATGAAGGGGAAAAAAATAAGCTATGATTTCATTTAAACTGACACCAAGTCACAAAAATCCAACTCAGCTTTTAAAACAAGCAAAGTCATCTAATTGGAAAAGTCATAGAGTGAAAATGACCGGAAATGCATCCTGATAATCCTTAATATCCAAATGAATCAGAAGGTAGAGGCTAGCATAGCCACTTTTAAAAAACATTCATACACAATAATGATGTAGAAAATATTGTAAATTTAAAAAATCAATTTTCAAGTTATGAAGACTGTAAGCTGACAACAGTCATTTTGACTATGGCAGATAGACGTATAATAATTTCAAAAATTGTTATTTCAAATTAATTACATCTGTTTCTTACTCAAAACTGATTGATTTGACCATCCTACAAGTGTTTTGAGTTCAATTTACATGCCCTTACAATGCAAATTTAAACCACCCTTACAATTACCAGTATTTTTAATCACAATACACTACAGATCTTCTTTTACCTAATAAATTAAAAAAACTAAAACTGAGAAAATGAAAAAAATCCCACTATTTCTTTAAACACTTCCATGTAAATATCTCACTTACATCCCTCATCATTTTTGCTGCTTCTTTAATTCTTCCAAGTTTTCTTGCACACATAGCTAGTCTTCTTTTCACATAAACCAATACATTGGTATCTCTTCCTGAAAAGAGATTCAGCTAATGTATTATTGTCAAAAGTTACCAATGTCTCTGAGGTTTTATTTACATTTGTACAGTATAACTTGTTATTTTGTCTAAATAAATAAATAATAAATAAATAAATGTTTTACTTTAATTTTTAATACTCATTATACATGGGATTCTAATAAAATACTATTACATTGGGGGAAAATATATTTTATGCTGATATTGCTATATACTTAAAGATTGTGTTTGTAAAAACTAAAAGAGGTAATCTTTTAAATTTTCATTCGTTTATCGCTCTTGTAACTTTGAATGTTTGCTGAACAAAGAATTATTGAGCAAGATGTGATAGAATGTGCACCTGAAGAAGCAGAGGGGAATCATCGCAGAATAGGTTTCTCAGGCAAAAGGCAACTGAGAAGGATTTCAGAGAAAACCCCAAATTAAGGCACTATGCTAGATTGGGGGGGGGGGTAGCCACCAATGTTCCCTCTAAATTTTTTTCAGTGTGAGCAGAAAAGTATAGTGTTTGAGCGGCACATTTTCATGCCTGAGCACCTGAATTTTTTTCACAGATGTCACCTAAGACAACAACGAAATCAGTATTATTTGAAACTCAAAGTTATGTTTATTCAAGGTACCCGCTTAATTAAAAGTGTTATATAATATCAGTATCACTTAACAACGCTCCTGCTTAGCAACCAAAATGTTGGCTCAGAAAGTCTGGCATTTGAAGCACGCAAATCTTAAAGCTGTTGTTACAAGATCCTTGCACCACTAATCCTTTAGAAAAAAAAACTCAGGGATCTTCAAACCTGACAGCTTTAAGACTTGTGGACTTCAACTCCCAGAATTCCTCCTCCAATCATGTTGGCTCAGAATCTCTGGCACTGAAGCATGCAAGTGTTAAAGCTGTCAAGTTACAAGATCCTTGCACCCATAACCCTTTAGGAAAAAAAACCTCAGGGGTCTTCAAACCTGACATCTTTAAGACTTGTGGACTTCCAGAATTCCTCCTCCAGTCATGTCGCGGCGACGTCATCTGTGTGGATCTGCTCCATCTTAGGTTTTTTCACAGGGGGCAGGGTTGCCGCTGAAGATGCCAATGCCACCACTAGAATAACTGCTGCCACCGCCTCCTCCTCCAACAGCACCACCACATTTGCTGCCCAGCGCTGCAGCTGAGGTGAAGCCACCAAAGCTCCCGTTGGCGCCCTTGCCCATGGCAGCGGCGGCAGTGCCTCCCTCTCCACCCAGAACACCTCAGCTGGGCAGGGGTGCTGGCAGGAGCTTTGGCGGCTTCACCTCAGCCGCAGTGTCGGGCAGCAAATCCGGCAGTGCTCTTGGAGGAGGAGGAGGCAGCAGATATTCCGGTGGCAGCAGGGGTTTGGGGGGTTTATTTCAGCCACAGCGCTGGGCGGCTAGGATTGGCCACCCACAAAGGACCTCCCCGGGCTTGCTTTGCTGAACACGGGGGCGACTGACGCTAGTTTGAACGGCCGCAGCCGGCACAAACTACCGTCAGTCGCTCCGTGCACATCACTGTCTTAGGCTATCTATTAGGGTAGAGCTTTAATTTGGCAAGTAAACACTGAAGCAAATAAAGTGTGGGACACAACTGGATTTCACTGTGTCGCTTTGGGCTTTACAGATTATTTGTCAAATGGACACTCATAGGTTGCACAATAAGATCAATTTTACTGCTTTCTGTTGATTTACAGTTTTGCATTATATTGCTTTTAACCCGTATCATTGAAAAAGTATTAAACTTTGTGTTAAAGATTAGAGTGAGACCAATCTCAAATCTACCGATTTCAAACAATTTGCGTAACAATACTTACTAAGCTGTGCCTCGTGGTGTGGATTTTGTGAACTGGTATGCTGAGACTTTTTATAAACTGTTTCTCCTGCCCTCAGAGCTTGTTTAAAATATTTTTCAGCTTCTAAAATAGTAGTTGCTTCTTCCTCAGCCAGAAGAATATATGCTGTGGCACAGCTGAAAGAGAAAGGGAAAATTTTGTAAGCCAACCAATGAGTCGGGTGGTATATGAATTTAACAAACAATGAAATATTGTGTTTAGGATTTATTTTGAATTTGTATATTAGAACAGAAATGAAGATTTTCTGAATAGGAAACTTGTAATAATACTGAATAAGGCATGTGTTTTCCTCGTTCACTCACTGAAGGCAATATAGCCAATAAGCACCTATTGACTTCCACTGTGTACTTTTGTTTCAAGAACTAAATGGCAGATCTAGATCCAGTTATTTTCACACTATTGCGTCATACTTCATTTGCAGAGTTGAGCCTCTAAAAAAATCTTGTATCTTAGTTAAAGAACTGAACAACATGGGACAACATTCAAGAAATTAGAATGCTATTACACATATTTAAATGTGCTAATAATATGACTAAGTAATGTCAAATTATTTTTGTTAAATTTAAACTGAAATTCTAAAATTCAGAATTTTAATTCAATTCTTTTTAGATCATGGGTGTACCAACTTTTTCACTTGCCTAGACACTGAACAAAGAGGTGTTGTCTTGGCCTGCATATAAAATATATAATATACTTAATGTATATAAATAACAAGCTTCCTTTATTTTTGTACATTTTTATTATATCTTGTGGGGCCACATTAATAGCTGTCAAGGGCCACATGTGGCCCTCGGGCCATAGGTTGGACACACCTGGTTTAGAATGAACATGCAAACTTACTCATTATTTAATTCTAAAGCTTGATACGCTGCTTTGATTCGCGCTTGAGGATTCCTTTCCCGCCATGCCTTCTGCATAACTATTTAAACAGAATAATTTATAATTAATATAACAGTAAAAATTAATTAAATATTCATGCAAGAAATACATTTCAGAAAATTAAAACTAACTTTAAGAGAATGGGTATTGGTCTTACCTAAGATGCCCATTCTTGAGGAAGGTGGAGATAGGATCCAGGAATGGGTTGTCCTCGTCTATTAACCAATAAGACTGAGTCTGCAACTTTAATGTCCCGCCTCCTCCTACAGCTCCACCCAGCTTTTTGATGAAGACGTTGCTGCATACTGATGTGTGATGAAGGAACAATCTCTCCCCACTGACACCAGCCCGGACCTCCTTCAGAATGGGGCTGGATGCTATCTCCACCTTCCAAGAGAACGGTAGGACCAACACCCATTCTCCAATATTGATGGAGATAGCATCCAGGCATGGGACATTCCAAAGCTTGTCCTCTCATCACAGGTGGGTTGACGTCCAGGCCGAAATCTCCTGGCTCACTTGAACATGTTGTAAAACCTGCCTGCCAAATGCCACATCGGCCGATGCGTAACTATCAATTTTACAATGGCGGATAAATGGCAATGGAGTGGTCCAAGTGGCAGCCCTACAAACTTTGTCGTGGAGGCTGGTTGCCCAGACTACTGAGGTGGCTGCTCCTAGTGGAGAAAAATGTTTTTTTTTTTTCTGGGAGAGATTGTTCCACACGTCCAGTCTCTAAAATAGAGTCACAAAGCTGGGTGGAGCTGTAGGAGGAGGCAGGACATTAAAGCTGCAGACTCAGTCCTATTGGATAATAGACAACAACAACCCCTACCTGGATGCTATCTCTACCAACATTGGAGAATACTACACATTTCTGTGAAAATTAATTCCAACTGAATTTTATGTATGTTTTCTAACAAAAAATGTTTAAAAAGAGATTAACAAAAACATATAAAAGTAATTATTATATTCCTCACCAACAATTTTTTTGCAAATGACCCTAATTATTTCTTTCTTCCTGCCAATAGCAATAGCACTTAGACTTATATACCACTCCATCATGCTTTACAGCCCTCTCCAAGCAATTTACAATGTCAGCATATTGCCCCAACCATCTGAGTCCTCATTTTACCAACCTCAGAAGGCTGAAAGGCTGAGTCAACCTTGAGCAGGTCAGAACTGAACTGCCGGCAATCGGCAGAATTAGCCTTCAATACTGTATTCTAACCACTGTTCCATCAAGGCAGGCAGTCTGCACTAGATGACTTGAATTTGTTTCTTTGTCTTCCTTTGTACTGAGATTATTTAGCTATTATATCAGAGAACTATGCTGAAGATCTCACTCACTTGTAAGAGGGTAAGTGAGAGAGATCCTCACTATAGGAGTCCAATATAATAGCTAAACTCATTTTTAAAAAAAAGCTAATTGTGAAAAAGATATAAGCAAAGACTGTGACCTGAAAAAAAAACTACACCTGCCCTAATCATAAAAATCAACACTATCAAGATCCATGTGGCTAACTCCAAGACAAATATATGCAAGATTGCAGTCTGAATATCTGATTGTTTTTAATTTTAGCAAGAAAATTCAAGAATCCATATATGTTTCCTTTGGAAACAAAAAATGCAACTGTCCATCAAGAATAATGTGAAAAATATTGAAACAACTTTTTGGAAGCAAAAAATTAGCTTGGCTTGGTTAATGAGGATAATAGATACATTAATATAAGAAAAATCCTGCTCTTTTAGCAATGAATATTATCACTAAAGTAACTTATAGACAGTAAGCTATGATTTATAGATGTATTGGAAATAATTAATGCATTAATTGCCAAAGATTTGGTGTACAACACTGAGTGCCTTTGTTTTTATTTTCTTTTTTTAAAAAGGCATAGAGAATATATAACACCCAGAGAAATAGCATGATCAGAAGGTATAATATCTCAGGCTCATTTTTTTAAAGACATTAATAAATAATACAATTTTTCATCTTTATTATTTAAAATTTACAAATTTCACAAGAATATTCTATCATGTAGACCGGAAAGTAATTTAATTTAATTTAATTCAGACAAGAGAGATAGCTCTAAAAAGAAATTAGTCCAGTTTCAATTTAAAATCATTTCTCATTGATTCTATTGCCATAAAATCAATGAAAAATGGCAAAGCTTCAGAAAATGACTGTGTTACAGTTGAAGTTCTGAAAGCTGGTGGTCACAGTATTGTACTTGAGATACCTTAGAGAAGAAAAAATACCTGTTGCATGGAAAAATACCTTATACCTTCGAGACCGCCTACTGCCACATACCTCCCAGCGGCCAGTAAGATCCCACAGATTGGGCCTCCTTCAGATGCCGTCAGCCAGACAGTGTCGGCTGGCAGGCCCCCGGAGGAGAGCCTTCTCTGTGGCTGCTCTGACCCTCTGGAATCAGCTACCCCCAGAGATCCAGACCATACCCACCCTCATGGCCTTCAGGAAAGCTGTAAAAACCTGGCTGTTCCGGCAGGCCTGGGGCTGTTGACCTCATTGTTGAGGTCCAGCCCCGGTTAGAATGAATGCATGTTGTTTTTGTGGTTTTTAAACTGTTTTTTTGTCTTATTCTTTTCTTTCTCTTTTTTTCCCCTTTGTAAGCCGCCCGGAGTCCTTCGGGATTGGGCGGCATATAAATTTGAATAATAAATAAATAAATAAATAAAATAAAATGTTGAAGTGATTCATACACAAGCAAGCTTAAATTGGCTTAAAAACAAACCTGAAAAGAAGCCAGGTTATGTTTAATAAATTCACCAAAGAAATTTTTTTTTAATATCTGGAGAACAACTAAATGTAGTAGACCACTACACCAACAGATCTCAATGGAAGGTGATACAAAAAAAGGAAATTGAATGGTGTGTTAAATGTGGTTGGCAGGCTGCAAGTTAAACATAATTTTCAAGAACAATCTCTCCCTGTGCCTGAAGAGAAAGGTTTTCAATCAGTGTGTGTTCTAACATAGGCCAATGAAACATGGATGCTAATCTCACAATCAATACAAGAGCTATGAGTGATAGCCTTATTCACATTTTTTCTTTCACAAAGAAAAATAAAGTATACCTGTATCTGAAAGCCTAAGAGAGTCTGTTTCACAGGTAAAAAAACTCTGATGATCCTGAGCAGATAAGTTCATATCATAATATGTTAGCGGCTCCTTTCCTGTCACCCATGTATATCTTCAAGAGGAAAAACAATGAGCATCATTAATTCCATAATTCTATGTATATTTATTCAGAACTAGTTTCTTCTAAATGAAACTACTGTTATTTTTTTTTCTTTATTGCCTTTTAGTCAATTCTGAGCCTAGACAACTGCGTGGAATAATCCATATAGTTTTCTTAACAACATTTTCAGTTTATTATTTATTTAATTTATTTATTTGCAAGGTTGTCTAGGGCTTAGAATGTGAATGACCCAATAACACCCCAATGGCTTTGTGTCTAAGGACTCTCAGTCTCCCACTTTTTACCAGTGCCATTAACCACTCAAGCATATATTATATTTCAGCCTTAAGGAATACTAACACAAGAATCAGAAATGTAAGAAGTATATTTAACTGAATAGCTTGTTCTTTCTTTCTGTGCATCATGACCTAGACTGAATAAATAGTAGCCTAAGAAAGAAAAGGAAGACTTATGATAAGTCTTTATCATACATTTCCAAACTGGCTAGGATTTCAGAATAGAAGTACACTGAAATTCATGATAACAATTACTTTTAATAATATTCTGTAAATAATAAATTCATGGTATTCAGTCAAACAATTTTCACAAAAAATGAAGAAAATGATTATATGTATATGTTACCTGTGCAAACATTAATCTGCCATATCTTTGGGTATTTTAGGCTAAGATATAATTTTGAACTGGTGGCTTTCTTTTTACTGTTTTAAACAAATAGGTATAAAAGAAATACAATCATTGGGTACCTGTTATATTCTGCTCCTCTAAAGAGATTGAGTGGATTTCTCCATACTTTGCACTCTGTTTTAAAAAAAGATAATTTAGTCTTAAAATTAATCTAGAACTACCCTTATTTAATAAAGCTATCTTTCTGAAACCTGAAAGTGGGAGATCACTAAATCTAAACTACGTTCAAGTATAAAAAAATAAGAGCAGAACTTTTACTTCAAATTGGAGTGCCTTTGAGTCAATCTTGAGACCTGGCCACTGCCTGGATAAAGTCCATGTAGTTTTTCTTGGCAATATTTTTGAACTGATTTGCCATTGCCTTCTTCCTAAGGTTGAGAATGATTAGCCCAGTCATCCATTCATGCCTAGAATTTAGTTTCCCAGTTTCTAGCCTGGCCCCTTTAATCGCTATACCCAAAGTGGCTTTTATATTTCAAATTAGCGTAAGCCTAAAATTGAGATGAGCTTCTCACATGGATCTAACAGTTTACAGTTAAACTACATGTCATGCAGAATTGGAATGAATGCTAGACAGAAGATTGGCAAAAATAAAGAAACGAGCAGGTCTGTCCTATTTCTGATTCTTCAAATTTTACTTTGAATGATTATCCATTCCTTTAAGAAAGATTTTCAGTGCAGAATACATGCAAAAACAAAAAGTGACAAATAGAGGCTCTTGAATCACAAATCATAGTTTGGCAATTAACAGATTTTTCAGGATTCCAAATACTAACTGTCCAATCAAAAACTTAAATCAATATCTTTTCTTTTGTCTGTCTGTCTGTCTGTCTGTCTGTCTGTCTGTCTGTCTACCTACCTACCTACCTACCTACCTACCTACCTACCTATCTATCTATCTCCCTTATAAAAATAACTTAAATAACTTAAATATATAGACTAGTTACTGAGTACATTTACAGAAAGCCAAATATTAGAAATAATCACCTGAAAGATTTTGTCTGTTCATTTCATTTTCTCCACTAGCAGCAGAAAAAGTTGCCTGTGCAGAAATAGCATTCTCTGCCCCTCCAATGAGAGGCCGCAAATGACTCACAGAAACCTGTTCAATAAAAGACATGCCATATTTTCTGAAGTACCACCATTCAAATATCTGGAATAAGAAATAGAAAAATATGTGAAATGCAATTATTATGACTGATTGGAGAGAGGGGGGGAGGGGGAGGGAGGGAGAGAGAGAGAGAGAGAGAGAGAGAGAAAGAAAGAGAGAGAAAAAGAGAGATTTAAAACTGATTTGGCATTTTTATTGATATAATATTTTTATCCTGCCTTTTCATTTACCCTTCAGCAGAAATAACTGACAATTTCCTCACATCTAACCAGACATAAAAACAGAATAAACACTATCTCAAAACTTTCCTTTTTATGTCAGAAAGAAAATATATTTAATAGTTGGCATCATGTTCAAGTGGTCAATCAGTACTATACTACATAAGAATGAGAACTCATTTTGCATTTCACAAAATGAGCCTCAGCATATGAGATATACATAATCTAAACAATAAATAATTGTTCTGAGTAAATCACAAGACACTTATCTTTCAGAATTCAGAAACCTCACAGATGAGGTTTTTTTATAATTTTATAAACATTTTTCATTGCAAGACTATTTTTTATTCTACCAAACAGCACCATCTGGAGTTCAGCTAGTATACCAGATGCACTGGGTTTTCAATTTGCGCTAGCAGTTTGCATAAAATCTAATTTTAAAAATCTACAGCTTTGATGAAATGATACATCAAATTATATTAGGATGTTCATCAAATTCTACATATTGTAAAAATTTTAAAAAGATACCTAATTAATTCTTGATTACTATATACATAAATATAACATGTTTTTAAAATTACTTTCTCTGCTTAGAGCAGAAATGTAACAGTAGCAGGGGCAAACATAGTTTAATCCTCAAAACAGACCAGGAATCAAGTTTTTATTTTCAGTCCAATGAACATACAGTTGCTTATATAATTTAGGCAATTGAAATTGATGGGATTCAGACAAGATTAACTTAAGGCAGATTCATATCAATGAGTCCATTCCAAGTATGACAACAACTGAAACTAACTTGTCAGGAAAAATGATGAAGTAAATACAATAAAATCAATCTTATATTTATATGTGAAACATTCCTCTAATACTCAGTTTGTTTCCAGTGTTTTCAAGAACAATAAACTTAAGCAACAATTTAGCTCACTTCTACTATATTTCTTGACTAGTTAAGGAACACAGAAATGCAGTAAAATACTTACAAATATCAGACCAGATATCAAAGATGAAGTCCCCGTAAGTGCAACATAGAATTTTGGAGTCAGTGTGCTCAAGAAAACAGTCACTGCCAATGAAAAGATAAGTGTCGTTAATACAGTTGGATTTCACAATCTTCAGGCTAAGAAAATGATGAATATATTAATCAAAGCAAGTGGTCTTGTTCACACATATTACAATGTAAACCTAACCAAACTCTCTGGATTTATCTATCACACAAAGCTAAAACCATACCAATCACAATATGGCACAACTTACTGTATTCTCCCAGCAAGTGTTAAGAATTAATCTCCATTTTGAGAAATTCAGTAATTTAAAATAAATAGCTGTTAACTGTTTTTAGTGAATAAACTCAAGATGTTATCTAGGTAAGATTAAATCCAAGAATTTCTACCTTGAGAGTTATAAATGAAAAGTGCAAATGTAACAGTAATAAAGTAATGGAACAATACATTAAGCAATGAAAAAGAAAACAAAGATACAGTGATATGAGAATAAAAATTAGGCAAGCTGGGAGCGAAGAGAGAAGTTGGGTTTGCTATTAACCACCTCTAGTGTGCTATTTCCCCATTGGGTCTCCAGCTCAACTGGAATCTTCAGGCTCTTACGAAAGGATATTGTGCAAATCTAGCCAACTGTAACTCAATAAAGAATGGTTAAATGATCCAAGACTTACTACATATGTTCTAAGTATGTTCTTTTTGCAAAATAAATTCAAAACATGTAGAAACAAAATTTATAAAGCCATTCAATTGAAGTCAGTGATGAACTAATCAAAAATAAACCCCTGGCTACATTATGTAGAGAGAATTGCTTTTCTTTTGTTTGCTTGTCTCTTTGACTGATTCCTGCCATCTGTTTGCAAGTTGCAGTTTTCCTGGCAACTTTACAGAAGCAGTTTGCTACTGCCTTCTTCTCTGAGACAGCGGCTGACCCAAAGTTTCCTATCCCCATGCAGGACTGGAACCCATATTCTCAGTTTCTAACTTGCAATCTTTAACAATTATTCAAACTGGCTGTCATATATTATACTTATGAATAAATCTGGTTAGAATTTAGCTGTATAATCTACAGATAATTCCTCAAATATACCTACTTAGTTTATGATGTCAAAGGTTATATATTTAAAATAATGGATCTTCCATGTTTAGGTACCACACAATCTCCAGTAACTTTCCAAACCCAATTAAGAAGCACTGTATGGGGAAAAAAACAATGCATATGTCCCTAAAACGCTACTTAGCATATAATGCAAATTCAATCATAGTCTTTAGGGCTTTAGACTATTCATGCTCTAAAAGATTTTTTTTTAAATCCGATCCAGTTACAATAGTAGATTAATATTTGACAGCTCTTGCTAATAGCATATAATTAGTACAGTTAGCTTCATTTCCAGCAAAAGGTTCTTTCACTGCATTTGAAATGACAGTATTCCTAGAGCAAATCTCACATTCAGCCAGTAAATTAGAGATAGGACATTAAACATTATGGGAATTAAAAGAATAAAAAACATTGCATTTTGCTTCCCTGGGGCAAAAAAGTAAGTTTCTTTTCCAAGTGCCTTTGATCAAACACAGAGAACATTTAAGGTTATCAGCGAGAAACATATTACCATTTTACTGTTTTGTTGTGGCTACCAGCTGCTAAATTCGCAATCTTATGCATAACTTTCTAGTAAAATGCACTACACTCAACAGTAATATTTTTTGGGGAAAAATCTCTAGTAGCTTTGGTCAAGTAATGCACAAATTAGAATTGTTAATCTCTAGTTAAAATAAATGGACAATTCTTTTAAAAAATAAAACGTATTGGGGATGAGAAATGCTTACCAATTTGCTATTTTCCGATAAAAGTCACGTAAGTGCCTAAAGTTAAGATCAGGTTTTTGAAGTTTTGATGACACTAGGCATTTGACAGTTCTTTGTGTTAACTTTTCACCCTCCAGGGCTTACCAAAATGAACAAAGTGTTTTTTAAAGAAAGAAAAAAAGCATAGACCCAAATATTTAAAAAGAAATTAAATACAATACTGTGGGGGAATCAAGAGGCCATTGACTGCTAGAAACAACCAGACCTCTGGAGAGTGGAAGCATTTAAAAATGAACACTAAAGGGAAAAAATATGCAAGAGCTGAAATTGAGAATCTGAAGGGGGAAATCCTCTGTGATTTTTTCTAATTTTTCTGTAGACTACTTCCCTCAAAATACACTTCCCAAACTCTGTTTGGGATAAATAAGCGCAGCAGCTGTGATCACCAGGATTCAAACCCAACATGAATGAGTAGAAATAATATCTCTGATCATGTGCAAAGTTCTTCCAGCACTCCAAAATTACCAATACAAAACTGCAGGGCAGCGACTTGGCAGGCTCGGCTCTCCCTCAAAACCGGTTCCTCGGTGCCGACCTTAAAGAGTCCCCCGTAGGCTTCCCGCCTCCCCGGTCCCCGCCACCTTATTTCCTTCGCCCCCACAGAGCTGCTTTACAACCCCTGTGCAACCATTTCCTTACCTGCCACTAAGTTGTCGCGCAGCCGGAGCGGGCCCCGCAAGAAATAAAGGAGACCCAGCAACGCCAGGAAGCCAAATGACCGCGCCCAGGGTCCTGCAGCCAGCCTCAGCCGCTCCCATCGCCGAGGGCCGGGCCCAAGGCCAGACGACTGGGAGAGAGACGGCGCAGCATCCTCATTAATAGGGCTACTCTCCGCCATGACTCCCGCCCTCGGCTTGCCGAGGCCTGGCTGGCTGAAGGAGGCAGGAGGGCGGGAACAACCAGGCGCGCCGCCCAGGCCGCTTCAACCCGTTTGATGGATGCCGGCGCGAGCGGCGGGTAGGTGGGGAGCCGGATAGGCGCCCCCGCCGGTTCCTTGTTCTCTTCTCTCGTTCGGATTCGCTTTCAGACGGGCAGCTGTCCTGTTTGATTCATCATCGGAGTTGCTATCCTTTTCGCGCTGTTGTTACGGGAAAAGCCCTTTTGAACCCAGCTACATCTTGCCAGGGATACGCCAATATATCGGAACGGTTTGATTTTCTGACAGGCCCGTTAAGAAAGCAGGACTAATGTATTTGGTTGAGCACCAGGTTTATTGTTTGCGCGTAGACAGGTATTTGGAGAGAGATTGGAAAAAGGGAAGAAAAACGTTACTCATGAAACGCTGCCTTGCGATTTGGAATCAAAGTAGTTCTGATGCAGTTATTGGCTGAGCAAAAAAAACAGGATTGGGCCCGGGTAACTGGCCTTAATGAGCGAAGGTGTAGGATAGCATCTACGTTTCAAAAGTTGTTCTTTCAAACGGACTTTTTAGGTGCCCAGCAGCCCTGCAGAGCATCCTCCTGTTCCTAACAAGGCAGTAATGCTAACCAAGCGGGCCACATCCGCTCCGCTGACATCCGGCCGTCGAATTTCTGGCTCCGCCCCCACGTTCCCTCGTCCCGACGTGCCGTGCGCGGGGTGACAGGTGGGTCTAGACAGATAGAAGCCAAAATGGCGGACTTCGAAGATCGGGTGTCGGATGAGGAGAAAGTAAGAAGCCCTGGGGTGTCTCGGGTGTCTTTAGCAACAGAAGAAAGATAGCATTTCTTCTCTGAGGGCACAGAGGTTTCTTTCATTGCTTTTGTTTTTCTTAGCCGGATTAAGATTCTTAAAACTGAGGAGGTTCATAAATTTAAGAGGACCATTTTTGTCGCAAAATTAACTGACAGGAAAACGTTCTGCTCTTCCTATATTTCTTTCGTTGCTCCACTCGAGTGTGGTTTTTTTCCATAAATTAATGGAGCATTTTGGGAAACTGTCCTGAGTTTTTGTGAACATTGGTCTTTTAAGGGAAACGTTAATTTTACACTGGAATGCTTTAATTATATTTTTCCACGTTGTATTTTAATTCCAAACAGTTCATCCACTAAATACTGTGGTTCTGATAGTTGCTGAGATTTTGGATTATGTTTCAGCATTGTCTTTCCTTAAAGGAGGTCAGGATAGAGAATACCCTTAGTCCTGTGAGATGACATGTTCATTCTTTTTCCTTTGAAAAGACATATTCTATAAATATATGTTCCTATGGAATATACCTGTACTCCAAATAGATTTCTGGAGTTCTAATACATTTCAATAATATAACACTTGTTTTTTTAAAAAATGTCACCTGGTATTTCAACTAGTATATTTAAAATATAAATACATGAATTTAATCATAAAATCCTAACAAAAAGATTTACTAGCCTAACAAGTATTAAAAGGTAAGAAACATTTTTGAGGGAGGAAGGGTTCCATTATTTTGGGATATATCATCTTGATATGTATGTGCCTCTGTGTTTTTAAATGAGCTTCAAAACCTGGATAATTTAGTCTGCTTCTAGAATGGATGATTATGTTTACAAACTGAAATGTTGACCATTCTTGTTCTAAAAGTGAAAATTCAAGTGTGAATATAAGCAGTTTTTGAGAAAATTGAAAGCAATTTGAAATAAATACTGTTATAACTTGTGTAAATAAGTTCCACTGTTGATCCTGGTGAAGCAGTTTTGCATATCTCTATATTTTATTCAAAAAATTTGAAAGCACGTCTTCCCAGAATCAATGTAGAATCTGTAGTTCTAAGTACTTTGATTGTTCTAGATGCAAACATGTCTTTTATTCTGTGGAAAACATGCTTACGCAAGTCTTATTATTTTCTCATCTATATCTCACATGTGGAATAATGGAAAGGATTTTATTTGATCCTATAATGTTATACAGAAATTGCTAAGGCATAAAAGAAGAGCTTGCATCTCTTACAGAAGCTTGGCTGTAGATAAAGAATGGAAGCATTTGATTTTGAAAAGCAATATATTCTCTATTAGAAGTATTTTGTCTTTGAATAAATGGTTCATTATAAATAGAATTGCTTCTCTCTTTTCATGGATATTATTTAAATTTTAACTCACAAAATGCAAAATACCTTGTCATTTGTAACATTTCAATACCTATAATTTCATTTAATTTAAATCAAGTTTGATGCAGATGTTTGCTTTGCCAGCAATATAGTTGTAGGTGGCAGTTGTACTTTCACATTACAAGTTGAATACACTTCTTAGAGAATCAGGATAAATTCATAATAAACAATTATTTATTGTTATAAGCTTTACTGGAAAACATGATGATCTTATTTGCTTCAGTATATAAACTCATTGAGATGCAGGTTTAGAAAAGGCTAGGTAACAAAAATCATAAACATAAAATATTTAGGTTTTCTTTATTGTGAATGGGTTCTGGCAGGCTGAACATGCTACATCTCCCATTAAGAGATGTCATCTAATGGGAAACAGGAGGCATGCCTTTTCCATCATGTTCATGAAAAATGATATGCTATGCCCTATGAAACATCGTATAATCCAATATTTGAATGGCCCCAGCTTTTCTGACTTTATGCAAGACATTAAAAACTTGGCTCTTTCCCATAATTTTAGGCCTGAGTAGTGGGCAAGCCAGTTTACTATTATGGATGTTATTATTTGAGTTGTGCTCCATGTGCTCCATTTTCTTTTAACTTATTTTTAATGTTATTGCTTGCTAATCACTCAGATGCCTGTGTCAATTGGGGAGGCCATATAAATCTATATAATAAATACACTTAATAAAAACAAAAATGATCCAATACCTTAAAATAGATATACCACATTTAAAATAACAATTAGCAAGTTCTGATGCCACATATCCTGTTTCCCTGAAAATAAGACCTACCCAGATAATAAGCCCAATTGGGCTTTTGAGTGCATGCGCTAAAATAAACCATCGTCCCAAAATAAGCCCTCCCTGAAAATATTGCAACACAACAGCAGCCATGAGGTCACCACACTTATCGTCTCCTGTATCTCAAAAATAATAAGAACTTCCTAAAAATGAGACCTAGCACTAAAAATAAGACCAAGACCCTGTCTTATTTTCGGGGAAATGATATTAGTTTCTAAGTTATAAAATTTATGTCTACATTTAAGCTTCAGTTTAGTCTACACCACAAAATATACATGGTCTTGTCAACTATGGAGGAAATGAATGTTATATTCTTGATTTTGCATTTTTTTGTGATATTGTATATTGTGTTCTATTTTATTTGTGTTTTACTGAGAATTAACTATGGAAACGAATTTCAAGGCTTGCATACAGGAAGAAATATGAGTACCTTCAGGCTTTTAAACCACAAACATACCTCAGGTCTTCTCAAAGCATTTTTAGAAGCCTTACAGATAGATATCTTGGTTTGGGCTGTTAATAAGGAAATTATACACTTGCCTTCAGAAATATCCCTTGCCTAATTCAATACTGTCCCTTTGGCTATTAATTATGAGAGAGTGCTACATGTGCTGTTAGCAATAAACAAGTCCACATTTGTTCTAATTGCTTTAGCATTTACAGTAATCTTTACAGAAATCTCCTGATTGCACAGACCACGCGTTCATATCTATTTGCCAGATACACTGGAGACATATAATACAATACAATATAATACACAGCTTTTGCAATATTGTTTTATAATGCTGCATAAGAAATCTCTCAAATGCCAGAGTAATAATGCAAAGTTCTCTGGCATAAAAATCACATTTGATTGAATCTCGCTTCTGAAATTTTATCTTGGATAGCAGATTGAGAAGAAAAAAATAATAAAACTGTGATTAGTGGAGAGTTGGCATTTACTAATTTCAAAGATATGGTCTTCATTGCTTAGAGATATTTCACGTTTAGTTCATAAATGTTAGTTTTAGTCTACTTTAGTAAAAACATGAGCAATGGCTATATAGATGAATGCATATAGAAGGCTAAGAAATCAGCCCAGAAAAAATAAGGTGATAATTATATTATTAATTATAACTATTTATACAATATTGCTGCTGATATACATCCTAATATAGGTAATATGTTCATTTAGTGACATTTAATGTTACAATGACATTGAAGTGACTTATGATCAGTTTTCACATTTACAATCATTGTAGCAATTCAAGGTCATGTGATTAAAATTTGGACACTTGATAACTGACATGTATTTAAGACACAGTTGCACTGTCCTGGGGTCATGGGATTACCATTTATAAGCTTCAGATATACAAAATCTGGAAGCCAGATTTGCTTAATGACTGCATGATTCACTTTACAACTGTAACTCACTTAACTGCCTTGTTTAGCAATGGAAAGTTTGGGGTTAATTGTTGATCATACGTTGAAGACTTCTTATATTGAGTACTTTGAAGTTGTATAAAGACCATTATTCCAACTGATATAACTACACTGGTATGTAGTTGTATGTTTCTTCATTCAAAAACATTACTTTTAGAATACTTACAGCATCCTGAAATGTTCCTTTATATTGCTATTTTAGTTTTTGAATTATTATGGTTGGTTGCACAGTCAGGCAGATAATTAAAGTGAATTTGGCATTTCTTCATTTTTCAAGACTTCAGAGAGGCAGATGTTATTTGATGGTATAAAGGTATTGCAGCATGTAGGCTGTACCCGCCCCTCAAAAAAAAGGTTTTCTTTTGCAAATGATTTGATGGTGCTTTTATCAGTGCTGGTGGTGTCCAAGTGATGCTCCATATGTTTGGGAATTGCACCCAAGGCATCTATTACCATTGGTACTATCTTTGCTTTCTTTTGTCATAGTTGTTCTGTTTTTATTTGCAGTTTTGTCAGTTTATAATATTTAACTTAATCTGAATTAATACAGTTTTTACAATAAGCACCAAAACTATTCTTCATGTAAAACATTTTGCAGAGTGCAAGAAAACAAATAATAGACCAAAATCTCTGAAAATTACTTAGGTATAAGTAACAGTGAACAATATTAGCATTATTTATAATATAATAAAGATCAGCAAGAATATTTGTAGATATCCATCTTGATAGATTGGGAATTTTATATGATAACTACAAACTGTCAGAAGGTATTAATCATGTTTAACCACCATCATCATTATCTTATTCATTAAATATTACTGTATTTTTCCCAAAATAAGACAGGGTCTTATTTTCTTTTGACCCTCCAAATAAGGAATTGGCCTTGTTTTTGGGGAAGTCTTATTATTTTTCAGATGCAGGAGGCAGCAAGCCCACCAGATCCACCCTCTCCGTCCCACCACCTGCTTGCCTGTGGTCACAATAACCCAAGTTCTCCTTGCATCCTGGCCTTCGCCTGCCCTGCTTGCTGGCCGCTGAACAGCTGACTCTGCTGCTCTGGCCTGGCGGGGGGCTCTTCCTGGCAGAAGATACACACACATACACACACACACACAAACCCTCCAAGGCAGTCACATCCCTTCACTAACTTGCTTTCCAGCTCCATTCTCCGCTCCACGTGGAGAAACAAGAAAAGTAGACTGTGTACCTATGGTAGACTGTGTGCCAGAAAATACCTTCCAAGTTCTCGCAAAAAATAAAAAGATCTTGAATCTGCAATCCTGTATAATGTGAAGGCTTGGAATGGAGCATTTTTCCAAACTGCTTGAAAATGGAGAGGGGGGATTTTGTCTCTTATCCTGTTCTCTATCTGTGCTGACCTTCAGAACAGGGTGAGAGGCAGGAATATTCCCTTCCCCATTTTCAAGCCATTTGCAAATGCCCCATTTCGAGCTTTCAGCATATTCCAGGATTGCAGGATTGAAGGCTCGGAATGGGGTGTTTTTGCAAACCGCTTGAAAATGGGGAGGGGGGATTTTGTCTCTTATCCTGTTCTCAGTCTGTGCTGATCTTCAGAACAGGGTAAGAGTCAGGCATATTCTCCACACTTTCAAGCCATTTGCAAAAATGCCCCATTTCAAGCCTTCAATGTGAATATGCAGGTGAGAAGCGACCTTCTGTAGGCATGAAAATCCATACACTTGGAACATCGGAAGAAGCTTTGCAAGGAGACACTGCTACTGAGGTGCAGGAAATCTCTCCCCCGCCTGCAGATCCTCTTCCTTTCAAAGAGGAGTTTCATCAGGACAAAGAGGTGGCTGATGGCAGCATTTGTGTCGCCTTCATCCTGGTGAAACTCCTCTTTGAAAAGACGATCTGCAGGTGGGGAGGGGATTTCCTGCACTTCAGCAGCGGTGTCTCCTCGCAGGGCTTCTTCTGATGTCCCATGTGTATTGATTTCCATGCCTTCCTTTCCTGTTCCGTGGAGAGAATTGCCTGCTGTGACTGTCACCGTTATGTAAGGGTTTGGGTTGTGTTGCTTGGCCTCCGGCTTCTTTTGCAGCCGCAATTGGCTGCAAAAGCGACTGGCGTTTGCTGGAAGCAGAGTCCTGAGCGGCACCCACAAATCAGCTGTTTTGTGAATGGAGCAGCTCAGTTGATCCAATTAAGGGACCAAGAAGCCCTGAGGTCACTGGGGAAGGGAAGGGCTACCCCGGGTTCTGGCTAAACCCCTCCTTCACTAGGGCTTATTTTCAGGAGAGGGCTTATATTTTTGCCCACCCTGAAAATATGGCATGGTCTTATTTTCAGGACTTGTCTTATTTTGGGGGTAACACGGTATTATTATTAATTTTTTTTATTTGTATCCCACCTTGATTACTTTATAAGTAATCAAAGTGGAGAACATGTGTAATACATTAATATTATTGCTTAATATATTAGTTAATGATTCATGTATCAATATAATTTACTTGTTAGCATATTGTCATTGTATAGCAATGTCTAGTTTTGTGTTATGCATTTCTGTAAATGGCGATGAAAAAAGAAAGCTTTTTTGGAATAGATTCAAAGAAGGCTGAAAATTGCAAACATTTTCATTAGGAAAGTTTTCAGCTAATACAGCATGTGGAAAAGTACCCAGGTGGTGACTTCAAAGAAGACACAACAGGATATTGAGAGATTCAGTTCTCATAATAAATGAGAATTCTCGACATAACAGAGACTTATTTCCCTGGGAACAAAAGAGATAACAAAGGCTTAGTAAAAAAATAAAAAATACCAAGAAGAGTGAGAAAGGAAACTGATCAAACTTTGTTGGACTGATGAAGCTTTGTTGGAAGCTACAAAATGTATTAGAATAATATCCCTTTAGAAATATCTTCTAGAACAAGTACTTGTGGAGATTCAAATTGGATTTTACCTGAATTTAAATCTAGCCTGGCTGTCTGATCTATTGAAAGTAATGCATGGATATGTAAATGAAATTTTTAATTCAAAAATGATCAGTAGTAACTCAAGTGAAACATACAATATCTGTTTCTATGGTTTAAATCTGTGGACAAAAAAACCAAACCAAACCAAGGAAAGTGCTTCATAGTATTCACTATGACAGGGCATAATTGCAGGGCTAAAAGTAGATCGTGAAATATAAGTACTACTTATAACGGGGTCTTATTTTCTTTTGACCCCCAAAATAAGTGCTTAGCGTTATTCTTGGGGAGGTCTTATTATTTTTGAGATGCAGGAGACAGTGAGCATGGTCACCTCATGGCTGTGTTGCAATATTTTTGGGGAGGGCTTATTTTTGGGGCAACTGTACTGTCACTAGAGTTTTCCATTTGCCATTATGTTTTAATGTGACACAAATATATAATAATTATATTAAAATTCAGTGAAATACAATGTTAGGCTGGCACTGTTCACTTATTTTCATGGTTTTACATGCAGTTTCTTAACTACATATTTTTCCTTCAATCCTGCACAATATTACTATTTTTTAAAAAATAGAACTTAAAAATATTTGCTAATGGAATATATTTTTTAATATATTCTTTTCCTATATTTGCACGTGAGATAAAATCAAGAAAGCATTGACTACAGGACAATTTAAAACTTCGTAATCTTCAAGGACCGTGTTGATAATAATTCTCTGACTAGACAGATATTGAGCATGATTATAAGAAACAACATTATGGTATCTTACAAGGAGGGTTTTCATTGTTTCATGTTGTTTTGTATCCTTGTCATATTCAGATATTCTGACAAAAACTAGCTAAGGAGTTTATTGTTATGCTATCATTTTCTACTGCATTGGCTTTTTAATATTTATTAGACTAATCTCTGAGTAGCAATGCTTTAAAGTGTCATGATTACTGCTTAGAGGTGCAATTTCTAATAAAAGCTCATACTATAGCGCTTGAACTTTTAATCATTTAGAGCAGTGTTCTAGAAAGTATACAGAATTTATGGCATAGGGCTTTTCTTCCCCAAATAGCAATTTTTTAAAGTTTTGTTTAATTTCAATTTTATACTGTATCAATCGCAATTTGTAGCCACTGAGTAACTTAATAAAAGCAGCTTTAGGCTATAGATATTCTGTACTATAAAATTAAGAATAAGGTATCATTATTCAGTACTGTCGAAAGTCAGACAACATAGTAAAATATATTTTGAAAGTAATTATTATTTCAATTATTATTGAAATATTAACTGGATGTATATGACAATTGATTCCTAGCGTCCATTTAGTTGAGAGGCTTCATGTGTGCATGAGAAAAATAAATTGTTATATGAGGAAGTTTGGTGTTACCTTTGGTGATATTAAAAACTGATTTCTATGGATGTAAAGAAAAGTATGATAATATTTATAGATTAATGAAATTCTTGTCTACCAAACTGTTCAATAAAGCTTTTGAATCTGTAATAGTAATAAGTATATAAGGGTATTTCAGTAGCATATATAAAACTATACTTTTGTGGACAGATGAAATGCTTTATTCATACATATGACTATTAAAGGTTTAATCAATAAATTAGAATACATCAGTTTCTCTTATCTAATAATATTCCAGTTGATACTTTGATGAGGCATGTTATAGAAGAGAGGAAAACAAGAGATTTAGGATTTCAAGGGTGGAAAAGGTGAGGATTTTCCATAGGCTACAGGAGCATACTTTACTTTTTGGTTTTGTATGTTATTACTCTCTATTTTACAATTAAAACTAAATACCACTTTAAAAAGTACAGTAAATTTTGATTTACTAAGCTCACATGATTTTCTCTATAGGTTCGTATTGCTGCAAAATTTATCACCCATGCACCCCCAGGGGAATTCAATGAAGTGTTTAATGGTAAGTAAAAGAACAAAAGGTTATTGATGTTTCTCTGTATTATTGTTAGTAAACATTTACAGCCTTTATTTTGTTTTTATTATTTATATTCGATGTAATCTGCATTGACTCCTAGTTGTTTAAAATAATAAAACAATATTAAAGCAAGGGCACAATGTCAGTAATAATACATTAGAGTAATAAAAAAAGTATTTACTCTACAAACGAATCATCTAGAAAGCCCTGTTTTTGCTAGTTTCCAGAAAGCCATTTGATTTAAAATAATAACAAATCATTTAAAACTTTTTTAGTTTCTCTTGGTAGGCTAAATGATACTAATATTTAGAAGTTGGAAACATTTTGGGAATCTCATTGTATATTTTAAATCCATGAAATTCATTGGCAGTGTTTTCTTTTATTTGAAATTTTCCTGAATTTGGTACTGTTTCATATGTTCACTGTATATGGATTTTCTTCTATAAAAATATTTGTGGTGTTTTTTTTAGGCAGTATGGAAATATATTAAGTAAACACATTTCTAATGCCATTCTATTTCTGAACTTCTCTTACTACTGAACTATGTCTTTTTCCTGAAGATCTCATGAAGTCATATTTTATTCTATCCCTCACAGTAACAATAATTTTATCCTCACAACTTTTTTAAAATTATTGAGAAATCATGGATGGTATTAAGCTGAAAGAAATTTTATTCAGGGTTGTGCCATTTTGCCCAATTGATGTCAAAGCCTGTTTTACCCAATTGGTATTCTTTGGCTTTCTTGTGCACTTTTTCAAAGTGACCTGTTTTTCTGGCAAGGCATAAAAAACTGCTGAGACAGAAACCTAACCTGTAGTTTAGTGCCTGATTGGGAAAAGACTGATAAAGCTGTATGTGCTTACAGCAGGCTGAATTATTCAGTTACGCCAGTGCAAAAGTACACTGGGAGCTTTTGCCAACAGCACATAAAGATAAACTAAGCTATCAAAGTAATTTTAATTTTTATTCCTTCTGTCATCAATATTCTATATGTCTGTAAGTATTTATCAGAATTTTTTTGGAATCATTTATAAAAATTCAAAATCTCACATCAGGACACCAGGCCTCTTGCATGTTCACTATGTGGAATAAAAAAACATTAAATTTTGTGAAACAATAGGTAGAGTATTAATAGTTTTTAACTTTTTAAAGTTCAATTCTATTTAAAAATGAATCCATTGTATCATACACATATTTATATTCATTCTAGTGTCTTCTTTAAACATCTAACTTTCAGAGCAGATTTCAGTGACAAGAAATATAATCTTCACAAAGTATATATGAATCATAAAAACATTCTATGAGGAGGCAATAGTTTTCATATGTAAAGTCTACAGTATTTTCTTTTAATACTCTTTTATATATTTATAAAATGTGTTTAGTTTTCATATGTTTCTAAGAAAACCTTATCAGTTCCTACCAAGAACAGTAGTTCCTGTTGAGAACAAAATAGCTAAGCAACTTTTTACTCACATGAATCTGAGTGCCAGTTGACATTGCTTCAAGGCCATAATATTTTTGCTAACCTATGTGAATATTTTCTTCTCTAGATGTTCGTTTGCTGCTCAACAATGACAATCTTCTCAGGGAAGGGGCAGCCCAGTAAGTACCATGAAAGTATAATTGTTTCTGAAATTGTTCTGTTGATGTAAACCTAAAGTTTTAATGTCATTTTTTTCCTATAATAGCAAAATATTAATTCAAGACCATAGTTTTATAAATACTTTAAAGAGTGTAGGGTTATCTGCCTATTTTTCTATAGAATCAGAAGCTAATACTTACTTATCTGTTTCTGATAGCGCATTTGCACAGTATAACATGGATCAGTTCACTCCAGTGAAAATAGAAGGATATGATGATCAGGTAAATTATAATTATTCTTGTCATCTACTGTAGTGTTTGTTTATTGAATTTTGGGAATAATTAGTAAAATCTTTCTATATAAATATGTATAGAAAGTTAACACTTATATATCAAATGAGTTTTATTTGCTGGTCCCTGTACTTTTTTATGTTTTTAAGCCAACAAAATGTTGGATAGAACTAATGGCTATAGACTCAATCATTAGGATAACTCTCTCAAACCAAAACAAAATAGGACCAAATTTGGTATGGAGAGAGAAGCCAGAAAAAAAAGATTATATTCAAAAGCAAGTAGAACCTCTGCTCAGAAAAAATATATCAGAGATGTCTCAGTTTCATGGTCTCCTGATCCTGAACAGAACTATTATTAAAGATGTTAAAAGAATTCTAGCAGCTATGATTCTCATATGTTCCCAACCTTGATTTATATCTTGACTTATATAATGCTGAACCGGAAGATGTTGCTGATGTTATATACTTGTGTCAGGTTATGATAGAATCCTTCTTTTTAATACTGTATATCACCATGTGATATTAAGAAATAGAAGATTGTTGAAGAACCAACACATAGAGAACTAACAGATATGTGCTTTTCTGTAATTATAAACTCAGCTTAGGTATCTTCTGCCTCTCCAATACTCTTTACAATCTCTTTTTCTCAGTATTAGTTTGTATACTCAGTATATTGAGTATTCATGATAGTGATAGTAATATACTATGGCAGTTTCTCATGCTTAAAGGCTGCAGCATTTTGAACAAACTGCTGTAGGATGCAGCATTATCCTAAAGTCTCTTCAGGCCTGATGATTAAATTTAGAAACAGTAACAATAAAATGAAGTTCAAAGAGAAATCCAATCTTTCAATGAATCTTTTCCTTGAAAAAATGTACAATTAAACATTGAACAAATCCATTCTTACAGTTCTTAAGGAAAGAGATACTGTGTTCTGAATTTGTTTAGGAATTTGGTTTCATAATATTTCTTTGAGATGGTTCTTTTCATTTTCAAAGTAGCAAAGAATCATTTATCCCAGGAATTGATTACTTGATGTAAATTAAATTGTGTTGAACAGATGTTTCTGATTCAGAATTACAGTTCTTTTTAAGTTTTAATCTTACAGGATCATAAAAATTAATCTGTCAGAGATAGTAGGATTTAAATAGCAATCCTGTTTTGAACAATAGCAATTTTGGCATGGATTATCACAGTAAATTATGTCTTTCTTTGACTAATATGTGGAATTTAAGATATTTTAAAACAATAAAATCTCTATTTTGTTTTAAGAGTTTGTTTATGAAGCAGACAACAAATTTGTTGTGGGTTTTTTTTTTCTGTTAGGTCTTAATCACAGAACATGGTGACCTTGGTAACAACCGGTTTTTAGACCCAAGGAACAAGATTTCCTTTAAATTTGATCATTTGAGGAAGGAAGGAAGCGATCCTCAGCCAGAAGACATAGATACATCACTAAAGTCCTGGAGGGATGCCTGTGATAATGCATTAAGAGCTTATGTGAAAGATCATTATCCACATGGTTTTTGTACTGTTAAGTATATAACTCTTCCTATGCTAAAACTTTATTGTTATTTGAATTATTGTAAAAAACTATTTTGACTGTTAGAATCAGTTATTAATAGCTTGCTTTTTCAAAGTTGGAATTAGATATATAAAATATATATTCATTTATAAATTGCCTCATAGAGCAAAGACATGTAACTTTTTCCAGGTGAGGGCCATGCTGATACAGGAAAATGTTTCCCACCCATCTTCCATAAAAGCTAAAGACAAATTGGATTTGCAGTGCATTTATTTTTTATCAATGTAAATATTTTTGTCAATGTAAATATTTTTATCAAATATTTATTTTATAAATATTTTTCTTTGAAAATAGGTTTATAGTAAAACTATTGATGGACAGCCAACAGTTATAGCTTGCATTGAGAGTCATCAGTTTCAACCCAAAAACTTTTGGTAAGCATGTCTCAGATCTACAAATTTGTATATATGTTTACAACCATAATTGAATCAGCAATTTAGATTGTAAGTCATGACAATCATGGCATAAAGTGGGTCACATGACCATGCCTGATTTTATGATTTTTTTGTGGTGGCCGTTAAACAGATGTGACCGTTGTAAAGCAAATCTGGAGATTAAGCAAACCCATTATTTACTATGGGGTATTTTTTGCTGGAAATCAGTAAATACTGATTTCTGACAAGGGCATAAAATCATGGTTATGTAACTGTGGGGTGCTGCAAACAGTTCTAAATGCAGGTAAGTTGCCAAGTACCCAAAATGTGGTCACGTGACTATGGGTAGGAGAATGTCAGAACTTGGAATCTGGCATGTAAATAGCTTGGGGGGGGGGCTGTTGTAACTTCAGATAGTTGCTAGGTAGTTGATTGTAAGTCAAAGACTGTCTATATATGCGCATAAAAGTGCAAATGATATCAATAAGAGATGGACATTTATAATTACTGAAAAAATGGAGAGGTAAATTTAATTCTGATCCCTTTAAACTGGAATTTGCATTGAGAAGAAAGATTATATTGGCTGAATACATTCATCTCTGCTGAGCCCAATAAATCATTACCTTGTGATGGGTAAATGTGCACATCCAAGATAATTTTGACAGTTACTTCTAAAAGCTTCAGTCAATATTACAGAAGTTTATAAAGTATGATAGTTGTAGTCAAAAATAGCAATGGAATCCCATGATTGCATATCCCTGTCTAAATGAATGGTATTTGCCTTGTCAAAATTCTCTTTGCTAAGAGGCAAAATTACATACAGATAATCTTCACTTAGCAACTGCCTCATTTAGTGTCTATTTACAATTAAAATGGTACAGTTAAATCACTGAGTAACGATCCCCAAAGAGCACATATGTATTGTTCTTTGATGTCTGTTTTATAATAAATAGAAAGAACTGTAATTCTTTGTAAGAGGATATATAAACTGAATAATTCTTATATGATTATATTTTTTATACTGGGTATTGTGACACATTTTCTGGTTCCTGAATAGATAATACAATTTGAAAAATAGCCATAAACTTATGACTTCACCAAATCTCATCACTTTGGGAGGTATTTAAAATGATTTTTTTCAACCCTATCTATGCCATTTAATGGCAAAGAGCTTGCTACAGTAAATGTGTAAACTCTAGGAAACACTACATTGAAAGGAATGGCATTTTAGTAATCTGATAACCATTTATAGGGAATAAATTTCAACCCATTCCCCCAGTCCTATAAATAATATAGCTTCTGGTATTTTTGTAGGAATGGACGCTGGAGATCAGAATGGAAATTTACTATCACTCCACCTACAGCTCAAGTGATTGCAGTGCTCAAGATCCAGGTTTGTTAAGCTATACAGAAACTGTATGAACAAACTCCTTCCAAAACTTGATTCTCTCAAATAGAAAATTATATGACAACTTTCTGAAATTGGGTATTTAACGAAAAGAAGGACGAGAAAAGAAGGCTTTGCTAACTGCTATAGATGTGTTACTGCTTACCTAGCATTATTTAGAAATGGCCCAATATATTTAAAGATAGTAACACCCTTGAGAAATAAGTTTGATTTGTGCTTTCTTATTGATAAAATGGTGTTTTATATAAATTAAGAAAGTTGCTCAATATGGATTTGTGTAACTATTGTGTGCAATTTAACTGAATAGTTATAAATAATGAGCAATTTTTAAAAAGTACATTCAATATCAATTAATGAGCATTTTTAAAAAGGTATTATTATTTTTATTATTATTATTTTTTATTAGTAAAAGAAAAATACAACAGCCAATAGATTGCAAAAGACAATACAACATCCGCCACTGTTTTGCTTTACATTTGACTATGTTTCGAGACATTTCCATAATAACAAAATCGTTATAGACATCAAAAGTTAGGCATCTTCTTCCCTCCCTCCCTCTTTCCTTCCCTCGTTTCTTCTCTGCCACTCCCCTTCCTTCCCTCCCTCCTTCTCTCCTTCCCTCCTTCCTTCCCTCCTTTCTTTTCCCCTTTTCTCCTTCCCTTCCCCCTCCCTTTCCTCTCTCCTTCCCCTCTTCTTTCTCTCATACATTCCCTCCTTCCTTCCCTCCTTCCCTCCTTCCTTTCTTTTCTCTTAGATTCCCTCCTTTCTTCCCTCCTTTCTTCCTTTCTTCTCTCCTTCTCTCCTTCCTTCCCTCCCTCCTTCCCTCCTTGCTTCCCTCCCTGCTTCCCTCCCTCCTTCCTACCCCGCTTTCTTCTCTTTCTTCTCTCCTTCCTTCTTTCCACCTCTCCTTTCCCTTCTCTCCTTACTCTTCCTCCCCTTTAACCTTCCCCCTTCTTCCGATTCCTCCCCTCTTTCCTACTCTTACATTCCCTCCCATTCTTCCTCTGCCTTTCCCTTTCTCCTATTATTTTTATAAGTAAAAATATCCTGTATCAGTGGTATGCATGGCTTGAAACAAGGCCATTTAACTTCGTCAAAACATGATCAGAAGTATCAAGGAAAAGGTTTTTCTCTTTAAATTAGGAAGGAAGGAAGGCTTTGTCCCTGTACAATATTTAGTACAAGGCATTTAAATCCTCAATGGTTTCATTTTAATATAGGTGCATTATTATGAAGATGGTAATGTGCAGCTGGTTAGCCACAAAGACATACAGGAGTCTGTAGCAGTTTTGGTAAGTGAGGAAATTTACTTAATATATCATTATTTTGCTGTCTTTATTACATGCAATTATCCTTTCAAAGTTATTCAGTAGTGGATAGCATTTTGCTTAGGGAGAAAATGCTGTGCAGAATGTACTTTAGTCCAGAATGTAAAGTAATTTCTGCATTTCAGAAGTGACTTTTCTCTCCTTCGGAGAATTAAACTTTTGTTTATGTTCTATCTTTTGAAGAATACTGTATACAGATAGTCCTCAACTTACAACCACTTATTTAATGGCAATTCAGTTATAACAGCACTAAAAAAAGTGACTTATGATCAGTTTTCACACTTATGACCATTGCAGCATCCCCATACTCACGTGAACAAACTTAAGTGCTTGAGACTGGCATGCATTTACAATGGTTGCGGCATCCCAGGATCCTGGGCTTATTATTTGCAACCTTCTTGGAAAGCCAGATTTGCTTAACAACTGCAGAATTCACTTATCTGTAGTGATTCACTTAACAACCATAGCAAAAAAGGTCATTAAGTGGGATGTGATTCACTAGCAATTGCCTTGCTTAGCAGTAGAAATTTGCGGCTCAATTATGGTCATAAGTCAAGGACTACCTGTAATCAAAAACTCTTGGTTTTCCAGCTGTTGGTTTTCCAGCCAGAAACATGTTAATTAAGGTATACTTGATCATTTGATAGTGAATTGCTGGTGATTATTGTGTGAAAGGATGAGTCAAGGTGTGGCACACTGGTTAAGGTATTAGCTATTACTGGATTGAAAGAAATCAAATTCAAAGCGAAATTATCTTTACCCATGGAAACCAACTGTATTCCTGTTGCCCAGTCAGAATCGCCTGATGTGATTTTTATTTTATTTAGCATATGACATCTACAGAGGTCATACAGTCACTGATTACAATACAACCTGATGTGTTATTATATAATTAAAGTGATAAAATATCTTCATTTAAGTTGTCTTCAACTCTTGAAGAAAATGTAAAATAACAAAACCCAGAAATGGGCTTACATCCACAAAATCAATTGATATCAGTTTATACAACATTTCCTTCCTATCTTTCTTTGCTCCTACAGATCCCTGAAGTAGGGCAATTTTGGAGGAGGAAAAACTAGATTTATAAATCAATAGTTATTCTGTGAGAAATTGGCAAAATTGATTTTCATCTAGACCAAAGATTCCCAACATTTTCTATACCCCACGCCCCTAGAACCCTTCTGATATATTCTTGCACCCATTACAAAATAATAATAATAATTATATGCATATAATTATGCATATGCACTATAATTTTGAAACTTCTTAGCCCAAGTTTTTGCACCCCCTGGAATATCGTCTCACACCCCCTGGAGGTGCAACACCCCAAGTTGGGAACCCCTGATCTAGACATTTATCAAATACAAATCTATTATTTAATAATGATGAATGACTATGCAGTCCAAACTAAATTTTCATCTAAAACCTAAGATATGAGGCACCAAGTTCAGTTCAAAGTTTAGGAATATATATTCATTATGCCATAAAATTGAACTTATAAAACATTTAAAAATACTAAAGAATCATACAGTGTGATGTTTGCATTCTTTTTGTAGAATGATGTTCAAACAGCAAAAGAATTTATTAAAATCATAGAACAGGCAGAAAATGAGTATCAGGTAAGAAGATAAAATATTCTGTTCTTATTAATATTATAAAAGTGCATTTTCAATAACGTTCTATTTATTTTAGAGTTCTCTGTTAGGGGAGGACATAGAACTTAAATTCTTTCCCTCCCAAAATTTTTGTCCCCAGTGGATACAATTATTACAGTAAGGAAAAGTATGCATACAACAATCACTCAGATTGATTGTCTCAAAGTTTCAATACAGCTGTCCTTTAATGCAGTTCTCAAGTCTGGTACAGTTAAATAGAGTTGCATAATTAGAGCTGAATCTTTCTGATAAACATGAGTTTTCCAAATAAAATAAGCAGGTTATCTAAATAATCAGAATCTTATTTCACGCAACACACCCAATTCCAGTTCAATACAAAGTACCAGTTCTAAGACTTAGTGAAGCTATTTTGGATTGTGTCTCCAAATGTTTGGTAATTTTATATTTAATGGTAATTTCCACTGTCCTCCCCGAAATGGATATTGAGTCGATAGACTTGTAATTTCTTGATCTCCCTATAGGCCTTTTTAAAAAAATTGAAGTTACATTGGCAACTTTCCAGTCTTCAACTATAGAGGCTGAGTGTAAACACGGGTTGTATATTTTAGTTGAAGATGCACAATCTCGGTTTCAAGTTTCTTAACCCTTGGATTGAAGAGTTATCATCAGGGCTAGTAATTTGTTGATGCAGAAGTTTTCAATAAGGCTTAGAAGTTCTTTTCTTATTGCCACAATATGGTTCAGTTCATCTAATTCCCTTCCTGAGAATGGGCTGGGGGATCTTCCCTATTTTTTCTGCTTGAAGATAGAAGCAAATAATTGTCTTCTGGGCAATTTTCTCTTCTTACCCTACCTTGACTTTAATGTATTTGAAGAATTTTCTATTATTAATAAAAGAGAATATTTCTAGCTCAGGGTTGAAATGCATTGTGAATACACTATCACTAATAATGTTACCTATTTTGGGGCAATGAAGCGTCTTCAAGAAAGCAACAAAACTCAGCCCCCAAGGATCTCTCATTTTCTATTACAGTTTTCACAGTTTAGGCCAGGTGCTCTTCACTGTCTCTCTGCATTTCTTTTGACAGAATTTGTGCTCCTCTTTGTTTCTTTTATTGGGAATCGGTTTTGTACTTTCTAAAATATTTCCTGACCTTAATAGATTCCTTTACAGTATTAGTCAATCAGGAAAGCCTCTTCTTGGACTTGAGGGCCATTTTCCTAATTTTAGGAATACATTCTTTGTATTATTTATCCTGTGGTTTTAAACAAGAGCTAAACTTTATGAAATGAGCTTTTTGGATTTTCATTTGAATTTTATTTTCATCAGTCTTCTCAATTTTGAGAAATTGCCTTTTTGAGGTGAAAAATGACTGTGGAAATTGTTATGTTGGTTATCACTTTTTTGAACATTAAATTTTATTGCAGTATGGTCAACATTTTCAATCAACTATGTATATTCTTACACCAAGTTTTGAAGACCATATAGAATAATTTTACCTTCCTGTCATGCTTTGTGCAGACATTCACCCAGTCAATGTGCAGATAATTTAAAACTTCCATTATTATAACAATTATTTTTGGGGATGCCTCTGATTTTTTTCTCTAATTCTGTATCTCTGTGGGCATCCTGGTTAGGGTGTGGTAGCACATCACCCATATCAATATTCCTTTTATGACCTGATATTTTTTATTTTAAGTGATTGTGTCCAATGATCTGCCCCTTTATGAATGTCAAGACAACTCTGTTAAATGTTCTCTTTTACGAAAGGGGTAGTGAGAGGTGCAGCACCTCTCACTACCCCTTTCCCGGTCTTTCCTAGATTTCTACCAGATTTCAGATATATGTGCTGTCTTCTAGGACCAGGTATTTCAGTTCACACTTTTGGCCTGCAGCCCTCTAGCATTCCTAGACAACAGTCCCATGTTTTATTCAGCCTTGTTGACTAGTCATCACATCTGTCTCGATTATGCTCTCTATTCTGTCTCCCTTTTAGAACAGGCCTAATTCTTTTAACTCCTTCTGCATACATTGCCTCTGAGGCTTTCAACTATGTCCAGATTTGAAATACATTAGACGCCGATAAGCCTTTTCATTCATTTATTATATCTATATTTCATATTTCTTACATAATAAATTGAAGATAATTTGTACAGGGCTCACAAGTAGTTTTTCACTGTAGCATTTATTTGCTAAACAAAATATGTTTTTAACTTTGCCACACATTGTTAAAAAGGGTATGACTGCATTTGGGGATATGATTTCTTTTCAGAGCAACACTGATAGCAGGAAACTTTTGTTTCCAAGAGGGGGACTCCTTTTTTTCTCTCTCCCCATGATTTGTGAGAAATTTCAGAACTAGCTTCTGGGTCCATTTATTTATTATATGACTTTTACAGAAGATTGATATAGGAGTTTGCTTAGAAAATCATTTTGCAGCTCTCAAAAGATTGAACCACTAAAATTTGAAACTACACATAGCAGGAACAGATTAGTCATAGGAAGGTATAAGAGAACAGGATTTGATGATTTCAGGTGACAGTTCTTCAGAAAAAGTAAATTTATCATGCTATCCATAGGTTAATCTTTTAACAATTCAGGTAGAAGAACTCTGCCTCTCTTTGAGCATGGGATTATTTGAGAGGGCATACCAGCGCTCCTTTTCCTGCATGGGGAAATTATCTAAGCAGAGAATGCACTGAACAAGTAATGACAATGTACTTTTATCTTGCTGTGAGTAATCTGGCAATGGACATAGAAGGATGGGTTAAAATCTGTTAGTAGTTAATCAGTATACATTTAAATATGTACATTTTGACATTCTAACCTCTAACCCACTGAATTATTTGCAGACAGCAATCAGTGAAAATTATCAGACAATGTCAGATACCACATTCAAAGCCTTGCGTCGCCAGCTACCAGTCACCCGTACTAAAATTGACTGGAACAAAATCCTCAGCTACAAGATCGGCAAAGAAATGCAGAATGCCTAAGAGCAGAGATGCTGTGAGAAACATTAGCATGCAAAATAAGCAGAGCAAATATGGTCCTTTGCCAAGTAGGTGGGTTCCCTGAAATTGGCATTTGTCTCGGGCTTTTGGCATTAACAGGTTTTATAGCCTTACAAAGGACTGTTAGAGACATAACATTTTGTTTGTGTATGTTCCTGCCTTGAAAACATCTGGTGTAAGAGTCACAGTGCATTTCTTAGTAGGCTTACTTAATATAGCCACTTTGGGATCAGTACTATCAGTCCTTGTATTTGCTAAAAAGTGTCTTCCCTAAAAGAGTCTTTCTAGAAATGCAGGCTGGTAATATTGGACTTAGAGTCCCAGTACCTTTTCCAGCACAGGTATTATATTCAATTTAATAGAAATGCTGGCAGCTTTATGGTGTTGCTTTATACCAGATACAACTTTTCCTTGCTTGTCTCCCTTCAAAACTGCCAACCACCAACTAGCAATATCTTCTAGGCTTACCTTTTTCATGTTTGCAAAGTGTTTACAAGACTCTTCCCAGAAATGCCAAGAAGGCCAGGTCTTCTTAAATGCTGTTTTGGGGGATGGTTGTTTTTGTTTTTTAAATCCAAAGACTTGAGCCTCATTTTCTTCGAGTAAACTATTTTTCTCATTTGTATTCCTGGAAGTACGGTTAATATAAATATCTGCATTTTTACTGGATGGATCCTCCATTTTTCTTAATACTTGTCTGCTGCTCAGATATTTGTTTAGATGGAGAAGAAATTACAAAATTTAAATGCTGTAAATGTTTAAATATTGGATTTATTGTGCTTTAATGCTTTGTGGCAAGCTGATGGTGTTTGCATCAGAAATGTATGAATGAACATGTCTAAGTGGGTCAATAAAATGTTTGCAACAAGGCATATTTTGGAGTTTCTTGCTTATTTTAATATACTTGGAGAAATGTGATTCATTAGGAATATTTCTATATCACATTATGTTATATTGGAGCTAATTAATCCACAGATTATACAGAGTCCATATACTCTTTGGAGGGCAAAACAGACAAAAATGTTTTATCTAAAACTTCTTTGATGTTTTTAAAGTATATTTCTCCATAACTATGCAAGAGTTGTTAGCTATAACTCTAGTTCCAAGTTGGCTTAAAATTCTGTCTTGTTCACAAACTCTAAAGTCGTGATGGTGTACCTATGGTACACATACCACAGGTGGCACACGGAGCCATTTCTGAGGGCATGGGAGGCATTACCCTGTCAGCTCCAGCATGCATGCACGTGCTGGCCAGCTGGTTTTTGGCGCACTGGAGACTTCTCTGAAGCTTCAGGAGAGCAAAAAACCACCCAATGCGCAATCTGGAAGTTCAGGAGCAGACTTCTGGTTTGTGCTTGGCTGTTTTTTGCCCTCCGGAGGACGAAAAACTGCCCAATGCGCAAAACAGAATTTCTGGAACAGAATTTCTGGAACAGGGAACAGGCTCCTGAAGCCTCCTGAAGGAGAAAAACAGTCCAACGGACAACCCGGAAGTCCGTTCCTGAACTTTCGGTTTGCGTGTTGGGCCATTTTTTACCTTCTCCAGGCTCCTAGAAAGCCTCTGGATCCTGGGAAGAGCGAAAAACAGACCTACTGTTTCTGGCTTCCGGGGACAGTGGGGAAAGCCACTTTTGCCCTCCCCAGGCTCCAAGAAAGCTGTACACTCATGCACGGGGCAGCAGGGGCATGTGTCATGTGCATATGCACAGGAGGCATGGCATTACATTATGGGGGTAGGCATGTAATTTTGGCACCTGAGGCGAAAAAGGTTCACTATCACTGCTCTAAAGCATGATTGTAGGCTTACATAAGCTAATTACCCATCCTTATAGGCATGTGAAACAAAATGGGAATAAATAAGTTGCAAACTGGGACACATTGGCTATTACGTCAGTTTATAAGGCTTGGATAATACAACTGATGATTCTTTTTTCTTTCTCTTATTCAGGAATGTATGTGGAAAAGGTGATTTATGGCCTTTAGAAATAGTCATAGGAGGATCTTATTGAAATAGGCAATAATAACAACATCTTCCAAGTCTGGCTGTATTTTCCTTTGTTTCCCTCTCACACCCCAGGATAAATTTTTAATTCTTAAATTAAAACTGGCTCAATTGACTTTGAATAACTGTTATAAAGCTTCTAGTCCCAATATTGCTTAGGGTGAAGACAGGCAAAAAGATGATAATCATACTATCCTCCATGACTTGCAGAAGGCCATCAATCACCTCCTCAGCGTACACGTGATTTAAGAGATTCCACAGGATAAGACATCATTAGGCATATACTCAATGCTCTTCATTGTTCCCACAAAACAAACATGAAATGGCATGCTATCTGACACATCAGATACACAGATTTGGGGTAGAATCTCTGAGTACTATCATATTCTAGGATAAAGGTACCTGGCCCCATCTGGCTTACAAATATACCTACCGGTACATACATATTCCAATTTAGCCATCCTATTGGAAGTTACTAAGTTTCAAGTAATAGGGTGCTCTCTACTCCTGGTATCAGGTAGGGCATGGATATCCAGAGCCAAATGTAGGCTTTGAGGATGGGGGCTTAATATCCTTCACCAATTCCTAGCCTCAAGCACCATGGCAATTGTGAACACTAAGAGGCCTGATCTTTCTGCCAAAGTCAAAGGGCTACTCTGACCAATCACTAGGCTGAGAAATTGCTGTTTTCCCTTCCAATGTACCTCCTTCCTTTAAAGCCTAAAAGTGTAATGATCCCAGGGACCCTAGAGAAGATTCAGGTAAACCAGGAAGATGCTATTATTATCACCTATCTCAATAGGTATAATCTTTCTATGATTATGTCTAAAGGCCATAAAGAAGCTAATGAAGCCTCTTAAGTTTCTGAAAACACATCGCTTTTCCCAGCTTATTTTATCAGCTAAAAGAACACTCTGTATATCTGCTAGGTCAGGGTGATAGCAGACAGCTGCATTTTGTCATGAAAGCATTGGATATTTTGAGAAAATATTCTGAACACCGTCCCAAAAGTTCAAGGATAAAGCATATACAAAATAACTTGCATGATTGGCTAAAGATTTGCAGAAGGCAATTCTCTTTTATCCACCAACTGTTTGTTTTGCTTCCAGAATGCACACAAGCTGAATGACTCAGGACGGGAGGAGTGGTGGTGAAGACTTAACCATCTAAACTATGTCTTAAGAAGCCAAATTCTTACTGGATGTAGTTTTTGAGGAAATGTCTGCAAACTTTATATCAAACTATATTGTACTGTGGACAGTGTTTATTATATATAATATGACACACAGTTACAACTGAAAGACATGGAAAGTGAAAATACTTTTTTTCTTTTTGTGCCTTTTTGTCTTTATTTTATTTACAGTGCCAGGTAGTTGAATTAGCATAATTCCATGATACCTAAAACAAGGAAATATAAAACTACAAAAAATTTACCATGTAGATAAGCCAGGTGCTATAATTCACATGTTGTATATAAGGAATGCATCAAATTATAGTCTATTCCTATTAAGTTAAATCATAAAATCCTACCAAGTTTGATAAAATTGTGGTTTCTGCTTCTGAAATCTCACTACTATAAATTTATCAGTGATTCTTTTCTAATGTGGCAATTGAAGAGGCACAATCTACAACTAAGTTTTGATATTATCTAATGTTTTCCAGTGTTGTACAATTATTGCTTTGACTATTATAATTAAACAGAATCAATTCTTTGTTTTTATGATCGGGAAGCATTTAATTCTTTGTTTAGTGATGACACTTATATCTCTAAAATAAATTTAAAAACCAAATTGGCCAAAGGGTATAATTTTATCACATGACCACCACAAATGAAAGAATAATCTTCTTTTTTCTTTTCAAAAATAAACTATCCAGCATTTGGAAGAAGTGTGTACAGAGGTCAGCCTAAGAGGAGTCAAATACCAACTAAGTATAATCTTCCACTGCATTTCTTGTATTGAAATGCTGCCAATTTGTCTCCTGCATAAAATTATCAAGATGAGCATTCCAAATTTCCTTTAATCCATAAAGTAAATCTCCTATGTCTAGTTGCAGTAATAACCTGTACATTTTTGAAATTGTTTAGTCGTCCTGAGTAATGAAGTATTAAATTCTCAAAATTGATGTAAGGCTGTATTACTGAAGATCTAATATTTCTACTGTCCAGAAGAGATTTAAATTGATACAAAAAAAGCCATGGTAGTTCGTTACCTATTTGTTGCTCTATCTTACCTTTATTGAGAGGCCGTCATTACTATAAAAGCCTTTTAGACTATATAAAAATTAAATGCTCCCAAATATTTTATTTTAGTCAAGCCATAATAATTTTTCTGATCAAAGTATGTTATCAAACAGTTAAAGAAAAATGTCCCTTATCAAAACTGAGTATCCAAATTTTGTTTTAGTAAAAACATTTTAATCTGTTTTCACACTGTGTTATAAACTTATTTGGGTCTGACATACTTCCAGTTTGAATCCTTTGTTTCAAGGACTCTCCCATGGTAAATGGTATCATATGCCACAACTGTACTGCTTGATCATGTATTGACAAATTGGGTGCGCCACAACTTCCGTTTCTGAAGTTTGTATAAAAGTCTGATTCATTTTCAATCTTCTTGCTTGAAACCTGAACCATTAGCATTGTCACATGAAATATAGCTTATTTCAAGTAGTTGATCCATAACACTGTACCCATCCCACCAAACAATAGATCAGATGGAGTTTTTTTTTAATAGCTTATATCAATTCTCTTTGGAGTAATTGAAGTGCAACACTTTAGTTCACAAACTAAGGCGGAACTAAATGCAAACAAGTTTAAACAAATAATAGCACACATAATAAAATGTCTCCTAAAAATAAATATAATCACCCAAAATAAATAAACGAGCTTCACTGTTTGCTAATCTGCTTCTGAATGCAATTCAAGATGATTATTATTACCTATAATTCCCTACATGATATGAGGTCAGATTATTTGAGGGATTGCCTCTCTTCCATGGTTTCTTCCTGGCCATATGTGTAAAGACACCTGGCATGCTCCAACTCCTGCGGCGGTATTCACTTACTTTCCCTACAAGTTCGCAAATGTGAGCGTGCGCCCACCATCCACACATGAGCTCGGCCTTCCGCATATGTGTTTTGGCTTGAAAACGTGCCTAAACAGGATGGCAAAGACCCGGGATGGGACAGCAGGCCCCCCGCGATTCCCACTACTGGTTCAGGTGAATCAATCTGAACCAGCTAAATACCACCTCTGTCCCAGTTCCTTCGATTAAACTCATCTGTCATATCCCAGAAGCATATCTTCTGTCCCAGCACCTACAATTTGGAATGAGATCTGCACTGAAATACATGTGGCTTCTATTTTGTTGGCATTCTGTAAAGCATTGGAAAATTGGTGGTTCTTTCAGGCTTTGGGGTGATATGGATGAGGCCTCTTGTTGAACATGTCAGTTAGTTTTGTTTTAATTTCTATATTGTTCCCATATCCCATCTAGCCTTGGTTTGCACTGGCTTCCATGGTATTATATTGCTAACTATCCAGAGTCAGTTGGAATAAGGCAATGCCCAGGTTCAAACAAACAAACAAACATCATGTCTTCTTTGTTCAAAAAAAGTTAATCAGCAAACCTGTCTGAATATGCCCAGAATGCATTTTCTTCAACGTATTATTACATCAATTTCTGACATGCTAGAATATGGACGCATTCCATAGGAAAGGTGCAGAATTACCATCTAATACTTGATTTAAACCTGATTGTATCATAAAGAAATCTGCAGTGTCATGGATAAGCTAAAATTTATTATCAGTCAGTTCTCATTAGATGAGAATTCTAGCACAATGGTTTTATTTAAGGACTGCCTGTCAAGAGTATTGTGGTTTTCTTTTCTAAATGCTTTCAGCACAATGGCAATTTGGGAGAAGAGAGCAAACGTGCATTTCTTTCTTTAAAAAGTTTTGAGGCAGAAAGAAGCAGAAAAGGATATAGAAAATCTAGGGTTGTGTTTCCAAACATGTAGAGCTTACATACAAGATTTTGAAAGTGGGCATGGTCAGAGGGAAAAAAAATAAAATACTGAGAACTGAATATCAAATTATTTAATATAATTATGGTACATTCACATCTCAGTTGATTTCCAATTTTAAAAGATATTAAAGAAATATTGGAGAAAAATGCACACCTAATACATTATTTTACATAAAACAAAAACTATGTATTCACATGCAGTCATATAGATAATGTAACACAGCAGGTAAGAGAAATGTGGCAGTATGGAGATTAATTTGGATTGTAGCAATGAACAGTGTTGGATTTGAGTTTACCTATTGCTATTAAAACAGTACATTGGGTTTTTTTTTTACATCTGTTTCTAATAACAAAATCCTTCACCTTTCTTGTTCATCACTTTCACAATTTTTTTAATCAACCGCAGTATGATGTGAAGTGGAGGTAAAAATATCTTTTTCAGGTCAACAAATGGTTCATGTGCCACATTTTTCTGTCCTGAAACAAATTCTTTTAGAGTGGCCATTTCTTTTTAATGTAATGTGACTCTCTTGCATGGCTAGTCCTTTTGCACTACTTTTAATATCCACAGATATTCTAGTTGTCATTGGTGCACTGGTTGCGCTTCAACAACAGTTCCATGTTTTTGTGTGTTTCCTTTCATGTGTGCAGCATAGCCTACATACCTGTTAACAGCATACATTGCTATTGTGAAACAAGATAGCCTTGAGGCTTAACACTGATGAATCAGTAAAGAGACACCATTCCAGTGGGCCATGCTCCAAGCCAAAGTTGTGAATAAACCACCAACGTCAGCCCAGAAAACAAGGTTGCCAATCTATGCAAAGAAACTTGTTAAATCAACTTGGCTTTGAAAGACAAAAATGTTCATACCTAGTGACAGCAAACACCATCCTTCTTTTGATTTTGATAAAGCAAGTTGTGAAGTAACCATCCTCTGCTACCAAATGTGATGTTCCCGTGGGTCGACCATGAGGCCAATGTTGAGAAAAGACAGGACACGAGCGACCCAGATTGGGGGTCTGAGAGCCCCTTTTACTGAGATAGGACAAAGGCAGGAGGAGCAATAGCATGTGCTTAAAAACAGCCTGTAAAAGTACAATTTCTAATCTACTGCTTCAGGAAAGTTCTTTCTATATATGGTCAAATCCTGGACGTCAATGGTTGGGCACATATCAGAATGTTACGTTATTCACTATCAGGATGTTATGGCTTTCTAGGAGTTTGTTTTCTCCTGTGTGATTCAGCGTGACTCTGCAGGCCCTAGTATGAACTAGGCCATGGAGGATACACACCTGCACAAAGAACTATATTACAACAGCAAGTCCCTGACCAGATTATTTAATTCTGACTATGTTATGAGATAAGGCTTATCAGACATACATAGTTCAAAATCCAGATCATTACCACTATCCATGTCTAGCTGGCATCACTGGTTTCATGGCTGAAGATAGATTGGCTATTTAATTGACGTCTTATTTTTAGAAGCGAAACTAGCAATAGCAATAGCAGTAGACTTATATACCGCTTCATAGGCCTTCCAGGCCTCTCTAAGCGGTTTACAGAGAGTCAGCATATTGCCCCCAACAATCTGGGTCCTCATTTTACCCACCTCGGAAGGATGGAAGGCTGAGTCAACCCTGAGCCGGTGAGATTTGAACCGCTGACCTGCTGATCTAGCAGTAGCCTGCAGTGCTGCATTTTTTAACCACTGCGCCACCTTGGCTCTTGGACTAATAGCAATATTAGTCACATGAGGTGATCATTCTGTTCTTGTCATATCATTAAGACAGAAAATGGTATTGATTTCTGAGTTCCTCTGAGCCAGAATCCAAGGCCAATAGCACATCTTGCACAAGAAATGTGTAAAGTCCAGGCCTTCTCTTCATCACCAATCTTACAATCAAAATACAGTTTATACACTTTCTTAACAAGTCCAGCTGTGCGGCGTCTTTGCGGCTTAAGAGTGTACTCACCACAAATGTTGTAGAATGTTTCAAGTTTGTTCCGACATTGGCAAGACATTTCTGCTATCATCAACAGTCCAACAGTATGTCTATTTAGTTACTTGTCGTGTAAATTACTTGTATGGACAATTCTATACTTTAAAACAATCACATCAAAATGCATGGGAACTGATATCAATGAAATCAGTAGCATTTGTGCATGCATATTGCTTTTGCAGCCTTTTTAAGCAACATCCATCCAGCCTAGGAATTCTCAAACTGTACCAATTCCACAAACATTATGCAATATGACCTGACTGCATGCCAGGATGTGCATGAGCTACATAAAGCAAGCAAAAATTAGTAAACTTAATACACACATATACACACACAAGGAGAAACTGCAAAACAGAAAATTTCTATAAAACAGTAGATGATGGGTTAAATTGCAGGTTATTTTTGTGATCAACTGTTAAAAATATAAGATATTTAGAGTTCAGAGTTATAAGATATAACTCTATATGATATCAAGAGTTCAGGAAGCAAAATCTTATGTTGTCCTGTATTCTGATTGTATCTAAGTCTAAGATTAGGTGGTTCCACCCCAGGCGCCTAATGGACCCTTTGGGTTTTCAGTCGGTGCTTGGTGTTATACCTGATACTCTCGCCCACAGTCCGGTGGAGACCCTCGTTGCTGCTTGGAACTCAGCGGCGGCGGAGGCTCTAAACCGGATTGTGCCTTTACGGCCTCTCCGAGGTAGCGGATCCAGGAGAGCTCCTTGGTTTACCGAGGAACTCCGGGAGATGAAATGCCAAAAGAGATGCCTAGAGTGCCGCTGGAGGGCCAGTAAGTCTGTATCAGACCGAGCACTGATGAGACCCTATATCAGAGCCTATCTCGTGGCAATACGGGCGTAAAAAAGTGCACATTTTGCCACTCTGATTGCGCCCGCTGAATCGCGCCCAGCTGCCTTGTTTAGAATAACCCGCTCCCTCTTGAGAGGGAGGGATGCGGGTGATCCTTTGCAAGGTAGAGCTGAGGAGTTTGTTCAGTTTCTAGTGGATAAAGTCACTCGGATTCGGACAGACCTGGATTCCAATTGCTCAGATGCCAGCCGAGGTACCGGGGGAGGGTCTTGAGCGGAATTTATGGATTGATTTTCAACTTGTCACGCCTGAGGAAGTGGACAAGGCCATCAGAGCGGTGAGTGCCTCCACTTGCATACTGGACCCGTGCCCCTCCTGGCTGATCGCGAACAGCAGGGAGGTGACACGGGGCTAGATCCAGACGATAGTTGCCACCTCTCTTCGGGAGGGAGTCTTCCCACCCCTTTTAAAGGTGGCGGTGGTGAGACCCCTCCTGAAGAAGCCGTCTTTGGATCCAGCAATTCTAAGAAACTATCATCCAGTTTCCAACCTCCCCTTTGTTGGGAAGGTTGTTGAGAAAGTGGTGGCCTCTCAGCTCCGGCGGTCCTTGGATGAAACTGATTATCTGGACTCCTTTCAGTCCGGATTCAGGCCTGGCTACAGCACGGAAACTGCTTTGGTCGCACTGATTGATGATCTCTGGAGAGCCAGGGATGGGGCCATGCCTCCATCCTAGTGCTCCTTGACCTCTCAGCGGCCTTTGATACCATCGACCATGGTATCCTTCTGCGGCGGTTACGTGAGGTGGGAGTGGGAGGCACCGTTCTTCGGTGGTTCTCCTCCTACCTCTCTGACAGGTCGCAGTTGGTGTTGGTTGAAGGGCAGAGGTCGACCCCTAGGCCCCTAAAGTATGGGGTGCTGCAGGGCTCGGTCCTGTCTCCCCTCCTGTTTAACATCTACATGAAGCCACTGGGCAAGATCATTCGTCGGCACAGGATAAAGTACCATCAATATGCGGATGATACACAGTTGTATCTGTCTGCCCCGTGCCAACTCAGTGAAGCGGTTGAAGTGATGTGTCAGTGCCTGGAGGCTGTCAGGGTCTGGATGGGTGTGAACAAGCTTGCACTCAATCCCGACAAGACTGAGTGGCTTGTGTTTTTCCCTCCCAAAGATTGGCTCTGTATTCCATCTCTCAGGCTGGGGGGTGAAATTATACGCCCCTCAGAAGGGTTTGCAATTTGGGAGTCCTCCTGGACCCACAGCTGACTTTAGAACACCATCTGTCGGCTGTGACCAGGGGGACATTTGCCCAGGTTCGCCTGGTGCACCAATTGCGCCCCTACCTGAACCGGGAGGCTCTCAGAACAGTCACTCACGCCCTTGTGACCTCAAGACTGGACTACTGTAATTCGCTCTACATGGGGCAGCCCTTGAAGAACATTCGGAGACTTCAGCTTGTCCAGAATGCAGCCGCGCGAGCGATTGTGGGTGCACCTTGGTACACCCACGTTACACCTATCCTCCGCGAGCTGCACTGGCTGCCTGTTGGACTCTGGACGTGCTTCAAGGTGCTAGTTGTTACTTTTAAAGCCTTACATGGTATCGGACCTGGGTACTTGAGAGACCGCCTCCTGCCAATTACCTCCCTACGACCAATTAGATCCCACAGAGTAGGCCTCCTCCGGATACCATCAGCTAGCCAATGTCGACTGTCGACCCCCTGGGGGAAGGCCTTCTCTGTGGCTGCTCCGGCCCTCTGGAACGATCTCCCCGTGGAGATTCAGACCCTCACCACCCTTCAGGCTTTCCGCAAAGCCGTCAAGACCTGGCTGTTCCGGCAGGCCTGGGGCTGATGAGTTCCCAGCCCCACTTGAATTGTTGCGATAGTTGTGTAGCTTTTAATCTGTTTCTTGTATTCTGTTTTTGTCTTGTTCGTTTTTTGTATCTTTCCCTTCCCCACTTGTTTGTTGGCCGCCCTGAGTCCCTCGGGAATAGGGCGGCATACAAGTATAATAAAACATACATACATAAGTCCCTCAGAGACAGTAACCTGAGTTCTCATAACCTGAGAACTCTCAAGGACCAAAAGCAACTGAAGTCTGGGAAGGTTTTTTGTGCCTGCTGCTGATATACATCGCTCCACTCCAATACTTAATAGGATACTCAAATACTCCAATACGTAAAACTGTTTTGGTATTCTTATCCTATTAAGAAGCAATGAAAACCAAACTACTTGACCTTTATTACCATTAGCTACATCCCTGCTAGTAACAAAAATGTAAAAGTTTGTTTGAAATCAGTTTATCTCCCATACAAGTTGCAAGTTAATCATTTGTGGCTACAGACTCTCATGTAAGAATGAATAAATATTAATATTATGGATTTTTTCATAATGACGATGGAACCACCCAGGCATTAGCAGAAATATTGCCTGGAAACCGCTAAATTAAAAGTGCAAAGGCTGAACACTCTGATTGACTTATTGTGGACATACCGTGTTTCTCCAAAAATAAGTCAGGGTTTTATTTTCTTTTGCCCCCGCCCCTTTTGAAATAAGTGCTTGGTTTTATTTTCAGGGAGGTCTTATTATTTTCGAGGTGCAGGAGGCAGCGAGCATGGTCACCTCATGGCTGCTGTTGGGTTGCAATATTTTCCGGGGAGGGCTTATTTTAGTGCATGCACTCAAAAGCCCGATTGGGCTTATTACCCAGAGAGGTCTTATTTTCGGGAAAACAGATGTAGAAAGATGCAAAATAAGCCTGATTTCACTTTAAAACAGAATGTTGTAGATTTAGTAGCAAAAGCTGTAGTTAATCATATCAGTTTTATGGAATGTCTGGTTCAGAATGGAAGGCCATTTGATTGCAGAGAAGTGCTGATAAGACACTTTATCTATATTTGTTTGAGGGTCCTTGACACTCTCTGAGGTTGGTTGTTTTCTTGCAGATATTTCATTATCCAAACTATATAATCCAAATTATACCTAAACTTTCATTATGCAAATTATATAACAAAATGTACATAGGGCAGCTGCTAGTCCAGGAGAACATGAAAGCAAAATCATCTTAATCAAAGGAAGGATATGCATAAGTAGCTAAACAAGTGTAAAGGCTCAGTTTAGGGTTCAAAATTTGAAAGGCATTGCATAGGGCCATTAGCTCTTGAAATCCTTTTTAAAAGTTATCTTATTGTAACAGCCTATAATAAGTATAATTGAATGTATGTGAGAAACATGTTTTAATCTGCAAAGTGCATTTTGTGCAATCGATTACTGTGTATTGCAATGATGTATATTGGGCTTATACATTGATAAGTAACACCATAATGATCAGTATCTCCTGATCAGAAATGCACTAAATCTAGTCCCACCTTAGCCATGAAAGCCAGCTGGGTGACCTTGGGCCAGTCATGCTCAGCCCCCACTCACCTCAGAGTTGTGGAGCGAGTAGAAGGAAGCTGCGTGGGCTACAATAACAAATGCCTTGAGTCATTTGTAAAAATAAGGGTGGGATACAAATTGATTAGTTAAATAATCATTTCGCTACCTCTAAGGTGTAAATTCCTAATCCACTTCTCCTTGGTGTGATAAAAAGATCATAAAAACAATTGACCCAGGCTTCTATTTATTCTATTGCAGAAATAATTCTGGAAGGATCCATGATAATGACTAGGCTTCATTTTATGTGGTGACCTTTGTAACTTTCCCTCATTTTCGGAAACTTCAAACGAGCAGGAAAACAGATGATAAAATGTCCTTTCCCAGCTCTCGTATCTTGTTTCCTGGGGCAACGGAGCGGAGCACCTGAGAAAACGCTGGGATTGGCAGAAGGACCGGTGTGATTTCAGTTTCGTTTCTTCCTCTTTCAAATTTAGCTTTCAAGAGGAGGAGCTCAGGGTCGGCACTTACTTCACCAGGCGAGAGGAAGCGGGGACAATATTGCAGGCATTACCGCCGCTGCTTAGGAGCAAGCGAGGGAAAGCGAAGCAGCTCCCGCGAAACGGATCGCCATGCCCAAAATTACCTTTAGCGAGGCGAGGGAGATTGGAGAGCAGTTTTTACAGTTCCTGGCGGAATCTGGCAACCAGAAATTGAGCAGCAAGATTGCCTTGAAGGCGCTGTACAACCAGGAGTTCCGATATCGGTAGGTGGTTAAACGCTTGAAAAAACGGGTCTGCAGAGCACTGTAATGTGGCCACTAGCTTTTTCGTAGGAGTGGGTCCCGTTTTCCCCTAGAAGGGGAGTTTAAACCGATTTCTCTTAAACTGCTCCAAGGCATGAACTTCCCGGAGCGCCGACTCCCCTTTTTCGGCGCCGCTTAATTCCGGCGCTGCATCAGGTGGGCGCTCGGCACGAAATGAGTCGAGGAGGGGCGGAAGTCCACGATTGCTATAGATGCGGTAGGTTGTTTAAAACGAATAAGTTGGATTTCGAAGTTTCCATTGGAACTAGCCATTGGATAAGCCACTTTGAGTAGCCTTGGCTAGTATATATCTCTCCTTCTGGGTGACTTCTGCTTACAGCCATTTTGTCTTGTCTTTTTAGTTTCTTTTTAAACAGTCCAAGACCAAGACGTGTCATTTATTCTTGTCCTTACAAAAGGACAGGTATAGGATTCTATGCACAGTAGATTATTAAATTTGGACAATTCACTTAGATAAAACTTATTCCCAAAGAATTGGACCTATGATGTGTCTCTTCTGGTTCTGTATGTTCTGCGGTTGAGTGGCGACCATCTGCCTATTTCCATCTTTGTAACATTTTAGTGAATAAACCATATGTAATTTTCATATCTTAAGTAACTTTCATGAGCAGGCTCTGTGGATGCCTTTGTGATCTTTCAACATCTTTGTATGATGGGGCCCCTAATAAAAGACTGCTTTCAATCTTATTTATTTTCCCATTCCAATTTCAACTGTAAGAAAAGAAATCCATGCACCTTCATCAAACCAGTTCAAAGATATCCCTCCACAAAAAGTAAAGCAGAGTAAAAACAATGGCAATCAAACAATCTGATTTGTAAAATATTTTTTCAAGAGCAATTATTTGAACACACTTGAAAAAGCTGTTTCTCTGCCCCTTCTGGAAAGTAGAGGGTTTTTTTTTTTGAGAACCAGTAACATGAAGAGATTCTGCCACTTATACTGTTGTTCTCAGGCCAGTCCCCAACTGTCAGCTTATCTCATCTGCATAACTTGGATTTCTGCCTGGCTTTGCAACTTGCTGTGCATTTTTGCCCAAAGTTTTCAGTACTGGTAGAGAGGTGAAAACCTTTCAACTAGATTTATTAACCCAAACTGGCCTCAAATGTTCCTCTACTATACTATTGCAGCATTAAGTCATAAAGACTTTTTTTTAAAGAACAAGATAAAAATAAGATTCCTGGAATGTCAGAAGTCTCACTAATTTTTCTTGAAGGATACAAGGTCCAAAATCCTGGTGATTAGATTGATTGGGCAATTTGGGGAAGCTAGCCTAGGTCCTTGTTTGCATAGTTACATTGAGTTACATTGTTAGGCAAAATCAGCATTTGAAGAAGACAGCAGACCTGAAGATCCTTATTCAGGAAGTTAAAAGTTGAAATCTTCAGCTGATGAAGCATTGAGAATTGGAGGAGGGGGTTAGGTTGCAATTTCCTTGTATGGCCCACCTGGTGTGGCTTCTGTTCTTTGGCTTAGATAAGTTTGTAGAGGGCTTGGTCTGGGATATGGAGGATGATATAATTTGGGCCTGAAGAAATTAAACAAAATTTGAAACAGGGTTTGATCTTAGTCACATCCAAACAAATGGAAAAGGAGGAGAAAGTGTCTCCATTTTGCTGATTTATTCCACTAATGAAGTAGGAACGTATTTGTTGTAGTAGTTAAGGTACTGATCAGAAATCAGAAGACTTAAGTTGTAGGCTTCCTGTAGGCTGCTTGTGATTGCATTGCTGAGGTAAAATCCCCCATTCAGTGGTATGCTTTTAATGTTTTGTATCTTGGTCAGGCCTTCAATTTTTCAATAACAAACTATTTCCAAAACTCACCAGAAAAACTACTGGTTCTAGTCCAAGCAGTCACAAGTCAAGACTCATTGAAGGCATGTGTGCCCAGGCACAAACATAGAGAGGCAAGTCCCAAATCTCTCCCAAGATTTATATTTGTTACTTTTTTTTGATACTTTTCGCCTAAATGGTCTAGGGCTGGGATTTCAAAACATTTTTCATCTTTATTTGGACTTAGACTGTATTTTTTCCAGCTATGCAACACATGCACTCTGATCTACTACTGACTGTGTGTATCAAGTTCCTTAACTGCAAACCATAATCAAGGAAGCAAGATTCATATGACTTTTCATTATTGAAATTTAAAGTCAGGAATTAGTGATTGATTGGTATATACATTATATTGCCAAAAGTAATTGCTCACCTGCCTTTACTCGCATATGAACTTACTGTAAGTGACATCCCATTCCTAATCCATAGGGTTCAATATGACGTCGGTCCACCCTTTGCAGCTATAACAGCTTCAACTCTTCTGGGAAGGCTGTCCACAAGGTTCAGGAGTGTGTTTATGGGAATTTTTGATCATTCTTCCAGAAGCGCATGTGTGAGGTCACACACTGATGTTGGACAAGTTTACGTGGCCTACCACTTCATGGCTGAGTTGCTGTCATTCCCAAACACTTCCACTTTCTTATAATACAACTGACAGTTGACTGTGGAATATTTAGGAGCGAGGAAATTTCATGACTGGATTTGTTGCACAGGTGGCATCCTATCACAGTTCCACACCAAAATTCACTGAGCTCCTGAGAGCAACCCATTCTTTCACAAATGTTTGTAAAAACAGTCTGCATGCCTAGGTACTTGATTTTATACATCTGTGGCCATGGAAGTGATTGGAACACCTGATTCTGATTATTTGGATGGGTGAGCAAATACTTTTGGCAATATCGTGTATTTGGCAAAAAATTAGAATTATCTTTCAGTTATATTTATGTTATGTATCTTAAGTGTTGTGAACTCTTTAGGTTAAGAAATGATTTCTGATCTTCCTCTCAGCAGTAAAGGAGATTGAGGAGTACACAGAGCACCATTAGTATGATAACTGATTTGTTTTACTATGTGTGTAATCAATATATTTGTTTAGTAGTTGAATAAAAGTTATATTCTATTGTCTTACAGAGATAATATAAAAAGACCCAACTTCTCCAGTGTGCTGTATGTGCTGGTGAAGTCAAACCGTGCTTTTAGCCGTGGGGATTATGTGCAATTTCGTCAGGTAAGAAGGGGCACTTGACTTTCTACTTCATTCTTTGATAGTTGATGTTGAATAATTTGGCTTATTGGGTCCTTATGGACTCCAAGTCATTAAAATAAGGCTCTGTAGATGTAAGGCAATCATAGAAAGAAACAAAACTGGCTTGTTGATTTGTAGCCTTTTTGTGACTTATTTATATCGGTGACTAATACAAATTTAACTGGTCATTATAGCTAGTACTCAAGTTACAACCATGCCTTCATGACTGTTCAAACTTGCGACAGCAGTGAATGAAAGGGACCATCCTTGTAATTCTTGCTGTTGTAGCATCCCCATGGCTACATTATTGTGATCCAGATGCTAAGCTCAAGATTACAACAACACAGGGACCCATGGTCATGTGATCACAATTTCTGATATTCCCTAACAGCTTCCCATAAACAAAATCATTGGCTAAACTCACAGGAAATCAGAAGTTACAGTCACTTGCAGTCCTCATTTAACAACTTGCATGATCCTCACTTAACAATGCCAATCATAACTATTGTCACTAAGCAACACACTCATGTGACAGTATACTTTATGACCACATCACTTACAATTCCAATCCCAAATGTCATCATAATGTGAGGAATACCTGTAGTATTCGTCTCAGTACTACTGATATAGGATTCTGAGGTGTCAAAAAAAGTGCTAGGATCAAGGGATAAGTAAGATTCATGTGGTGGGATTCATCCTGGACAAAATAGGAAGAAAGAATAATATAGGACTTTATAGTTTCATGGCGTAGAGTCCGAACTAACCCTGTTTCCACAGTTTTTGAATTGATTTATTTGTTTTTAAACAAGAGAACATAGCAAAACTTTTTAAATTCTTGTCTGATTTAGAATCAGATTTGCCTGAAAATATTTTCAGGTGGTGAAATTCACTTTGTAAATTTCCCTTTGAATTTTGACAGGTGTTATTTGTTTTAAGGTAAGTGGTGAATAAAGGTGAACTGCTTTCTGTGCAATTTTTTCCAATATTTTACCATTTGTTCAAAGCCTTCTTTCTACGGTATTTCTTTTTCTGCTTCTCTGTAGGGGAAGAAGAAGCTAAAACTTATTGATCAATATTGGAAACCAAACACTGATACTGGAGCTGAAGACCATTCTACCCCAGATGACAACACATTCAATAATCCACTTCCTCCCGGAGCACGTGTTAAGCGCAGGTATGTAATGCAAAGTTGGATGGTGTAATTGTATGGGAGCAAAGCTTGAGGGGACTTAATTTTCCATGTATTCTCAGAATGTTTGATCCTATGTTGTAAATGAAAAGTTTGAGCCTTGGTGTTATTTTCAAAAATTGTGAATTCTAAGCTTCATTTAAGAAAAAAATGTTCCAACTCTTGAAAATGCAAGAAAAACAACAACAAACAACTTGTTAAATAGAGAACCAGATTTGGCTTGGCACAAACAAATATTCTTAGATAGATTCTTATGTTGAAATGACAAAATAAGAGACAGGTCTCACACTCATGAAGTCCTTTTAAAATCATAATGAAAACCACAAGCTTGCAGCTGAGATGTGTCTTGTCACAGGATGTGTGAACAAGTATTTTTGTAATTTCTTTCCTTATCTACAATGAGCTATGTTTCCTGCTTATGTAACCAAGTGAAACTAACAAACCTACTGTATATACGCTTGAATATGCATTCAGTGTTCTTCCATCCTTATGGGAGGACCCACTTTTATCCAGACCTGAAGAAACAAATCCATTTTCTCTTTCTAAGTCACATATTTATATGTTGCCTTAAATTATAGCTTTCCCCATCTCCTATTCTTAATTTGCTATATAACAGCTCCTATCACCGTCATCTTGCCAATACCATGCACCTTGAAAGTTAGGTTTTTACTTTTTAAAAAATAAATCCTGAAATTTAATTTTTTTAATATTCCTATTTTCTGTTCTATAGTTGCTATTTTAGTAGTATTCATATCTTTAAACAATCCTGAATGTGTGCATGTGGTATAAGAAATGGTGGGAAGTCTGATTTCTCAGTTTCTTTATTCTTTATTACAGATCAAAATTTGTGTCTGATAAGAATGACGTGAAAATTATTTCAAAGTATGATGAGCCAAATGGTAAAATCCGATTCAACATTTCTCCGGAGCAGAGTTTGACTATTAAAATTGAGGTTAAGAACTATGGAACAAATGAAATTATCCTGGAAAGGTATAGACTGATGAAACGTTGTGAATTCACTTTTTTAGTTTCTGAAGAACCTTTGCCTGTGAAACTGCCATCAGGTAATATATGTATACATTGGTTGAAACATTGCTCCCTTAAAAGAGTTGGTGTGGGTCACATATTGTAAAACCATTACAGAACAATTAAAAATGCCAAAAAAATGATTTATTTTCTGTCATGAGCCTTTAAAAACTAACTCAAAATGCTTAGGAATACAACTGAAAGATGCTCAGAATTATTCCTTGACAATCATCCAAGAGTAAGGCCTACCATTAATGCAGACCTAACCAATTTCTATATTTCTTTCTCCAAATAATTTCCCATTAAAATTAACAAATTTGGTGAAAAATAAATAGCCTCTCCCCCCAAAATACACAAGTGTTTCTTAACTAGACATTTATACTGATGTTGCGACATAAAGAAAATGTGGAATGCGTGCACTTGAATGAGTCCTAAACTGAAATAGTGTAGTATGAGACATTCATCTTAAGAAGACTGAGGGTGGATTTAAATGCATTTATCATTAATGTTGTTTTTCCAGAGGAAAGTCCCAGTTAATGGTAATCTAAATTGTTTTCAAGTATTGGCTATAGATGGTATGTAAATGTGGAATCATTTTCTCTAACCTACATGCGTACATTTGAAACTGTGGCTCACTTTCAACAGTATATCAGATTTGGGGGCCATTGACTAAAAATGAAATTATACAAAAATACTTGGTCCTTCTGGAAGGAAATGCTCTTTTACCTGGATGGAGAATAGTAAATAAATTCTCATATCTTAACTTAATCTGAACCACACTACCCAGCAATATGTCTACTATTGTGTGTTGCACTTGCATTAACTGTTCTATAATTCATGAACCATCAGAAAGAAATCCATGAGGACCAGAGAACTAATGTAGAAGTTCCTGTAAGAAATTGTGAGACTGTTCATTTCTTGTCTGCACAATTACTACAGTAACCAGGAGTATTTATGACTGTTAATTATGTCAATAAGCATCAGTCAAAACTCCATTAATAATATCTGTTGAAAGTAATGGGTGATGGAATAAGATACCTGCTAATAGCTGTGTAGTATAACTGAATAATGTCATTATAGATTTCTAAATAACAGCATATAAGATTTATCAAAGTTTCTACAGGTCAAGGTGCATAAGAATTAAGCAGTTATTTTCCAATTTGTTGATGTTTTTGAAGTACAGTTGGAAACTGGCATGTGCTTAATTTCTTATTTCCACTGAAATGAAAAGCTTTTTTGTTCTGGGATATAATGTAAGTATGGGAACATGCAATACTAGAAAGAAGCATCTTTATCTTTAAACTAGTTAACTAAATAAATATAAAAAGATTTGTTGCAAATTTTAGAGAATGTGCATTATATATTCTGGAAATTCCATATTCTTAATTTCAAATGTAGTATTAGAACATTAATGCAGAAGAGAGCCTTCTTCCTTGCTGTTTTGTAAATGTAAAGAGGTTTCCTTGTCTTTAGGGTCCATCTATGTAATCCCAATAACGTGTGCGGTACCGGACTATGGCTTCTTCCATGTTACCATGCAGTTTGATTTCACCAGTGAACAGACTGGGAATTTCCACATTGGACGTTTTGTGCAGGCTGTTGCCAATACCGAGTTAGCAAAACAACTTGGTCCCTCAGAACCTTATCAGCCTTATCAAGCCAAACTGCACAAACCACAGTTCAGATCTATAGAAGATGGCGTTCCACCAGACAAGTATGTGAGGATCCTCTGCTAATTTTCTCCCTTTACTATTCTTCTGCTTTTCCTAAAGATATTGTCTCAGTATCATATTTTTCCTCCAACTCCTTTTTCTAAATTCTGTCCTTGGCCCACTGCCTTTCCCCCCCTATTGCGTATATCCATGTTTTGCTCATCTATTTTGCAATCCTTTGTTTGGAGATTTTTTTTCTTCTTCTGTGTTTTCATTTCATTTCAGTTGATGCAGTTGGCTACATGGACTAGCAATAGCACTTACTCATATACCGACTCATTGTGCTTCACAACTCTCTGAGCAGTTTATGGTGTCAGCATATTACCCCCAACAATCTGGGTCCTCATTTTACTGACCTCAGAAGAATAGAATGCTGACTCAGCATGAGCCCCTACAGGATTGAACCCCTGGCAGTGGGCAGAGTTAACCTACGATACTGCATCTATCCACTGCGCCACCACGACTTCATTAGGCATACCAAGACTAGCCATACCATTTTAGTTCTCTAGATCATTTAGCACTTTATAATAACTTTGAGGAAAAAGACTGGACCCAAAAGATCACTCATAAAGATTGGAGCTAGATGGGATGCAGCCCAAACTATTAATTACTGTTTGTTATATTTATGGAACCTTGAGAATTTTATTTTTTTCATTTTCATTCTCCGAAGCCTTACTTGAAATTGTTTTTTGATATTCCATCTTTACAGGAACTGGCTAAAGACAGCTAGTATGCACCAACATAAGAGCAGGAAAATATGCTGCAATGTATGAAAAAATACCAAATTATTTTTTCCCCAAAAGTTATGTGTTGATTGCTTTTTTAGTCATATCTTGCAGACAAAATGAATTGCATGCAATGTAAACTATTTAATTGTACTAATTTATGTAATTAATCAAAATTACATAAATTAAAATAACATGCTTACAATTATAATACTTTCTTTACACTTAGAGAGACAAAACCTTTCCCATATTTGTATTATGGTAATTCTTATATGTAAATCATTGCATTTGCAAATTGATATTAGCTATTGATGCAACTAATATCTGAAATGGTGATTTAACTATTTCTCACAATTTCCTTCTATTATATTTTGGTAATCTGGGTTGGCCTTTATTGAATTTTTAGGTAAGGATAACAATGTTTGAAGAGGAAACCAATTTTAACTTTTAAATGTTTTATCTCCAATGCCCCAAAACACGGGGGAATGGCAAACATCGGTAGAGGGCACAAAGATTTTCCCCCTATTTGGTGGAGGTGGGTTAAAGATGAAAAAAGGATAAAATATCTGTGTGTTTTTTCATATTTTGTCATCAAGATTTAGTGACATACTTTAGGACATGGTGTAAAAATTGAAAATTGTTTTTCTTGTTATGAACATCTCTGATTTACATGCAACTTTGTTTTGCGTTTTCAGCAATTTGTCCATTGAATTGCAGCAGAAACGTTTAGATGTGTACAAATACCCAAGCGATCTGAAGGATTTGATTGAATGCTTGAATGAAGGCCATACTCCTAATGATGGCACCAGTGACAAGATTGCTCATCTCAAGTAAGTTTCTCCTAAGCAAGAAATTGTCATTCTCTTCTTTGTCCTAAGGAAAAGAGATGTATCCATCATGTTACTACAGCATATTGATGCAATAATCAAAGTATGTAATTATAACTAGCAAATCCTAGAAAAAAACCCTGCTTGACTCATGGTGAGTTTAGCCCAGTTGCTATCATTCTGACCTTGTTTTTCACAGGATTGTTCATGTTTTGATAATACAATAAGGGAAAATGTTTATATTGTTGACTTGAGCTCCCAGAGGAAATATGGGCTATATAAAAAAGCATTTTTGTCTTCCTGATTAATGACCCCCCCAAGATTCATTATGATATACCATTCTCCCACCCTCCCCCCGGCCTATTTTGGCTGCAGATAATAGTATTTGTAAGAAAAGTCTAGTGTCGGAATTAATGTGTGACTTCATAAACATTTGTTCTTAAATATCATTATTTCTTACAATTCCTGGTTTAGACCAGCCTAGAGATAGCTAATATGGCACTCGTGAATAACAATGTGGCGTGATGATGAAACTAAAACAATTTAAGAGAAAAAATCTTTGTAGACTTTTGAAAGGAAAAAGTTATTGCTAGGCCTGAATATTGGGCTGAAACAGACAAAGTAAAATTTACCACAGAGAAATTTAAATTTCTGCTTCTGGTGATTTAAAAAAAAAGAGTGGGAGCAGTCTGGCTTTATAATAGTAGGTGTGAAATGAATATGGGTGTGTAGTCTGTGACAAGTTAAATGTAGCCCATCAGTGTGATGCAGCTGTTAAATGCGGAAGGTCTTCAAATAGAGACTGGATAATCACCAGGCTTGAAATGCTTTAGCAGAAAGGAGGGGTTTGGACTACATTATCTCTGAAGTCCCTTCCATCTCTTATGGAAATGAAAAAGTCTGCATGCTGCAAATCAAGATATTTCTAGAAAGTAAAAATGGGAAGAGCTGCAAATGATGCTGTGCTTGGCAACGGGTCCTTCAGATTTTTAAAAAAAATGAAAATAAGCTGGGATGCGAGGGGGAAGGTAGAGTGGGGAGGAGCAAACAGATCCATTCAACCTTTGGGTACGTTAATCACAGCAGCTATTTTGTGGATAAGGATGCCTCCCTTCTTTTCCTGGGAAACAAAGCACAGCAATATGTAGAATTTTGGAAACAAATCAAACAATTTCATCGCCATTTTCTAATTTCACTAGAAGTATTTTAAACTCACAATGCTCCTGTTTTGAATTCTGTTTCAAATTCAAAGCACTTCCAGTAAAGTCAGAACAGCGGCTGTTCTGAATTCCGATTGGGTTCACAGTTCAATCTCAGGATGTTTTGCAGAGTTTGAACAGCCATGTGATGAAGCACCTATAGCCATGATGGTGAACCTATGACACATGTGCCACAGGTGGCACGTGGAACCATTTCTGAGGGTGCAGGAGGCGTTGCCCTGTCAGCTCTAGAATGCATGCGTGCACTGGCAAGCTGATTTTCGACCTTGACTTTCAGCCATTTTTTGCCTTCTGGAGACGGGCGAGGGAAGCCTCTTGAAGCCTCCGGAGGGCGAAAAATGGCCCAATGAACCTCCTGGAAGTTTGGAGACTTTAGCTTGCTTTTAAATTCCAAACGTCGGTCAGGAATATTGCTTATCCAAAATAAAAATAAAAAACCCTGTATATTTGTATCCTACGTTGTACAATGGATATTCATCACTTCATTTTGATTTTATTGTTAATATTTATATACACCTCTGGGTGTTTTAGATATTTCAAAAGTTGAGATGTTTCGAAGGATCAGCATTGCTCAACAAGAGATTTTTAAAAACTTAGAAACTAGTAGCTAAGCAACCTCAGAGATGGTTGTGTAGTTGTGTTCATACTTGACCCTTTTTGATAGTCCTTTTATCATCTCTTAGAATACCAAGAAGCTGTTGGGTAGCGTGACTCCACTTTTGTTACTGCCCAGTTTGTGTCACCTTTTATTCTTTTTCATTGTGTTTTTTGATGTTTTACTTGCCAACGGCCTAGAAATATTGGGAGTCATGTGATGCACAAAATAAATAAATAAATAAATCTAAAACAAGATAATATATTGTACCTTGGCCAATATTAACAAATCACATTAAGCTGGAGTAGCTACCAACTCTTTTTAAACATCAGCATTGGTTTGTCTTGGCCTCATACCAGGCTTTTTTTTTACCTTTCTTCAAATATTAGGAAGTTCAGATCTCTGTCTTCATGGAAAAGAAGAATACATGTGCTGGAAAGAGTAGCAATGTAACCAGGGTCATCCAAATAAAGTAGGGGATATTTTAAAGCAGGAATATGTTGTGGTTTTGTCTCTTCCTTCCTACCAAATATTATAATAAACTCTCTCATCTCTGATGGAAAGATTAAATTTGATAGAATACTAAACCATATACTTCCAAACAGGAGCAGTCTGGAAGCCCCCTTGCAATTTGACAATTATTCTGAGAAGTTTTGTCTGCTTCTTCACTTGGAAGAGATCCAAATGGAGGTGGACATCCATCGATATGATATGCAAAATGTTAGCATGTTTAGAGACAAATACAATAAGAAACTCCTGGTTCTGAAGGTGAGTGACATAATCTAGACCAAGGGTAGTCAACCTTTTTATACCTACCGCCCACTTTTGTATCTCTGTTAGTAGTAACATTTTCTAACCGCCTACTGGTTCCATAGTAATGGTGATTTATAAAGTAGGGAAGTAATTTTACTTTATAAAATTTATAAAGCAGAGCTACAGCAAACCCCTACCTCCCACCATGAAAGCTGGAAGCCCACTAGTGGGCAGTAGGGACCAGGTTGACTACCACTGGTCTAGAGCCTGAAAGAAATCCTTGTTCTGTGAATGCAATAGTTAAAGCATAGCTACTAAACTTCATCCTTTTCCTTTGCCATTCTTAGTTGCCTCTGATTTGCAATAAGGCATCATATGGTGGGAATGGAAGAGTGGTGCAGGGGCAATGAGTTATATTTATAAAACCATGGGTGAGTTTAAGAAAAAAAATAGGAAGAAAAAAACAGGAAGAACAAAAACAAGTTAAAAAATAGGGAAAAACACAGGATTAATCTCTCACAAAATAAAAATCAAAGTTGCTTGTTTGAAATAGTCTCTCATCAGAGGGAAGAAAGAAAATAGGGAGGAGGAAGAGAGAGGGAGAAGAAAGTGATGGATATGGTACAAATATGGTGTATGGAGAACAGAAGAGCCAGTAATTGTTTTTGGGAGTTGATGGTAAGATGAATTGATGTAAACATTTAATAATACAATATGATGTTGGGTATGTAACAGTATACATGTGATTATATGTTATGAAATATATATGTGTATGTGTGTGTGTGTGTGTGTGCGTATGTGTGTTTTTTTTTATTTGTGCTGTACAAAGGCAACAGTAAAAATATTGGGTTTCTGTCGTGATGGACTCTTTTGACGAGCCGATAGACAGATGATGGAAGCAGTTAGCTTCCTCCCATAATTGGGGCTTACCAGGGGTTGTAAAAAATCATATATATATATATATATATATACACATACATATACATATACACATATATACACACATATATATATATATGTTGTATTTGTGCTGATAAATAAATAAAGGGGAGACTAGTATAGATCTATTTCAAGCTATTTAGCTCTCATCAGCTAGCCATACCCTTACTGGGAATCGAACCTGTGCTGTATTGCATCTTAGGCAGATGTGTTAACCACTAAGGCACAGAGCTCAACTCCTTATCAGCCAAGCCAGGGTAAAAGGTATCTTATTTAGATTTACAACCCCCGGTATGCCCAAATATGGGAGGAAGATCACTACTTCCATTCTCTGTCCTTCGGCTCGTCACAAGAGACGTTCCTCCCATATTTGGGCATACCGGGGGTTGTAAATCTAAACAGATACCTTTCACCCTGGCTTGGCTGATAAGGAGTCAAGCTCTGTGGCTTAGTGGTTAACACATCTGCCTAAGATGCAATACAGCACAGGTTTGATTCCCAGTAAGGGTATGGCTAGCTGATGACAGCTAAATAGCTTGAAATAAATCTATACTAGTCTCCCCTTTATTTATTTATCAGCACAAATACAACAAATGTAACAAAAAGGCAACAGTAAAAATATTGGGTTTCTGTCTGGATGGTCTCTTGTGAAGGAGAAACTCTAGGAGGAAAAAAATGTCAGCAAAAAAGTTAATATGTTATAATTTCTAAATTCAAAATTGTGCATGAATTGTGATGAAAGAGGTTAGGAAGATTCCCTGCCCCAGCCCATCTAAATGTCACAGTTGAACATTTGCTATGTGAATAGTAAATATTATATGATTTAAATTCATTTGTTCCAGCAGAAGCAATTGAGTGTCTATAACAAGACATTCAATTCCCTATTCCAGAGGTTTGTTATTTGGGAGATGAGAATTAAAAAGTTTGGGTTTTTAATCATATTGGTTTGATTCTTTGTTCCAGGCACCTGGTGTGGCAGAGAACCGGCCTTCCGTGTTGAAAGGTGACCATCTGTTTGTGAGCTTGGTTGAAGGGCTACCAAAATACAAAACTCCCTTCTATAAAGGTTACGTCCATGGTGTGGAATTGGATCAAGTCAGGCTGGGGTTTTCTGAAAAGTGAGTACTTCAGCTTCAGCCTACAGTTAGATTTTTTTTTTTTTAATGAGAACAAGATTGAGATAATTGGCTCATAATCCAGCCTGGATGTTATGTAAGGTTTAGGTAGGAATAGTATTTAACAGGTATAATTTAATAGAGTATGATTTAAATTGTGTGTATTAAATTTAAATATTTAGAAATGTTAGATTATGGGGATCTTCATTGCCTTAAAGTTAATGTCCGCTGTACAGTTGCTCGACAATTTAATATTATTGATAATCAAATGTATGGGAAAGTTCAGCATTTTTCAACTTGGAATTCTCTGTGTTGAAACTCAGATGTCAGAATTCTTTCTGGTAGCAAACTGGGGGAAGGCTATAACAAGAGATTCCCAAATCTTGTATACAGTATTTACACTATATTGCCAAAAGTATTCGCTCACATGCCTTTACTCGCATATGAACTTACAGTATTTAACCTGTGATTATGTCTTCCCGACTGAGTTGCTGTTAGTATTTTTTTCCCCCTTTGGATTCATTGTTGAGTCACTGACACTGCATTAATGCCCTTAATGTGGCTAGATATTTCCTTAGTCTACTCCATGCTTCATTCATTGTTATTATCCTACAGATGCATATCAGTTATAACATGACATCTCCAAATTAATGACTTTTTTCATTATTCTTTGTGCTAATTATAGTTAGTCTAGATTTTATCAGACTGATTTTCATTTATCTGTTCTGTATTAATATGAGTATTGGGTAGAGAATTTGTAACAACATCCATTAGACATCAGTCAGCAGAAATATGGAGCATGCAGCATGTCCATATGGGAATGCATGGGGCAGGCAGAGGTTGAGGGGAGCAGGTATTCCTGCAAGTAACTCGGTTCTATGGTATCTAAAGCTTTAAAGGCAATAACCAGGAAACTTGAATTGTACCTGAACATCTATTGGGAGCCAATATAAGTTCATATGCGAGTAAAGGCAAGTGAGCGAATACTTTTGGCAATATAGTGTATGTGTGGAATAAAGAGCTCAGCAGTTTGAGAAGTGCAGCTGGGAAGCAAATTACCTTAGGTCAAGATTATTTTGAAAGATGGACAATGCCAAGGAAAAACCAACAAGTATGATCATGTGGAAGAAAATCACGAGGCTCCAAATTTGGGAAAGGTGGCCATGAGGTTGGAATAAGCAGACCAGGGAGAAAAAACCAACCAGCTGGGAGTCAAAATGATGGTATGGATTGAGTGCTGAATGTTTAGCCTTAGACTAGCAATGTCATGTTATTCTATCATCCATCAGCCTCCTTTTCTTTTCCTAGATTACTAAATAAATTTGTCGATAACATGAAGTTTGATGTGGAATTTACTTTCAATCGTCTGCCCTTGCGCCTTCAGCATCGGGCTGTTACACTTGTCCAGAAGAAGAAATTGTCCCATCTGATCTTCCCATACTTCTCTTACAAGGAATCCCTCCTGCCTACTCATCAGGAACTCTGGTGAGTAGGGACAGGAAAGGAGGGAGAGAATGCCAGTAGACAAGGGGAACACCAGAACACTGCTGAATGAACTAGTCAAATAGTCCAGTTTTCTCTTGCCACAACTAGCCAAATGTCTGTGGTAAGCTGAGAAAAAGCTTTCACTTATGTTCAATAGCAGATGGTTCACCAATTACAAACAGTTGTCACTGTTTGTAATTGGTGATCATCTCTTTGATAGCCTTGTAAAATTCCTTTTAGAACTTGTGGTATATCATGAAACTTATGGAAGCAATGTTTTAGCTGAATAATGTAACAAGCAGAAATATTTACTTTTATCCATTCTAAATATCAACTTTATTGGATAACTCTGAATTCTAATATTTTGAATGAGGGAAAATTTGCTTTTCTGACCTTACTCATAATTTTATGAGCTTATATATTTCTCTTCCCGCCTGGCCCCAGTAACTTCTGTCTTTTTCCAAATTAAAAATCACAGTGATATTAGGGGAATTGCTTCACCTTAACAAAGCCAGGGCTTTGTTCCGTAACATTTTTTGAAGTGTGGTTATTAGACTGCTTTATTGTACATGGAGTTTCAGCAGTGATTACTTCATAAATTTCTGCAAATGCATTGTGATGTTGCTTGTTCTCTGTTTCTTTGTCAACATGGAATCTACAAATATGGAATCTACAAAATTTTACAAAGCAGTCATATATTGGACAATATTTTCCGTGCCTTTACAACCTAAGATACTCTTAGGTTGCAAAGTTGATACACTTCATCACTTACTACTAGCTCAGATCCCATTGGCTTTAATATAAAAGCAGGATTTTTTGCCCCATTATATACGACTTCACATGTAATAAGTGAAACTTCATTTGCCCATTGGAAAGATAGTTAGGGACCTAACTTATGATACTCTGTCATAATTGTAAAAAAATAGATACTGACTTGCAGTACAATGCAGATAGTACTTAACAGCCTTTTGTTCAACAGCTGCTACGACAGCACTGAATGAATGGTACGTATGCTTGTTCCTTGAAGCTATGGCTGTTGCAGTGTCCCCATGGCCATGTGATGAAAATTCAGGTGTTTGGCAGCCGGCCTGCATTTATGATTGCAGGAGAACTTAAATTACTCCCCTGTATCTCCCCCTCCCATTTTTTGCCATTTTGGATGCGTTGCATTCTACCATCCAGCTGCACCCATCTGACCTTAACCTACTTCCTCCATCTGCTGGCAAGGCATAGCCAGCCCAGCTCCAGTTCTTCATTTGGCAGCTGCCACATGAGGCCTTCTCCCTAAATTCATACCTTCTCAAAGTTGCCAACAGCTACCTCCAGAAGGGTCAGGCTGTGGGTGGAGGAGGATAGTGGGCAAGTGGAAGTGGTAGAGTTCAAGACAGCTTATTCACACTTCTCCTCTGGCAGCAGCCATTTCTGGCTTGGCTGGCTAAGATTGCTCATCAGCAGCTCTTTACCTGCTGGCCAACCTGTCTCCTTGTAAGCTACCTGGGTCTGACAACTTGCTGCTAGCTTTCCCAATGATTTTGCTGGCTGGCAGGAAGTTTTGAGGAGGTCCTTGACTCTTGATTCACAGTGATGGATCAGCTATCACTAAGAAATGCAAGTCACATGACATTGCACTTTGCAACTGCATCGCTTAGTGATGGAAATTACATCCCAATTACCATAGTTGACATAGGCCTATTTGTAAATAAGAATAACCAGGTGTTATTTGGCTCTTTGGCTAGGGCTTTGTTACGTTTTCTTTCTTTTCTCTGCCTGTACCATCCAGCCTGTATAATTCTGATCTGAACAAGAATGAGGAACAGAAGGAAGCTGTCCGTCAAGTAGTGGCAGGGACTTCCAGACCAGCCCCATATCTTATATTTGGGCCTCCCGGTACTGGCAAGACGGTCACTATGGTGGAGGCCATTAAGCAGGTGAATACACTTTTGTCACAGATCTAAATATAATGAAAGTGAAATGGACTGGGGAAGAGCCAAGAAATCATGCTTACAACCTTGATGAATATGTTCCTGTTGTGGGAAAAAACCATTGAAAGGAACAAAAGACAGCAACACAAACAATAATTCTTACATACAGGGGTTTACCGTATTTTTCGGAGTATAAGACGCACCAGAGTATAAGATGAACCAAGATTTTGAAGAGGCAAATTTAAAAAAAAAGATTTTTGCACCCTGCAAACCTCCCCAAAATGCCCCTTTTTGCAAAAACGGGCCTCTCCCCCCCCAAAAAAGGCATGGATAGCCTTTAGGGGGCCTGCAGAGAGATCCTGGGGGGGGGGTGTCCCCAAAAAACGAGCAAAAACCAGCCCGTTTTGCAAAAACCATAAACTATCTACTTTGCAATATCATATTACACATATTGCAACTGCTTAGCAAATTACAAATTACAGTTAGTTCTTTTATATTATGAAATCATCCTAGCTGAAGACTTTGGTTCCTGTTTCTATCCCGGGCCTGTTATCGTCCACTTAGGCCCTATTAAATCTAATAGATCACTAGGCTATATTTTCATTTCCCACATTTCTAAACCAAGAATCTTGTGGAGATCCAGTTCTATTTTGCACCACCAGCTTCTTTCATGGCTTGAAGTATAAATAAAAACTATTCTTTTTTAAAAAATTAAAAACCTCTTATTTGTGCTCTCATTCTTCTCAGGTTCTGCGATGCATTAAGGGTGCCCATGTGCTTGCTTGTGCTCCTTCCAACAGTGCCTCAGACCTGCTCTGCCAACACCTTATGAAACATGTGGATAAAAGGAATATCTACAGGATGAATGCTAGCAGTAGGGATTACCGTACAATCCCCGAGGATATCAAGGTGTATTCTAGTTTTCTCTCTCCAGGCTAGTCATTCTGTTCTGACTAAGATCTTCCAGGCTAACAGCTGGCAGCATTCTCATATGTCTGCCATGTAAAATTTTGAGTTGAGAAAAAGAATAGATCTCCATTCTTGGATGTTATTTAATCCCTGCTTTTGTTCCTAGCCCGTGTGTAACTGGGATAAGGCGGACAATTGCCCTGTGTTTCCAAAAAGGGAAAACCTGCAAAGCTACCAGGTCATTATCACCACTCTGGTGACAGCAGGAAGGTAGGGCACATGTAAAATAATTACTGAAGATGAGTGGGAATCAGATTATGAAATTATTATGGAGAGACATAATGATTTGGAAGAAGTTAGTCATTTATAAAAAATCAATTTTGAAAATTTACTCTATTACTAGAAATTCAAATTTATTTATTTATTTTCAAAAATTTCATTCACTTTCAGAAGGTGAAAAATATAATTAGCTAAGAAGGGATAAAATTAACTTTTTATAGCCACCTGTTCTCAGTACATATTTTTAAAGAAATGATCCACTGATCTCTGAAATAAGCACAAGAATTAAGTGATTAGCGTGGGTTAATATTCACCAGATGTTTTTATAACATTTTTTTTTATTTTTGAAAAGCACAAACAGACCAAACAAAAAAGATAAAAGCATCTTCCACTACAAATTATAGCAAGTGTGTCAGTTGGTTACAAAATTTCTGTGCATCCCTTCCATAGTCATCACTTGTAATTCATATCAAATCACATATTTTTAAATTATATATATATATATATATATGTATGTATGTATGTATGTATGTATGTATGTATGTATGTATATATATATATATATATATTACTATTATTGTACCTCAACCTTCATTTGACTATAATTGCTTTTAAATCCTTTTATATTAAATATTCTAAATCTAAAGTAAAATTATATAATGGCATTCCATTAGATCTTCCTAAAAACATCCAATAACATTACATCTTTATAATATGTTCTAAATAAAAATTAAATATATTTAATAACAAAGCTTTTAACAAAGCTCCTCTCATAGTCTCCATTTGTAATTTATATAAAATTTCATATTGTCAAACATTATTTTATATATATATACATACATATATATATATATATATATATATATATATATATATATATATATATATATATATGCATTATTATCATTATTAATAATTTATTTGACTATAACTATTATCACTTCATTTTATACATAATACTCTAAATTTAACTAAGTTTTAACTTAATTGTTATTATACACTTTCATTACATCAACCTGTATCTTTCCATTAATAGAGCAGTCTTATGTCTTTTGCCATTTGTAGTATTAGTATTCTGATTACTTTCTTGGTAAGTCTTGTATGGACTTCTCTTCGCAGGTTGTTGTTCATTTAGTATCTCATGAAAACTCGAAACCCTCCATCTGCTCTTTCTATCAGCTTGTCTTTGGTTATCACTGGTGCTTTTGTCAAGATTTCTCTCCTTACCTCCATCAATTTTTCTCTCTTTTCTTCTTCTATACTTTAAAATCTGGGGTAGAGTTCCAGTTCATCTATCTCCCCTTTCCATATTCCGCTCTTGCCATTTCCAATCATGCTCAGTTTGTTGTCAGTATCCACAATTTTCTTATCTCTTTGCTCGTTTTTTTCTTCAATTTTTAGAACTCTGTCCTCCACTTTCTTCATTTGATTAACATCCTTGATTTTTCCATCAAAGTTTTCTGTTTTGTGTTCTATATTCTCCAATCTCTTCTCAATTTTCTCTGTTACTACTAATAATTTTTGAATTTCAAACATATTAATTTGCAATGTTAAAGTTTCTTTTTCCTGTTGTGCCATTCTTCCAATTTGAAAATACTGCCACTATAGCATTCAAGGTTTTTTATTAAATTTCAAGCAAGTTAATTATAATCTTTCAAGTCAAGGTTTTGTCTTCCCTCCAATCCAGTTGGTAATAGAACTCCCAAAGAACACTTGTGTAAACAATCTCTGCTCTTCCTACTATCACTCTCAGTAAACAAGCTGAGAAACCTTGAAGTGTCAAATGATCAAAGAGAAAAAAGAAAAAAAAACATTGTTTCCAAGCCTCCAGCCTCTAAGTGGCAGTGTTACTTCTTTTCCCTCTGTTGTTACAGCCTTCTTTATATTCTTTTTATATCTTCTTTATGTTCCAAATTTAAAGAAAAAAATTCTTAAATGGAGAAAAAAAAACAATCCAATCAAGTATTATAAAAAAAGAAAAAAATTAATCCATAGGTATAAGAAAGAATAAAAAGTAGTAGAAGAAAAACTAATCCATTCAGTTTAAAAAATAGGGAACATTTGCAAAAATTCCATCCATAAAAAGAAAAATTAAAAAAAGATAACAAACTAAGTTTAATGTAGCTTAATTTCGCCGCTTAATCTCTTCAATTTTAATTTAGCTTTGATTTTTTTGGGGCGGTAGTCTCTTTTCTAATAATAAAATTTCCTCACCAATTCAACACGCTTTCTCTTTCTGCTTTCTTTCCGTTCTGGAGCTGTCCCAACTTCAGCAGCTTCAATGACTGCATTTCTGTCATCAGAAATAAGAGCTTCTCCTTGATCAATCAGGACTTTGTGGTGTCTCTGAGATCAGCAGGATGTACTCTTCACTATCACCATCTCTATGGGATGGTTTAGGTCCAAATGGACCGTCCAGCGGCAGAAATATCGACTGCGATCTTGGAGCTCCAAGATCGTATGTCGTGTCGTCGCGACATCAGCTCCTCTCCCTTCAATATTCACCAGATGTACCAGGATCACCAAAATGGGCAGATTTGTGACATTTTCTTGGTTGCTATGTGACAGTAGCAGATCCAAAGACACATTTTGTTAGGAATGCTCTTTTGTTAGGTTAGCATTTCAGGAAAGGGCATGAACAGAGGTCTATTCTTGGTTTGCTTACTGGAATGTTAGGCAGAAAGTAAAACATTAGTCATTCTTATATCAATAATACGTTTCAAGGGTATGACAGGTTGAAAACAGATTAAATTATTTTTTTTGCTTAACTGTACTACAAGAGGTTCAGATCTTGGGTAGTAATGGTTGAGATGCTAAATTCGTCCTAAATAGACACAAGTTGAAGTTTATTCACATCAGGAATTTCACTAGGGGTGACTTTGAATCCTATTATTGTCTCTTACCTTAAAGTTCTCTAGAATAATGTTTCTCAATTTCAATTATTTTAAGTTGTATAGATTTCAATTCCCAGAATTCCCCAGTCGGTATGCTGACCAGGGAGTTCTGGGAATTGAAGTCCAAACATCTTAAAAGTTGCTGGGGTTGAGAAACACAGCTCTAAAGCATTCTTTTTGTGGATAAAAATACTTGGAAGAGTATTGCAACCAAGAAAAATTCACAAACTTTCCTGGAAGAGATGTATATAGATTTAATGAAATAAGTAATATTAGACTATCCCTCTTCAGTGTGATTGCTGCAAGAGGAATAAGGAACACAGTTCTTTCCGTGGTTATGTGCCCCATCGCCAGCTGGTCTTCTGGTTTCTGGTACGCGCATTCATGCCAGCCAGATGGTCTTCGCATGTGCCAGAGTGCCGGAAATCTGAAGACCAGCTGGCTGATGCACATGTATGCACTGGCCAGCTTGTCTTTCCGTTTCTGGCACATGCAGGCCAGCGGCATGCATGCACTAGAAACTGGAAGACTAGCTGTTTGGCACGCATGCGCGCACCGGAAACCGGAAGATTAGCTGCACAACGGTCAACTGGTCTTCCGGTTTCTGGGTTCGTGCACATGTTCCAGTTCGCAGTGAAGACGTTTGCTGACACTGACCTAGCAATAGTGCTTTTCCTGGAAAACTGGATATTTCTGCATGTGTTCAAAGATTTTGTGTATCTCTTCTAATTAGATTGGCTTCTGCTGACTTCCCTGAGGGACATTTTTCTCATGTCTTTATTGATGAGAGTGGCCATGCTGTGGAACCAGAGAGCCTGATTGCCATTTCAGGTGAGGAATGACAGAATGGAAATGATACATCATCCCTCAGGCGATGAGAATATTGCCGTATATCTTTGCTCTGGTTCTTGTCAACTGACTTACATTTCCCCTGTTTGGCATTTGCCAGAAGTTTTGATAGTGTGGTTCCAGAATTTCCAGTAATCTGTATATTGGGGAAACAGAGTCCTGGGGAAGATTGAGGAAGTCGTTTCTAGGTATTTTAATGTTCTGCTGTTGAAGACACAGAATGTTTTGAATGGCAGTTGTGTGTTTATATAAAGCCTTCCAGCAGCATTTGGCATATTGTGTTAGCTTCATACTAACAAACTAGCAGTTTTGGAGCTGATCATTTCTAGGTTTAATACTTATTAGCTGTGCTGTGAAAATAGGCATAATCTTTGCCTATTGTTAAAACATCTACAAAGGGAAACTTTGTGAAATGGGCTGCTAGGACAGGCCTTTTCCAATTGTTCTGCCAGAGAAGGTTGTTACAGATCCCATCAGTCAAAGAACCATTGGTGGGATCTAGGAGAAGAACCTTCTCTGCTGTAGCGCCATCCCTTTGGAACATCCTGACCCTTGGACTAAGGTCTGCCCACACTGTATGTTGAAAGGCTATTTGTTTGCTTAGTTCTTTTATTCCCTCTTTTTAGCTTTTTATAAGTGCTAATATTTAGTACTTGTTTTCTCATTTTTAATGTTGCTTTATCTTATTCCATGGCACTCGGAGGTTCAGTGGCCAAGACGCTGAGCTTGTCGATCAGAAAGGCTGACAGTTCAGTGATTAAAATCCTTAGCAGCACATAAGGGAGTGAGCTCCTGTTACTTGTTCCAGCTTCTGCCAACCTAGTAGTTCGAAAGCTTATAAAAATACAAGTAGAAAAATAGGAGCCACTTTTGGTGGGAAGGTAACAGTGTTCCGTACACCTTCAACATTTAGTCATGACGGCCATATGACCATGGAGACGTCTTTGGACAGCACTGGCTCTTCGGCTTTGAAACGGAAATGAGCACAGTCCCTAGAGTGAGGAACAACTAGCACATATGTTCCAGGGGAACCTTTACCTTATTGTGCATGTTTTAATACAAATGGTTTTTATATTTAAGTAAGCAACCTAGCAAACTTTGGGGGAGGAGGGGGGAATGAGAAAAAAATGCTAACAAAGAAAATAGATTTCCATCTCTCTTTCAGGTATTCTTGCCATGATGGACCCAAAGAAAAATGTCAATGGAGGTCAGCTGGTTTTGGCTGGGGATCCAAAGCAACTGGGACCAATTTTGAGATCTCCTCTGGCACTTCAACATGGCTTGGGCAAGTAAAAGGAAGTCATATTTTAATGTAGTAGCAGTGTATATGCTGCAAAATAGCTATTTAAGAATAAAGAAAAAATGTAAATAAATGTAAAGCCTATTGAACTCTCACATGCCATTGAATCACCATAGTGCTGACAATGTCTGTTTTAAAAATAGCTCTGGGGGAACTTTACTACTACTTCTTCTTGTGCCATATCTCTCATCGGATGTTGGCGATTCTATTTTTATCAACAGGCGCATGAAAAAGTGCTACTGAGTTTTGTCTAAACCAGTGTTGAAGGCATGATGTTCTTCTGCCTGGATCTTGTTTGTCTTCAGTCTTTCTCTGGAAGATTAAACGAAGTATGCCATATTTTTCCGGGTGTCTCATTACATGTCCAAAATATTCTAACTTTCACTTTTTTATGGTTTTGATGATTTTCCTTGGTTTTCCAGGCAGCTTATCACCTCATCATTTCTCTCTTCCGATTACTGGCACATATGTGCGAGTGACAGCCATCTGGGCAACGCGCATGCACACAATGGAAACCAGAAGACCAACTCTTCTGGTTTCCAGGAGTACCGCAAGTGCAAAAAACAATTGAGTATTGTGCGCACATGCGCGCCAGAAATTCAGAAGAGGAGTGTGTGACGCTACATGTGCCAGCTGACTTGGTTCCGTGTGCCACTTTGAGCAGGCATGCCATAGGTTCACCATTACGAAACTAGCCTATAGGATTTCCCCCTAGACTGGATTTATTGCACTGCTCTAAGAAAGGGAAGTTGTAGAGGGACAAACTGTCCAAATTTTTCAATGCTTATGAGGCATTTTTGCTGTTATAGGACTTTCGTTGCTGGAGCGGCTGATGCACTACAACCCATTATACCAAAAGACAAATGACAAATATAACCCACAATTTGTCACTATGCTGCTGCGCAATTACAGGTACATTCCACGTTCCAATTTCATGTCAAAACCAAAAATAGGTTTGCTTTACCACAAAGTCCTCTGTGTCATTGGCTGAATGTGTGGGATTTCTACTTTGGAAATTTGTCCAGTGATAATTTACAATAATAATTGCATTCTATGATCGGAGAGTTTCTTTTAAAGGAAAAACTGCATGTAAAGATAAGATTGTGCAAATGACACACTGAAAAAGTGTGACACACACACATATATGTATCACAGAAATGAGTACATCCCCTCACATTTTGTAAATATTTAAGTATATCTTGCCAGCGGTTTAGACATTAATGGCTGTGTATTGCGTTATTTTGAAGGGACAGCACATTTACACTGTATATATAAATTATACATATATAAATAAAATAGACAGTTTTTCAGTGTGAGATACAGATATCTATATCTTATAGATAGAAGTAGTCCTTGACTTACAACCATAATTGGGACCAGAATTTCTGTTGCTAAGCAAGGGGCTTGTTAAGTGAGTTGCCCCCAATTTTATGATATCTTTTGCCACAGTGAACTGATTCACTACAATTGTTAAATGAATTATTTGGTCTTTAAGTGAATCTTGCTTCTCCCATTGATTTTGCTTGTTGGTAGCTGGCTGGGATGATCCCATGACTCTGGGAATCCACAACCATTGTGCCAGTTGCCAAGTTCACAAATTTTGATTATGTGATTGTGGGGATGCTGCAATGGTTCTAAGTTTGAGGATTGTCATAAGTAATTTTTTTCCGTGTCATAATATTGAATGGTTCTAAGTTTGAGGATTGTCATAAGTAATTTTTTCCCGTGTCATAATATTGAATGATCATTAAATAAATGGTTGTAAATCAAGGACTACCTGTAATAATATAAGTGCCTGGGTGACCAATATCATGTAGTTTTTATAAAATTCTCTTCACTCTAAATCACAGAACTTGATTTATCCTGTATGCCTAACTTAGACATAACTGAATTACCTAGATTCAGTTCATATAGTACTGTGATATCAAATCAGAAATTAACCAGACTGAGTTCAGCTATAAAAAGGTAAATAAGATCAGCACGTTGTGAAAATGGAACAGGTACGACTTCAATTGATTTATTAATGTATGTCGTCTAAACTCAGCTAGGCAGACATACAAGTGCCTTGGAAAGAGTGCAGCTTTTTAGAACATAATCGCAGAACATTTCTGAGATTATTTCCTGACAGAACAGTTAATCAGAGGAACAACTTCCCTCAGAAGTTGTGGATGCTCCAACACTGGAAGATTTTAAGAAGGTATTGGATAACCATTTGTCTGAAGTGATGTAGGGTTTCCTGCCTAAACAGGGGATTGGATTTGAAAAAACCTTCAAGGTCCCTTCCAACTTTGTTATTCTATTTATAATACATATGGAAAGCCATCGTGCATTCCATGTACAAAGTTCCATCCGGTTCTTTGCTCAATCTTCTCCGCAGATATGCTAATGAAGAAAGGACTGCTTTTCCAGTTTTGTAGATGGGGGGGGGGTGATAGACTTGACCAAGAGGTCTAGAAAGTCTGGAGTAGCACAAAAACAGGCAACTAGGGGCTTCAGGTTCTAATCTGTGGTAGGCGATAAAGAAAATCTCATTCTCTTTCTTGTAAGCTATTCAGGTTTGCTTAGATGCTAAAACATCAGTCTTCAATTCCAGGTCTCATAAAGCCATCCTCAAATTCCCCAATGAAAAATTCTATGATGAAAAGCTCCTGGTATGTGGTGAGCCCGCAATTATTGATTCCTTCTGCAATTGGAATGAATTGCCCAAGCAGGTGAGGAGCTTTATACATTTAGCAGGATCACATCTGTATAATCACATACATGTATTGTGAAATACTTAAGGGGTTTTTTTTCTTCTTCTTTTTTGCAGAAATTTCCTATCATCTTCCATGGGGTCTGTGGGGAAGACCAGCAAGAAGCGAGGAGCCCTTCATTTTTTAATACTGCTGAGATTAGTGTGTTGATGTATTATCTCAAGAAACTTCTTCTGGAAAATCAGGGCAAAAAAGGACAAACCAAAATTCCTCCCAAAGAGATTGGTGTCATCTCTCCATACAGAAAGCAGGTGAGACTTTCCTCAGTTGACTAAACTAGACTCTTTTCTTTCAGTAGTGGCAAACCCACAGTTTCTTCACGTGGTCAAAATGTCCTCTGATGTAACCAGAGGATTTCTCAATGGGTTCCATGCCTGTAATTTTCAGGAGGATGCAATCTGTAGTATCGATGAATCACAGTTTACAGCAATGACATCAAAAATGCATCAGTTATTCCAGACATGGGATTTGTTTTGACCATTTGCAACTATCCTACATTATGCCTTATGTTCTCTCTCTCTCACACACACACACACACATGAAAAAAGGCAAGTGTTCCACATATACAATGTGCATTACATTTTAAAAAATCAGCATTACAAAGATTTCATCTCTGCTGAGGACCAATAATTGAACTAAGGACTTATGATACATTAATTTCTCTTTCTGTGCAGGTAGAGAAGATAAGAAAGGCCATCAATTTAGAACTGAAATCCCTGATGGGGATCCAGGATCTAAAGGTGAGATCTGGACCAAAGGAGTCTTGATTATTTACTGTTATGTCCTGTAGCTCAAACATACATTGGTACGACCAGGTAGGACCTAATATGCTGCAATAGCAAAGCATGCATAGCTTCAGTTGGGTTTTTCTCTTTTGAAAAAAAAAATCCTTCAGTTATTAAGATCAAGCCATCATACCACCCTTTACTGTAATTTTAAGGTTCATACTCATGCTAAACATTCAGAAACCAGGATGAACACACATGAACAATGAAAATACAGTGGAACTTTGGGAAAGGTGTATTTATTGTAACAATGTAATAAAGGTTCTTCACATCTTCTCTGTCTGCGCTTTCTCAAGGGTAGTCCTCACTTAACTGTGGTAATTAGGACTGGGAATTCAGTCGCTAAGTGACACTGTTCTTTAATTTGATGCCATGTGACCGTGCTAATTTAACAATGGCTGTTGCCAGTTGCTGCCATTAAGCAAATCCCACACAGTCACAGCATCCCACCATCCAGTGATTGCCATTTGCAACCTCTTACCAGTTTCTATATGACTTTGCTTGTTGAAAGCTGGCAGTGAAGATCACAAATGGTGGTCACCTAATTGCAGGATGCTATAACATCCTAATTGCAAGCTAGTTGCCAGGTGCCCCAATTGTGATCATATGACTGAAAGTTGGGATGGTTAGAACATCTAGAACAGGGGGCCCCAAACTTGGCAACTTGCAGACTTGTGGACTTCAAGTCCCAGATTTCTCCAGCCAGCTATGCTATGGAGAATTCTGGGAGTTGGAAGTCCACAAGTCTTCAAGTTGCCAAGTTTGAAGACCTCTGATCTAGAACCACATTCAGCACCATGGAGTGAGATGTCATTCAACAAAGGCTACTTGTATGATTCACAATTTGGGAAACCCAGATGTAATGAAAGGAAAAAGCCCCCTGCTAAGCCCATCTATCACTCTGGAGTTCCGTAACTCCAAACTCATAAATCCTAGCTAGAATTCTTTTCTGTTTCTGCACTTCAGGTGGGCTCTGTGGAGGAATTCCAGGGTCAGGAGCGGCGTGTGGTGCTCCTTTCAACAGTACGCAGCAGCAGCAATTACTTTGGAATAGATGAAGAGTTCAACCTTGGTTTCCTCAATAATCCCAAGGTATCACACCGATCTGTCATATGCTATAATCTTTCGCACATCCGTGGCTGATCGGCTTTTTTTATGGGACGAAAAATGTCCAGAAACATATCCTCCCAAATGACTCTTCCTTTTGCGGGGCGGCATTAGAGAAACTATAACAAAATGTAATTTATTTTCTGTTTTGTACATGCCCAGACTTGCCTAGTAATGTTATTGTTTATAACTTAATGTGAATCAAGCCATTTCTGATTATTTAAGAAAACTTGGATAAATAAAACATGGGTTAGTATATTCTGTATACATTTCACATATCTCCATATCATATTTCTGTAGCCCCCGGTTTGGCCTAGAAATATAGGAAGAATTCCAGGAAAGGATAATTAACATTATCTAATGGTTCTGATGCTCAAAACCATTTATATATAAGACTGCTGAGACTACTGTAAATCTCTCTTTTAGAGCAGCACTGTGTGTGCTTTACACAGGGATTTCATCAGTTGACATTTTTACAACTTTCTTTAAACACCTTTATGGTACAAGCAAAGTTTGATTTATCTTCCCAAAGCATTTTAGAACAAAAGCTAATATAGCCTGAAGCTCTGCAAAGTAAGAGTTTCTTAACTCTTCTGTACCACCAGGTGGTGATCCTTAGTTAAGTTCAAGACTACTTTTTATTCTCTTTGTCTTGATTCACAGCAACTATATGGGTAAATCCCTGGAATTTTCATAGCAACCATTTTAGAAGTGCAGGCAGACCTCAAATTACAAACATATTTGGGAACAGAAAATTTGGTAACTAAGCGAAACAGTCATAAAGTGAGATATCATTTGACTGCTTCACTCAACAACCACAATTTTGACTCTCCCCATTGTGATCATTAAGGGGTGAGGGTGGCCTGGCACAAGCTGTAGGACCCACTTGTGCACAGAAACCTGCCATGATTTGGAAGGCCTCGATTGGCTACAGGACCCACTGACATGTGGGTTCCTGCTGTAACTCTGGATGCCATGGCTTGCTCCCCATCACACCAAGCCTGCGAGAAGTTGGTTGATTACAGATCTCACCAGTGTGTGGAAAACTGCTGCAGACAGATAGGCCCAGGACTTCCCCTGACTTCACTATGCCTGGGGTGCCTTGATTGGTCACCAAACCCAGCAGTGTATGTAAATTGTTTCACTTACACCTTTCTGTTTTTCTGCAGCTGTAACAGGCACCCTTCGTACAGAGGCCACCTTGCAGCATTCTGCAAGTGGGAACCATTGTCAGGATCGTTCAGAAGGCTTACCCCCCCCCCCAAAAAAAAATTATGCATGCTGAATGACATAAATGGCCCTTGCCTGCAGAATGGCATGAGGCGGCCTCTGTAGGAAAATCATACCTCACATTGGCTAGGTGTGCCGGTCAGCAGCTGCATGAAAACACAAAGGTAGGTGGAGCAATTTATATGCACTACCCAGCTCTGTAACGGGCCAAGACATTCCAGGCATGGTGACTAGGTCACAAGCCCCTTTGTTCAGCACTATTGTAATTTCACTTTTTGGTTGCTGAAGAGTCGTTAAGCTGGTGTAAAGTCACCCTGTTTGCTTTGTGCCAAAAGTGGGACCAAAACTCTGTTTTCTCCATTCGTAGTTCAGTTTCTTAACCACAGAACCAAGGAAAAGTGAACATCACCAATTTGGGAATGAAATCCCTGTTTGTAGTAGTTTTGTGTTAGATAAAGGCTGTTTCTTAGAATATCCAGAAGATTCAGTTAGGAGATGGAAGTTAAGGAATCATCTTTAAGTGTCAATTATGAAATCTGTATCTCATACTTGAATGTGGGGAGCATGGAGGATTCTTTACCAGTGATCTAAGTTGTTAACTTTTTTTCTTTTTGTGTCACTCCTCCTTTTCATTTTCAGCGCCTGAATGTGTCTCTTACAAGAGCTAAGGCACTGTTGATTGTTGTAGGCAACCCAACTACACTAAGCACGGATCCATACTGGAAGGGGTAAGTGTTGGCCTCCTGAATCCTAATTATTTTTTCTCCTGCAGTGAATTAGAGGAACAACTGAATAAGCAGTGCTAGATATTCTTTTGAGATTTCCAGGTGAAGAATTGCTAAGTTACAGTGCCTGGTGCTACATGAAAAGAAGGAATCAATCTTTCATCTAGATTTTATACTTCTATGGCATGAAAGTGCTACGTAGCCCAGTATTATCTATTCCTACAATCTTCAGCTTGAAAAGTCTTATAAGGCCTGTATTGAGAGGCTTATTTGCCATTTGGAATCTCATATAATTGATTTGTGACTGCCTCAGTGACCCTGCCAATTCGGTAAGTCTAAAGAGATTCTCAGTCATCCAGGTCATGGTTGTCCCAAAGGTGCTTTTTCAGGAGGCAACAAGACTTTCTTGTTATTTCTTTGAAGACATTTCACTTCTCTTCCAAGAAGCTTCTTCAGCTCTGACAGGATAGTGGGGAATGGAAGGATTTATATTCTCTGCAGACAAGCTGGTCATTTGTATCCTTTTAGAGGGTCACTGAAGCACTTGGAGGTTTATCTGTGTCCTCAGGGTCACCTGAGTAGTACTCCTGGTTCTTGTAGTCTGCAATTTCCCCACCTCTGGAAATCCATTCCTACTCCCACACTGTTGAAAGGGCGTTCATCCCAAATTGTGCAGCCAAAAGTCTGCAGAGACTCTTAGCCCTCCAGACCATGGCCGTCCCAAAGGTGCGCCCCTTAAGAGCCAACTGGACTTTTCTGTCCCTTCTCCGAAGACTCCTCACCTGTCATCCAAGAAGCCTCCCCAGCTCCAACAGGACATTGGAGAATGGAAGGATTCACATTCCCCGCAGGCAGCTGGTCACCTGCATCCTTCCAGAGGATCACCGAAGCATCCGGAGGCCCCTCTGTGTCCCCAGGGTCACCTGAGCAATGCTCCCAGTTCCTCCCAGTCCACAATTTTCCTTTTCTCTTCTGGAAATCCATTCCCACTCCTACACTATTGAAAGGGTGCTCATCCCAAACTATGTAGCTGAAAGTCTGTAGATTCTCAGTCATCCAAATCATGGTTGTCCCAAAGGTGCCCCTTCAGGAGGCAACTGAACTTTCATGCTTGTAGAGATTCTTCAAAGAAAAATAGTCCAGTTGCCTCCTGAGGGTTAGGGTTCGCAAGAGAGTGAGTTGTTTTAAGTCCAAATGTAACCTGTTTCCCCATTCCCAATGCTGATCTGCCTTAATTGCATTAATACTTCAACTATGTCCACAGGTTTCTTGACTACTGCAAAGACAATAAAGCTTGGAAGGGATATAAACACAGTACAGTAGACGATGGGTTGCCAATAGCAGAGCTGTCTTCTCTCAACATAAATGATCAGCCAGCAGGTAAGGAAAGGGCTGCAGTGTTGAAAGCATCCTTTAATTGTTAGTCATTCTTCGGATGTTTGGAAGAGAGCCAGTTTAATTCTTTCATTCTCAGAGCAATGGTCTTGGGGGATAAGAAGGGAGAGTCAGCCCACAAATTAAGAAAAAATGAGGCTAAGCCGTACAACCTTAAGTTGAAGGAAGGTAAAAGCAAGAATTAGGAAATGTTCTGCCCATGAAATAAGCATTTAACAGTCTTCTTAAACGTAGGCCAGATTGCAACAATATTGGGTCACGAGTCAATGTTCTAATTACTCAGTTGCTCCTCAATTGTACAAGAATTATAACCAACCCCCTTTGAGGTGTCCAGAATGCATGAAGCAAGAATTTTTGTGGTATTAATCTCAGAGGAATGAACTCTGGAAACATCATACCAACTTTTTGGCATGCAAAATGAGAGGGTGTGGACCAATTGGAGATTAGAGTTGGCAATTGTGCCCATATTATGTGGTGTAGGGGAGGTAATAGTTTTGTTAGCCCTAGTTATCTTTGCTCGGAAGCCAGAACACTGGCTAAATGAAGATTTTTCAACTTCCCTGTGGGTTGGTGATAGCATTGATGGCTCATAGGTTGGCGTGATTTGATTAGATTTTGCTGGTTGTCAGCATTCCATGATCAGCAGGCAGCTCTCGTGACTTGCCTCAAGTGTTTTAGAGGGAAGGGAAATTGGAATGTCATTGTTTAAGGGATGGTGTTGTTCTTTTATAAGCATTACGTAGACTGAAAACTGACTTCCAGCCAAAATCCAACTCATTTGCCGTCTTTGACTTTTCTACATTGAAGCTTTATGCATCTTGGAGAGAAGAGTTAAGCGCACCCCTTTAAATGTTCAGAAAGTTTGCCTGGTCAGTGCAAGGACAGCAAATTTCCTTCTCCTTTCTATCTGCCTACTTGCCTCTTCACCTATTACCTTCTCTGCAGGTAACAGCTTACAAGAGACAAGTTACATCCAGCAGCAAGTGGAGCCACAATGGAGATGTGAACATTGAAACTAGTGCTGTGTGATCCTGGTGAACACAGCCTTCTTGAAAATTTCTGCAGGATTGACAGACCAGACAAGTAGTTAAATTTTATTTGATCTTCATACCTGCTATTTCTCAGGAGTAAATATCAGGGTTCCCAAAATTCTGCTTAAATAAATAAATAATGCAGTAGAAATCCATGTGCGGTTACCACCAATGACCAAATTATGTATGAATTCTTTCATGAGTGCCTGCACATTTGTAATGCTGAGAACAACTGCGTATGGGCACCTGTAGGGTAGGTCTGAGGAATGGTAATTGAAATATGTTTTGATATTTCAAACAGTGATTACATTTCAGTATCAAGAGATACTGTAGAGATTAGTAGAGATTATGAAGAATTTTGGGGAGAGGATAGGACAAGGGAAAGTAGAAACTTACCAAAACCTTGTTAAGTTTCAAGACTTAGATTTTATCTAATCAATTTTTGTACTAAATTTATTAAAATGCATTATAAAATTTAATTATATGTATCATGATTCTGTATTAGTTGTAAAATTCTCTTGTTTCATCTTTCTTCTTTTTGGGTGGAAGTGAATAGCAAGAAGCAAGTTTTTTAAAAAAAATCATTTTCTGCTTATATCCTGTTGGGATATTATACTGAAGGCAAAATACAAGCCAGTGTCCTGACAGAAATACAATAGAGAAGACTAACCACAATAGAGACCCATTCCTCCCAGGCATTCATATGAACATTTTGGCAGCCCCTAGCCTTTCAGGTTATGGAAGGAGACTGGCAAATACATTGGCTTCTAGTCCAGCTTCATACGTTGCAGAATTCAAAAAATCTACCTTCTATTATTTGTGAAAACATAAAAGCTGTGAAAATCCATACAAGGACCAAATTACAGAATTAGCATAAAACAGCAAGTATAGAATTAAGTCATATAAACTGTTGTCCCTGTACCCAAATGAAAGGGGGGGGAATGGGGGAGGGGAGTTTTTAAATACCTATCTTACAGCAAAGGCCTTCAAACTTGACATCTTGAAGACTTGTGGACTTCAGCTCCCAGAATTTCCCAGCCAGCATCATATGGAACATGACAGATGCTCATTCTTATAAGAACCCAGCCTGAATCACAATATGGGGAAGGACTTATTTTTTCCCCTTATTATCAGAGTGCCGACATTAAGTTTTTATCTACTTCTGGTTAGCCAAGTTGAATATACAAGATTCAAAAAACTATAATAGATTAAATGGGAGACGAGGCAAAGTTGCCCATTTTCCGTTTCCTCCTCCTGCCTGGCATTACACAGATGTGTTTAATTTGGATTAACCTTCCCCCATGTGGTTCTGGGTGGGATTGAGAAATAATCTTTCTGACCTCTTAGATAGTGATGGAATTTATTTTTCATTTGAAAGATGCCTTGACTTCTGACTCAATTTTTTTCATTCTTGTGTTATACAGTGATGGGACTTTTTCAGCCTTTGGAACAGCACTAGGTAGAGAATTATTTAAGCACAAGACTTAGTTTAGTTCAGAAGCACATAATTTTTACCCCAGATTAACCAATAGAAAAGCACTAATCGTCTGCAGTCATATTATCTCAAAGGAACAAGACTATCCTTCATTACATTAGGTCATTTGTTATTCCTGTATGTTTAAAAGGTAGTCCTGTGCATTGTACCACTGGTGATGGTTATTCAGTAGATCCTCAGAGAGCTGCATGATTAGGGAGCAGCTGGCACCATGCGCCAACCGCAACAGTAGTGTTTGGCTCTTTGCCATCTTATGAGGTAAACAGAAGATGAAGAATGCTGGTGTCTTACTCTGTTCCTGGTACAGCTGGGCTTACAAAGACATCATAATATACCCACTACTTGGGTAGATGCTGTGATGTTTAAGACGCACAAATTCCTAAGAAAAACTTATTTTTCTGACACACCAATTTGGCTGGTCAGATATATTTCATTCTCATGGAATTTCTGAGGTTTTTGGAGTGATTATTAAAATTGACATTACATTTACTCAATGAAATTTCGAAAACTCCATCATTTGCTTCATTCCACTTTTGGGGGGGGGGGGGAGAGGATCTACAATCTATGTTTGAAAAGGTCCAGATGGAATGTGTCTTCCAGTCTTAAACTTTATACTGAATATTTCATTCCCTTCAGGTTCACTTTCAATTAAATTTGTCTTTCTCTTGTTTCATGGTGTTTAAAAATCCCCTCCAAAGCAGTAAGAAGAGAATGCACATTTATCTAACCTTAGTAAAAAATACAGTTCAGATGATCACCACATGAAAACACTATCTAGTCCCTTCAGTGCATTTTTTGAACGTCAAAAGACATTATTCAAAGGTTATTTCTTTCAGTATTTAGAGCGTTCCTTTCACCACTTGCTATTCTATAGTAGATGAGAAAGCCAACTCTGCCCAACCTTAATCCAGCTGGCAGGACTTCAAGGACAAAGAAAAAAAAGGCAAATCACATAAAATCAAATTAATTTAATAAGGAGCTGAGAATATAGTATTGTCAAAACATAAGCCTATGTTCCTCAGACTGAAGTGCAATAGAGAGCACGAATTCCAATAGAGGCTGATTCCTCCCCAGACATTCATATGAACATTTTGGCAGCCCCTTGCAAGCTTTCAGGTTATGGAGAGAGACTGGCAAATACATTAGCTTGTAGTCCAGCTTCATATGTTGCAGAATTCCAAATGTCTATCGTCTGTTATTTGTGAAAACATAGACCTGTGAAAATCCATGGAAGCACCAAATTATAGAATTAGTACAAAAGAGCAAGAAGTATAGAATTAAGTCATATAAACTGTCGGCCCTATACCCAAATCATTACAAAAAGGATTCAAATGATTTATCTTGACTTCCCAAACATACAAAATTATGGTATAGGCCAAGGAAAGACTGACAGTTCACTGCTGTGGAGTACCCTGGGTGGCCTTTTCTGTACAGAAGAATGGAGGCTGAAATCAGCCAACTATCATATTAAACTTGTACTCTTCCATCTATCGAGATGCCATGCTTGCTTCCATGCAATCCGTGGAACCGCCGCATGCTTCAAACAGCACAGTCACAGCTTTTGCCAACACTCTTAAAAGAGTGGGCAACCTTTGCGCCTTTTATTCTTTCTGACTTGCAGAGCAGCCCGGGTGGCCATTTCAAACACTTCCCGCACTCCGTCCTTTGTCTTGGCGGAGCATTCAAGGTAGCCAAAAGCATTGATTCTGTTTGCCATGTCTCTGCCATCTTCCGGCTTCACCGGCTCCTTTGTAAAAATGATGACAAGCAAAACAATTTGAATATTATTTAGCACCGCTGGATATAACAATAGAAAAATCCCAGGTAACCCCAGTACTTACTTACTCTTAATTGTTTTTCTTAGCCTCAGACAATATAGCAGAAAGCATTTCTGATGACCACAGCAAGTTCTCAAAAAGTTTTGACAAAGTGTAGTATATTTATGTCAATTTAATATGACTGCTCATATTGCTTTTATAAAAATAAAAGCAAGGAAACCAGCTGCTCAACAGCAGCAGAAGTTAAAACTGATCCATCAGTCACAATTAACATAGCCAATGTATAGATAGGCCTAGCCCCACTTTCTGACTCCCAGGGCCAATGATGGAACTAAACCTTTAAGACATTACAAAAGGCCAACAGAGTTGGAGCCAATAGGATCTCTAGATAGATGATGTTCTAAAGGGTGGGCACCAATAGTGGGTTTCTAATTTTTGTACTACCTGTTTGGGAGCACTCCTGCGCATGCTCAGATACACCCGGGCAGGTGGGCAACTACTGGTTCGCCTGACCTGGGCCAAACTGGCAGCGACCCACCTCTGGTGGGCACAATAACAGAAAGGGGTCCCTTCCTGAACCCTGCCAAGGGCCCCTCCTTTGTAAATGCAACTTGAAGCATACACATTACATAACTTAATATTTTATATTTTAGGAATATCATTGTGCATCTTGCTGGTATGACAGAAGAAGCATAAACTCCAGACAGCCCTGAGACGTCTGCTAATTTTTTTAAAATAAAACAGGTATAGAGCTGTGCAACTTTGGGGTTGAGGCCATCATTCTGACAAAGGTCCAATATGTAATACTGATGTGTAGGAAACACTGGCATAAATTCTTAGTGCAGGACTAAATTGGGTTTTTATCTGCCACAGGCTATTGGGATGAAGGGAACACTCATCAAAAAAAAAGTACACTTGACATTAATGTCTTTATGACGCTGTGGGGAGGATTTGGGCATATATAGAAGACAAATTTCCTTTGAATCTCTTTCTAAAGGCATTGCTGAAAAATAACCAAATCATCATGAGCCAAGTCCAACCCCCCTTGGAAATACAAGCTGAGTTAATAGCATGTTTTGCACCCAGAGTAGCATAGGAATTGTAGTTGCCAGTGCCTCCAGAATAATTTTCCATCCATGCTGACAGGGGAAAAATGCTAGACTTGAAAAAAGATAGACTGCTGGAAAAGCCTGTGGATTTATTAATTTATACCCTATTTTTTCATGCAATTTGGGTTGTCATGATAATCAAAAACAACCAATTAAAGCAAACTATAAAATGTAATTCAGAGATGTATAAATAATAAAAAATAAATATTTCTTAATTCTATTTTCAAGCTCTTTTTTTTAAGATTCAGCTTCTTGCCAAAGTGTCCTGGGAAAGCAAACCAGAACTAAATTAAAAACTTCACTGGGGTGGTTAAAAAGAAGCCTCAATTTGTACTCAAATTTCACTCTTCAAAGGAAGCTCAACTGTTTAGAATTGGAAATGCAAAATCAACAGCTTCTTTAATCAGCCATAATCCCAAGTGAGGGTGGAATTGATGAGGTAACATTAATTAGGTCAAACTACAAACAGTAAATCTTCATGAAATATTTATGTGTTAGAATTTTCCACAGTATATGGAAGGCATCGAGGGAACCTAGTTCTACAAGAACTGATAATGAAAAAAATATGTTCACAGAGGCTATGTGAAAGATAGAAAACATCTGAAAAATTCAGAGCATGTTTAAATTGAATCTAGAATCCTCAAGCATTATTGTTTACAGGTAATTCAGAATAGAAATAGGTACACAGATGTATTATTTCTCAAAAGTAAATAAGGTCACTTCTATAGGTTTGTTCTTAAGTCCCAGAGTTCAGTGAGACTTGCCCAGTTTAGGTAAGTAAATATCAATTATGTCATAGTTTTTTTTGTATTTACTAGTATTCTACTATTATACTCTAAGCCAGTGTTTCTCAACCTTGGCGACTTTAAGTCCTGTGGACTTCAACTCCCAGCTGGCTGGGGGATTCTGGGAGTTGAAGTCCACAGGACTTAAAGTCGCCAAGGTTGAGAAACACTGCTCTAAGCTATATTTTAAGCTTGAATTTCATATATTCACAGCCTCCTACTCAAAGAGAATCAAGAAACAAAAAGGTGTTTGGCTTTAAGTCAGAAATTTATTTGTAGGTCCTTATTTCCTCAGAACCTGATCTTACTCATTCAAAGGGACATTGAGAAAGTTGCTATTAAAAACAAACACAAGGATTCTTGCATGACTTCACGTTTAGAATGAAAATTTAAGAGCAGAGACAAAGCACCAGCCTGGATGTTTATCTTGACCGAAGAGAAATAGCTGGAAACTGCTTGATTCATTATTTGCAAAAGTAACAAACCAATACTGGTACATTTACTCTGAAATGTAAAGATCCCTGGTGATAATGACTGTTTTCCCCTAGAAGTAGAAGGCATTGAAAGCTTCAATAAATATGTGTACAAGACAATTAAACCACAATGGCACAATATTTTATCTCCAAGAATGGAAGAATCTCATTCAAAAAAAGCAGACAAGTGTTGATGGATCCATACCTGTTTCATCTTTGCCAACTCTCTGCGTGTGTGATCATCATTCCGTAAGTCCTTCTTGTTTCCTACAAGGATGATGGGCACATTTGGGCAAAAATGTTTCACTTCAGGTGTCCATTTTTCTGGTATGTTCTCTGGAAGAAGCAAAGAGATGCGAGAACCCACTCACTGAGCAAATCCCCAGCAGAACAGATTCATAAGTGTAATCCCCACATCAATATAAGGGAAAAGATCCATTTCAGTGAGACTGAATAAAATGAGAGTCTTATTTTCAGAACCTTGGCTGGTAAACAAGTGTCAGTCTGCTTCATTCACCTTACCCCACTACAGATGTAAGGGAACTTTGTATTCTTTAGACCACTAAAAGACAGGAGAAGAAGTGATTGCAGAGTGTGTTGGAAGTTCCCCATGTAAACCAAAGAACCACAGTCAGCAATATCCCCGCAGACATGTAGTAGCAAAGAGCTACAGAAAGACTTAATGTCACAAAGGCTTTCTGTGCAGAAAAAAAGTACATATCCCTTCATCCTTGAATTTTCTCCCTCTGCAATACTGCCAACATTCATTTCCCCTCATCTTGCTCCTGAAGGCAGCTCTTCTTTCTGTCCTTATATACTGAAAAACTATTAATGGTGTCAATAGTGCAAACATATCCAAGGAACTATCCAAACTAGCTAATCTTGAATGGAGGAAGTCATTCAGTCTCCATCCAGCAAAATAGATTCAATCCCTAAAGGATTCCTCTGTCTAGTACAGACTTTGAGGAGACATCCCGAACTTCTGACAGAGTCTGCATTCTCTTAGGCGGTATCCATGTATGTAGGCTATTACAGCAATCAAAAGATTCAGCTTTTTGTCATGTTAAGGTACTATTGCGAGACCATGGCCAAAAAGGATTAAAAAACAGTTACAGTTAAGATCTCTGTGGTAACAAATATTATAAAGTAATCAAATATGGCTGAGAAAAATCTGATATGATTTCAGAACAGAACAGTTGACGTATTTTTTCTAAAGTGATGAACTCATTTTTCAGACCTGAAAAAGCAGGCCTATTCCACATGCAGCAATCAGACATGGGAAATGAATAGGGGGATTACCTGACTGACTTATGTGCCAACAAGTTGTTGTGATGTTCACCCTTGGAGACCACATAGATCTTTTCCAGATGTCTCTAACCTGGTCTTTCTGAGTGCCTCATTGCCATTAAATCTCAGTATATCTACCTTGCTGGTTGCTCGATCTTTTTCTTTCCACCTTTCCTAGTATTAGCACTTTTTCCACAGTTAGGTTTTTGTATAATGTGTCTAAAGTAGGATAATTTGAACCTGGTCATTTGCAAGAATTCTCTATTGGCATGTTCAGTGATCCATTTGTCCATATATTGGTTGTCCACAGTCTTCTTCAACCCCAAAGTCAAAAGCATCAATAGTCTTCCCAGATTATTGAACTTCATACACTTAGCAAGAACTCTGCAAACCTCATCTCTTCCAACAGAAGTTTATCATCACTTTTTAGCACTTCTCAAAGCAATACATGTTTACATTTTTTTCTTATTTACCTTTACAACTCAAGTGACATTAATTACATACTACACACAATACTATTTCCAGAACACCAATTTGGCTTTGAAGAATACCTGGACATTTGAAAAGCATTAGTCACTATGATATGATATATGATATGAACACCATACAATCAGGAAGGGACCTTGGAGGTCTTCTAGTACAGCCCCCTGCTCAAGCAGGAGAACCTATAGCAGCAATGGCGAAACTTTTTTGGCTCCCGTGCCATATGTTAAGGGAGCACGGGGGGCGGGTCATGCACAGGCGTGCTGCACCCATAATGCAATGTGCAATCCCCAGCACACATATGGGCATGACAGGTGCTGCCCCTCCCATTTTTGCATGCTTTTTTCACCCTCCCCAGGCTCCAGAGGCTTTATAGGAGCCTCCCCAGGCTCCAGAGGCTTTATAGGAGCCTGGGGAGGGCGAAAACAGCCTCCCATGTCCCACAGAGGCCCAAGACCCCTGCAGAGGCCCAAGACCATTCCTGAACTTCCAGTTTGCCCGTAGGGTCATTTTTTTGTGCTCCTGAGGCTTCAGGGAAGCTCCTGAAGCCTCCAGAGGGCCTCTGGGAGGGGCAGGGAGGCTATCTTCGCCCTCCTCAGGCTCCTATAAAGCTTCTGGACCCTGGGAAAAGTGAAAAGACTGAACTTAAAAGGCTGAACTCAGCTGGCCAGCGTGAACATGCATGCTGTCCAGTTGACAGGGCAACACCTCACGTGTCCTGACAAATGGCTCCGTGTGCCACCTGTGGCACGTGTGCCATAGGTTCACCATCCCGGACCTATACTATTTCAGATAATGATGTTACTGTGACACTCTAATACAATATTGTTGATTAACAGTAAGGCTGTCCAGTAGAGAAATGCTTGTCTCCTGCTTTATTGACCAAAGCAATAGTTTCAGATGGCATGGTAACTACTTCAGATAGAATGAGAGCTTCTAAGAATACATAGGAAGACATACAGTAGGTTGATCATTCCTGACCTATAATTTGAACTGTTATTTTATAGCCTTACCTAAACTATCGGGACTGTCAATGGAAAAGCACATAAGGATAACATCTGTATCTGGATAAGAGAGAGGCCGCAGCCTGTCATAATCCTCTTGCCCAGCTGTATCCCAGAGAGCCAGCTCCACCTATAAATGAAAAAAAAATCAAGTCCCTTAATCAACATAATTGTGACTGTGGTTAAATACAGATACTGAAGTAGGTGGGGGAATCCAACTGTTTTTCTTCCCTCATTTATTACTTGGCTCCTTGGCAATTTTAAGCAGCCTGGCAAAATATCTACCAGTATTAAACAATTAAATATATTAAACCCTGTACTTAACAATAGCCATTATGCAGAACCGCTTTTCTTCATCATTCTCAAAGGCATTCAAACTCAAGTTCATAAACACAATCAAAATTAAATACAAGAACATCTCTTCAGGATGGTCAATGGAATGTTAGAAGTACCAGAAGAGTTTTATTGAAGTTTTCACTTTTCAGAAATGCAACATTTTATACCAATTTAATGAGCAAATGTGATATATGAAATCGTCTGAAAGATGGCAACCAGATTCACAGCCAAACCAGAAGTACATTTAAATGTTTGTATATTTATCTATAATATAAGGATGAGGAGGGTTGACTCTTCACATAAAAGGGGAGTGTTGTGTAGAGATGGAAGATCAAACCTCTCCTAATTTACTTCTTTGAGATCTAGTCCTTAAAACAAATATGTGTTCATCAAATTGGCCTTCATCAGCTGGTGACTTATGAAACTTTTGAACTTTGTTCAAAACTACTCAGCAAAATAAACACGGCATGAGGGCAAGGACCTGGGGCAAATGTATAGTTACTAAATGTATCTTATCTATTTAATTATATTTCAAATTAATCCTGGAATTTATTTTATCGTTGAATCAAATTTATATACAACTCATGTCATTATCTAAATGAAGCTGAGCAATTTACAATTAGTTTAGCATTTATTGATTGATTGATTTTTCCTGAAAATCTTGGTTGGTGTCACAGGTTGGTGGTAAAGGAGTCTGGAGAATATATGCAACTAGAGAGAAGAGAGTACTATTCATGATGTTAAAATCCCATGGACATAAAGGTCATAAAGAAGTTGATCGATATTTAACTAGAGAGAAAGAATGTAGGCTTCTTTAATGCAGAATTATCATTTCAGCATATTTATTGGGTAGGAATTATGCATGTAATTTAATCTTTCATTTAATCTACAAATAAAGAGCCTAATGTTTGAAAAATGGCTTCCATCCCATTGTTTTAAACTTTTTAGTCCTGATTATCAGTGGTTGACCAACCAGATATTGACATTTCTAACAGGACTCAGTATCAAATACTAATGGATGCAAAGAAAAAAAACCCCAAGACAATATTAACTAGTGGCATCCAGAGAAGAAAACAGATATTACTTAGAAGCTGATTTTACTATAGTATTAAAGACGACAAGTTACCTGTTTCCCATCTACTTCAATATCAGCAATGTAATTTTCAAAGACTGTTGGTACATAGACTTCTGGGAACTGGTCCTTGCTAAAAACAATTAATAGGCATGTTTTCCCACAGGCACCATCTCCCACAATCACCAGCTTCTTCCTGATGGCTGCCATGGCTGTAGAGACAAAAAGAAAGCTAGGTCTGAGGTTTAGTTCATTAGGATATTGGAATATTACAACAAATAAGTATAATACTACAGCATATTACTCCTCCATGTGAACAAAATACTGTATATTCTGGACCATATAGAACAAGCTTGAATCAAAGAAGTGTAAATTCTTTATTCGGAATGACTTATGGAGCAAGTATGTAATCAGAAATTGAATATTTAAAACAAAGGAATGGAAGCCATACTTCCAGTGTTAGATTTTGTATCTATACACTAATTGGAAGACTTAAAAAATTGCACTACCCAGTAATGTACTAAAATAGTTTGGTAATTTTGAAAATAAAGAGACAGCAATAATAGCAATAGAAGAGAGGGAAACAAAAAAGTTGTTCACCCACTATATCATTTCTAACTACTGTATTTCTGAAATTCCACAGTATTTATATTTTTAAAGGACAATATGAAATACAATATGTTAATTTACTATATGTTACATTCTTCTTGGAATCTAGTTGTCACAAATATATATTCTCACAACTATCAGAGGTTATTAGGAATGCTCTGTAAAAAAATAATCAGAAACTCAGTTGTATGTCTCACGGTGATGAAAATTTGGCTGAGAATTAGGATATGTCTAGGAGATTTGTTTTAAAAATATCCTAAATAGACTTCCTGGGGGAGGAGCCTGTCACTGAGGAGGGCTCAACCGAGCTCCTCTCAGAGATCTGGTCTGTATATCTAAATAAGATCATAGATATCACCCCTTTTTGGCTATAAAGGGGCAGGGAGCAGCTCTGTGTGCTAGGGTCTATTCGTAATTCACAGCCTTTCTCTTTTTTTTTGGCTGTGGACAGAGATTAGATCCAGCTTAAGCGGAGCCTTTATCTCCAGCCAGTTCTTCTCAGCTGCCTTTTTTTTTGCAGCCCTAGACAGGCGACCCCCCCCCCAGGACAAAGCAAAGTTGTTTGAAGCTAGGATTAATACGGGCGGGTCCCACCCCTGTGAGATTTATGCTTTTATTACTATCTTAAATACCAGCCTCTTCGTCCTAGAGGCTTCTTTGTTTAAACGGACTTCAAAATGGCGATTTCTCTCCGTTGGTGACTGATAGGGGATGTACTTAGCCGGCTTTACTTTCCTGCAGACCGCTCCTTAACAAAATAATCCCCTTTTTTTTGGAAACAGCGGGGAGCGAAAGCGCTGTTTATTTGTTTATTTATAATGGCACCCAGGTCAAAATCGAAGTGTCTCTCTACGAATGTGCCTAAAGAATCTATGAATCAACTTAAAGAATCTACTAAGGAATCGCAGCCCTTGTCTCCTACGCCCTCTACTGGAGAATTCTTAACACAGGAATTTTTCTTTCAAATGCTTAATGATTTTAAACAAGAAATTAAAGAATTTGTATTGGAGCTATATGGTAATTTAAAGTCTAAAATTGCCCAAATGAAGGCGAATACGTTTGTAGCCGTGTCTGCCCTGTCAGATTATACCGCTGAAATAGAGAATAAATTGGAAAGTTTGGAGGAGGCTAATTATAATTTGACCACTAATATTCAAACTTTACAACAAAAAATTAGAGATACTCAAGAACAGCTCGTTATGATAAACTTTAACAAGAAGGCATTTGCAATAAGAGTCAGAGGATTCCGCGAAAAGGAGCGAGAGAATCTGAAACAGACCTTTGTTGAAGCCTTCAGCCATGCGGTGGGAAGCCCGGGATTTAATTTTGATTGGCAGATTCGGAAAATCTATCGCCAGAATTCATTGGTAGCGGAACAGCGACAGCTCCCGAGGGACATAATTATATATTTCTCCACAAAAGAATCCAGAAATGCGATCATGCAAAAGTTTCACAATAATAGTTTGCGAGTTGATGGCCAGGATGTGATTGTCTTCAAAGAGATACCATCCCAGATGTTAAAAGCTAGAAGAGACTATACTTTCTTAACTAAAGAGCTTAGGAATCATCAGATTCAATATAAATGGGAGGCCCCAGCCGGCATTACGGTCACATTTGAGAATCAAAGACTTTGTCTCAATTCTGTTTCGGAGGCTCGAGATTTCTATTACAAGACTTTGAAGGCGGGACTTCCTGACTCACTTGGAAAAGAGGAAACACAAGCTGAAGGAGAAGGCAAGCAACAGACCACATGGCTGCAAGATGGAGGGGGTAGCTCTCCCTCCCTCGGAGAAGTAGAAAAGCGGAGAGCGAGGATTTAGACATTCTAAAATATTTGTCAAAGTTGTGGATTGAATGGGGGTTTGCGACCTCTCTCCGGTAGAAAAAGCGGAATTGGATATTGGTGGGGTGATGCTGAATGTATATATGCAAAATGCATGCAGAATGATTTACGCTGTTTAAATTCTGTTAGAAGGGAAAGTTTGATGAGATCATCTTAAAATAGAAGGTAAACTGATTTTTGCTGAAAGTATTATTTGAATATGTGGAAGGATCCATGCTACTTAATTTTTATTAGAAGGGAAAGCCTGGTGAAATTATTTTGAGTTAGATTTTAAACTAATGTCTGCATAAATTTGATAGTGGTAAATATCAGAGAAGCAAGGGATGAGGGTAAAATGCATGCGGAATGATTTACGTTGTTTAAATCCTATTAGAAGGGAAAGCTGGATGGGATCATTTTAAGATAGAATGCA